>NC_138208.1:59372380-59972380 GCF_964194415.1 Vipera berus
AGAGAGAGAGAGAGAGAGAGGAGAGAGAGAGAGAGAGAGAGAGAGAGAGAGAGAGAGAGAGAGAGAGAGAGAGAGAGAGAGAGAGAGAGAGAGAGAGAGAGAGAGAGAGAGAGAGAGAGAGAGAGAGAGAGAAGAGAGAGAGAGAGAGATGCCTGACAAAATCTCAGAGTTTTTCTAGAGTATTTTAAAAATGGATGGATCTAACCTCTCAGAAATGTCCTTAAGAATTGTATGTACAGGGGGATCTCAGAAGCCATTGTTAGTTGTGCCCTTTGGGGATTTCTATACTACTTATTATTCTATACTACTATAACAGGGTAGAAATGTAGACCACTCCTTAATTGTGCTTATGCTACCATTGATTGTGGGAACGGCCAGTTTTTGGCCTCCCAACCTTCAGCTTTCCCAAACGTTTCTTATCGGCCTCTACGTGAATTACAGTGATGAGCACACTCTCCTGGTTCGCACAGGATGGCATGTGGGAGGTTTGGGAAACGCTATGATAGAGCTTTCACATATATCTTTTAGTATCTTGTTTTTGTAATGATCTCATAGGCACCTGAGTAGTTCTCACTACGTATCCAATTATCACTATGTATCCTATTTTTTGAGATTGATGGGGTTTATGTAATGTTGTATTTGGTATTCAGAAAAAGGAGGTGAATAAAAGTTCAGGGGGCAGTTGCTCAGGGGTTGTTGTTTTTTTTTTGGAGAGACGAGGCTGCCTGGCTGGTTCAGAGCATCTCTATCGACCCGGGTCTGAATTCTTTTCCCTACAATTGATCAAAGATGACATCCAGAATCAACAAAATATCTCCCAAGAGAATGAACTTCCTCTCTTCTCTGTTTCAAATTGATCTATATTTCAGGAGGACTTTTATGAAGAATGTGTTTATCCAATTTCCTATTCATGCTGGGGTGTTTGTAGCATTTTTGTAATTTTAGCTATTAATTAACTCTAAAAAAATGAATTCTCTCTGTATGTACACCTGCTTGCACATGGCTATATAAAATAAAATTTTCATTTCCACATACTGGAATCTTGATAAGGAGAATTTTTAATCATTGTAACTTCATAAATTTCATAAATTTAAATAAGCTTTCAAAAAGTATTTGAAATGGTGGGTTGAGGAAATGACAGCCTTGCAAACTCAGACTGAGTAGTAAGTAGCACAATCACATAAAGCTACATGATAACTTTAGAAAAGAAAAGAATTCATAAAATGGAATAGGCGTGTGTTATAAAAATCTTCATCAAATATCCTCTTCCACAAATTTTTAACCAAATATGTGTTATTTTAAGGAAAATTATTTAGAAAATTTATTTCTCAATAAATGAGTTTTTAAAAGATTGTGATTATCCTTTACTGTATAGTAAAAGTTGCTACCTAGTAGGGGACTTTAATATCTTTCCACCTCAGCCTCAGGATATGAAGATTAAGCATATCCTTGATTAAGTACTCTTTTTGTTTAGACAGACTTACAGGGTTGTTGTAAGACTAGACCATAACCATGAACTCATTGTAGAAAGAATGAGATATAACTACCGTATATACTTGAGTATAAGCCGACTCGAGTATAAGCCGAGACCCCCAATTTCACCCCCCAAAACTGGAAAAAGTTATTGACTCGAGTATAAGCCGATCCCCCGTTCTGCAAGCCTGAATACACAGGAATACCCTGTGTGGCCGCGGCTCGTCGGCAGGTCTCCGTTCCTCCTGCCGACCTTTGGGGAGGTTTGGGCGCCTCCCCAAACCTCCCCAAACCTCGGCAGGTCTCCGTTCCTCCTGCCGACCTTTGGGGAGGTTTGGGCGCCTCCCCAAACCTCCCCAAACCTCGGCAGGTCTCCGTTCCTCCTGCCGACCTTTGGGGAGGTTTGGGCGCCTCCCCAAACCTCCCCAAACCTCGGCAAGTCTCCGTTCCTCCTGCCGACCTTTGGGGAGGTTTGGGCGCCTCCCCAAACCTCGGCAGGTCTCCGTTCCTCCGCGCAGACCTGCCGACCTTTGGGGAGGTTTGGGCGCCTCCCCAAACGTCCCCAAACCTCGGCAGGTCTCCGTTCCTGTTTGGGGAGGTTTGGGCGCCTCCCCAAACCTCCCCAAACCTCGGCAGGTCTCCGTTCCTCCGCGCAGACCTGCCGACGTTTGGGGAGGTTTGGGCGCCTCCCCAAACCTCCCCAAACCTCGGCAGGTCTCCGTTCCTGTTTGGGGAGGTTTGGGCGCCTCCCCAAACCTCCCCAAACCTCGGCAGGTCTCCGTTCCTCCGCGCAGACCTGCCGACGTTTGGGGAGGTTTGGGCGCCTCCCCAAACCTCCCCAAACCTCGGCAGGTCTCCGTTCCTGTTTGGGGAGGTTTGGGCGCCTCCCCAAACCTCCCCAAACCTCGGCAGGTCTCCGTTCCTCCGCGCAGACCTGCCGACCTTTGGGGAGGTTTGGGCGCCTCCCCAAACGTCCCCAAACCTCGGCAGGTCTCCGTTCCTGTTTGGGGAGGTTTGGGCGCCTCCCCAAACCTCCCCAAACCTCGGCAGGTCTCCGTTCCTCCGCGCAGACCTGCCGACCTTTGGGGAGGTTTGGGCGCCTCCCCAAACGTCCCCAAACCTCGGCAGGTCTCCGTTCCTGTTTGGGGAGGTTTGGGCGCCTCCCCAAACCTCCCCAAACCTCGGCAGGTCTCCGTTCCTCCGCGCAGACCTGCCGACCTTTGGGGAGGTTTGGGCGCCTCCCCAAACGTCCCCAAACCTCGGCAGGTCTCCGTTCCTGTTTGGGGAGGTTTGGGCGCCTCCCCAAACCTCCCCAAACCTCGGCAGGTCTCCGTTCCTCCGCGCAGACCTGCCGACCTTTGGGGAGGTTTGGGCGCCTCCCCAAACGTCCCCAAACCTCGGCAGGTCTCCGTTCCTGTTTGGGGAGGTTTGGGCGCCTCCCCAAACCTCCCCAAACCTCGGCAGGTCTCCGTTCCTCCGCGCAGACCTGCCGACCTTTGGGGAGGTTTGGGCGCCTCCCCAAACCTCCCCAAACCTCGGCAGGTCTCCGTTCCTGTTTGGGGAGGTTTGGGCACCTCCCCAAACCTCCCCAAACCTCGGCAGGTCTCCGTTCCTCCGCGCAGACCTGCCGACGTTTGGGGAGGTTTGGGGAGGCGCCCAAACCTCCCCAAAGGTCGGCAGGAAGAACGGAGACCTGCCGAGGTTTGGGGAGGTTTGGGGAGGCGCCCAAACCTCCCCAAAGGTCGGCAGGTCTGCGCGGAGGAACGGAGACCTGCCGAGGTTTGGGGACGTTTGGGGAGGCGCCCAAACCTCCCCAAACAGGAACGGAGACCTGCCGAGGTTTGGGGACGTTTGGGGAGGCGCCCAAACCTCCCCAAAGGTCGGCAGGTCTGCGCGGAGGAACGGAGACCTGCCGAGGTTTGGGGAGGTTTGGGGAGGCGCCCAAACCTCCCCAAACAGGAACGGAGACCTGCCGAGGTTTGGGGACGTTTGGGGAGGCGCCCAAACCTCCCCAAAGGTCGGCAGGTCTGCGCGGAGGAACGGAGACCTGCCGAGGTTTGGGGAGGTTTGGGGAGGCGCCCAAACCTCCCCAAACAGGAACGGAGACCTGCCGAGGTTTGGGGAGGTTTGGGGAGGCGCCCAAACCTCCCCAAAGGTCGGCAGGTCTGCGCGGAGGAACGGAGACCTGCCGAGGTTTGGGGACGTTTGGGGAGGCGCCCAAACCTCCCCAAACAGGAACGGAGACCTGCCGAGGTTTGGGGACGTTTGGGGAGGCGCCCAAACCTCCCCAAAGGTCGGCAGGTCTGCGCGGAGGAACGGAGACCTGCCGAGGTTTGGGGAGGTTTGGGGAGGCGCCCAAACCTCCCCAAACAGGAACGGAGACCTGCCGAGGTTTGGGGACGTTTGGGGAGGCGCCCAAACCTCCCCAAAGGTCGGCAGGTCTGCGCGGAGGAACGGAGACCTGCCGAGGTTTGGGGAGGTTTGGGGAGGCGCCCAAACCTCCCCAAACAGGAACGGAGACCTGCCGAGGTTTGGGGACGTTTGGGGAGGCGCCCAAACCTCCCCAAAGGTCGGCAGGTCTGCGCGGAGGAACGGAGACCTGCCGAGGTTTGGGGAGGCGCCCAAACCTCCCCAAACAGGAACGGAGACCTGCCGAGGTTTGGGGAGGCGCCCAAACCTCCCCAAAGGTCGGCAGGTCTGCGCGGAGGAACGGAGACCTGCCGAGGTTTGGGGAGGTTTGGGGAGGCGCCCAAACCTCCCCAAACAGGAACGGAGACCTGCCGAGGTTTGGGGACGTTTGGGGAGGCGCCCAAACCTCCCCAAAGGTCGGCAGGTCTGCGCGGAGGAACGGAGACCTGCCGAGGTTTGGGGAGGTTTGGGGAGGCGCCCAAACCTCCCCAAACAGGAACGGAGACCTGCCGAGGTTTGGGGAGGCGCCCAAACCTCCCCAAAGGTCGGCAGGAGGAACGGAGACCTGCCGAGGTTTGGGGAGGCGCCCAAACCTCCCCAAAGGTCGGCAGGAGGAACGGAGACCTGGGGAGGTTTGGGGAGGCGCCCAAACCTCCCCAAAGGTCGGCAGGAGGAACGGAGACCTGCCGAGGTTTGGGGAGGCGCCCAAACCTCCCCAAAGGTCGGCAGGAGGAACGGAGACCTGCCGAGGTTTGGGGAGGCGCCCAAACCTCCCCAAAGGTCGGCAGGAGGAACGGAGACCTGCCGAGGTTTGGGGAGGCGCCCAAACCTCCCCAAAGGTCGGCAGGAGGAACGGAGACCTGCCGAGGTTTGGGGAGGCGCCCAAACCTCCCCAAAGGTCGGCAGGAGGAACGGAGACCTGCCGACGTTTGGGGAGGTTTGGGGAGGCGCCCAAACCTCCCCAAACGTCGGCAGGTCTGCGCGGAGGAACGGAGACCTGCCGAGGTTTGGGGAGGCGCCCAAACCTCCCCAAACGTCGGCAAGTCTCCGTTCCTCCGCGCCCTGCCTGCCTGCTTCTTTCCGCTGCGGAAAGAAGCAGGCAGGCAAGGCGCGGAGTTTGGGGAGGTGCGCGCGCACCTCCCCAAACCTCCCCAAACTTCGGCAGGTCTCGGACGGCGGTGGCTTGGGAGAGGTGCGGGCGATCCCGGAAGCACCAAAGCCTCGGCCGCGCACAAGTCCTCGGTAAGTTTTTTTTGTTGACTGGAGTATAAGCCGAAGTGGAATTTTTCAGCCCAAAAAGTGGGCTGAAAAATTCGGCTTATACTCAAGTATATACGGTATGTCAACAATAGTAGATGTGATGCAGACCTGTTTTTGTTGCAAAAGAATTTTGTCTGCAAGTATATAATGTCTATACAAAGCACATTCTTCTTGGACCCACACCAATCACAACCATACATTTCTAGATGAAGTCCTGTTGCATTCACAATACCATTGACACTGTTTAATTTCACCAACTGATGCCTGGGAATCAAGCTCCTCTTAGGAGAGACCTCAAATCAGTTCTGCTTCTTGTCTTTGCAGTCTTGTGGGTGTTCTCTCTGAAGTTGATGTGATAACCACAGCCAAGAGAATCCCACCATAAAGTTAAACAATTTATTTGCTGAATGAGGCAAAAAGTAGCAAAATGAAACAGGAATAATTGAAACAGGAAGCTTGAAGAAAATTAAGAATGGATAAAATATTTATTAACTTGGTCATATAAGTGCTATTCCCTGCAGTAGAAAAGAATAAAGGAACAGAATAAAACTGAGAATGATAACAATCTAACATCCTATGTCCTAATCCAATCCTATAAAAAGATTCTATTATTTTCTTGTCCTGGTCCTGTTTTGTCTCTGTTTAAAACTATACTTTGTTTTTTCACTAAGAAGCCTATTTCAATCTTCAAATCTATACTATTTACCATATATATTTGGGAGCTAGAAACAGCTTTCACTGCATCACTTTTGTGTGACTTTTACTATACAAGTCAGCAATGACCAGCTTTCTTGATAGGAATGTCACAAACTATCATTATAAATTAATATTAAGTTCATACCTAACACTGTACCATTCGGCGGAAGCTTGTGAAAACCAGAGCAATAATCATGAGAAAGGTTGACCTCAACTCTTTTCGCAAGATATTATTATCATTATTAAGGGCATGCAATTATTCAGTTACATTGTGCATATTCCTGGTGTCTTAAAAGCTTTAAAATTGTTCATTGGTAATATAATCACCAGTGAGCAGGCAAGACCACCAGAGAAATAAGCTTGACTGCAGATCTATATTTTAATATAGCCAAACTCATGAACTTTACTGCTGTTACCCACCAATGCTTCAAATTACCTGTTAATTCTGTGCCGTAAGTTAGCAAATACGTATCAAATCAAATAAAAGAGAAAAACCAGCAATGATGTGTAATGCAATATTACATGCCTAGTATTGTATTGTATGGCTTTTTTTCTCCAATCTGTATCTCATGTCTCACCAAGTTTGAGAAATCATAGTAATGCCCAAGGCAAAACTTCTAAGATATGGCAGATTCCACTGCAGTTTTTCTATTCATCCCAGCAAACATAAAACACAATTAATTCCTTTAAATCCCTATCTGAGGCATCCCTTCCTAACTGCTTATATGTGGAGATTTATTGATCATTTCTTTTATTGCATTGAATATTTTTTAAGCTATTAGAAAGAATTTATTGCCTATGAAAGTTCATCTTACTGTAAAAAATTTTACTCTCTTTTTTAAAAAAAAGCCTTGCTCGTGTTTCATGTTTTACCTTCTTGCAATTCAAAAAAAAAATTCCCATTATTAATCAAGGTTTTGAATCTGCAAAAATAGTGTATATATTATGTTTATTGGTATTGAAGAAGATTCTGGAGACTACCATGGTTAGCCAAGAAAATAAGCAAACAAAACAAACCAATCCAGAGTTCTCATGAGACAGAAATGATCAGGCTCAAATTACCTTATTTTTGATATATTATGTGAAGACTCATCTCCCTTCAAAAACCATAAAGCTATGAAAGGTAGAAGAAAAGTGAAGAAGAGGACAATCAGCAGCAAGATAGATGCATGGACTCAGTTGCAGTAGGGTTGGGTGCATAGCTCAAAAACCTAAATTGCCACACGGGCAGATCGTCCTGGGGGTCCAACTGACACCAACTTTAACACCTAATCAATCAATTGCATTTGGATGTCATGAGCAAATAACAATGTACTTGTAGCTTTATCTTTATAAAAATTCCAAATATCTGTCAATAGAATTAATCTTCCTATATCTATTTATCCAGAACAGTTTATATGTGTCAATGGTAAGGTGCAATTTTCTTTAACAAATACTTTTATTTTTGCTAAAAACCCTCCAAAAATGTAAAGGTGTTGTATAGATGTATAATTTGATACTAAACAAAGTGGGAAAATCATGATACAATGCAATTTAACACAATAATTTTAAAACATCCTTTATAAAACCACAATATACAAAAAAGTATATATGTAGTTTAACTTTTCTGCATAAATGTCAAAACTCATTAAATCATTTATCCTAAATGAAAATATATCTCCTAGAAACTTTATCTTGCTTATTTTCATAGTATCATTTGAATATTAAAAGTTATTTTTCTGATCACTTTGGCATTATTTCCAAAGCATTAATGGCTCTACTACAGAAATGGCTTTAACATGAGTTGAAATCGGTGGACTTATAGGGCAAGTTCCCTACTGCTCTCAATTTTCATAGCATGAAACGTTCAAGCATCAATTTTTGGATGCACTATATAAGCACTAGATGGAAAGAGTTAATTCTTCTACAAAGCATCTGTCAAGAACTCTGGAACTAGAACAGTGTATTTTCTCCATTTAAAACAAGAGCCATAAAGTTACCAAGATGCTAGAAAGGGATTGTACAAGTCCCAAAGCAATGAAATATAAGTAGCTGTGAACACCCAACTTCAGGGAAACACAGCAGGTGTCAGCACCTATCATGCCTGATATCAGAAAAACTAAACAGAATCAAATTGATTAATACTTGTAGGGAAGATCAGTAAGAAATTCTAGGTTTGTATTCTAGAATAGGAAAAACAAAAACAAGACACCATTGTATCCCCAAAGATGGCAAATTACTTGCACATTATTGGAAATAAAACTACAATGTTGAACCAGCTGGTTAGGAAGGATCAAATATGATTTAAGCAAGTTTGTGTTCTTTACTTTAAAATACATCAAAAAGGCCAGAAGAAAGTGATTGCAGCATAAACCTAAAAGAACTACTACTATATACACATAACATATATATATTATGGAACTGAGTTAATATCTTTCAAATCATAAACTCCTGAATTTTCACTAAGTTTAAAGTAGCTATATAATAAATATTAAATTGTATTACTGTGAAAAAAGCAGATAAAAATATGAAAAATACAGTATTCCCCCAGTTAAGAAAAGTTAAGCCTTGAGATTCAAAGGTTGAACTTCATATCACACATGCTTAGATATCACAAAGTGATACCAGAAGACCTACAACAACATTTTTATGCAGAAGAAATGGCCTAGATGGTGCAGTAATTATGCTTTCTACCATACAGAGAAAGCTAGATTGATATATTCCTTAAGTAAGATTCCTTACCTAAGATTTGAAGTGTTCTCTCAAGCATGCCATCTCAAATTATATGGATTCCTCATATTTTCCACTTTACAGAGCCACTAACTTCATTGGGGAATTAAGATTATAGTATATTAACAGAATAAAAGGACTGCCCTGATCCTTTCTATTATGGATATGAGGAAGAGAGGAAGAGATTACTGGAAACAGACTGCTTAAGGCCAACTACAGTAGTTAGGCTCATTCCAGAAACAAAATTCAAGATAAGAGCTTCCTGATTTTTAGGTCAGTTTCTAAATCTCAGTCATGATTCAATGCACTGTTTACTACAAAGAGAGTAAAGGATAATTTTAATCTTTACAAAAATTCACTGAAGAAAGTATTGTTGTAGTATCATGGAATGTATTTAAGTTGTACTTATCAAAGCTTAATAGCTATGATGCTGAAAGTAACTGACATTTGAATTAGAAAGCTATTGAAGATATATTTGAATATATAGTCTTACATTAGACAGAGTATCATATGCTTTTTATGAAGAGAAACAAATTTCCACACAGCAATTATCCTAGTGGATAGCTAGTAAATACAAAATAGGACAGGGATATTGCATATTTAATAAATTTGTTGAAAAGTTATTTGACAGATGTAGCTTGTGATGACAGCAAACATCTGGTGAAATATCCTTTTATAGAATCCTCTTTCTTCAATCACACAACATTAGTTAGGGCTATAACTAGACTAGACTTGGAAAAGCAATATGCCTAGTAGATAATAACTAGCATAGCTAGCGTGCAAAGGACTAACATCTAAGAATTATTTGTACAATTTTTAACTGAAGATGTTTAGATGAATAAAAGACAAATATGAAAACATATACATAGAAAAATTAAGAAACAGAAAAAATAAAAGAAACTGTCTGAAAGACAATATAGATACAGAAAGAAGAAAAAAGAAATAATAATTAAAGAAACAAATTCTTCATTTCAACAGTTACAAACTTATTATCCCTCTTCCCTCTCTTTAAGATTACATTACATAATTCTCCTTTATCCCATATTCAATCCTCTTTAATCTACAAATCTAAAAGTCACCAATTCATTTATTCCATTTTCAGCTAAAAGTCCATAAAGGATTTTCAGTCTTTTAAAAAGTACTTAGTTTTATCTCCAAAGAAATCAATCCTGCTATCTTCATGAAATTTGCCATCTTCACAGTCCATTCCTGCATAAGCAAAGTCTATACCTGTAGCTCTTAATGTAGTAGACTCTTCCTTATTCTCCTGTTGCATTTGTTGTGCTGATCTTGAACTATCTTTTGATCCACTTGCATATCCTCTAATTCAATATTCCACTTTTCCAATATTTCACTTAATAAAATTACTCTTTTCTTCTTCTCAGGACAGCTTGAAGCATATCATCAGACTTCCTGATAATTTTTATTAACTCCTTGCTAACTTCAGTACTACTCAGTGAATTGATTTCTTTACTTTTCCATTTATTTCCTTCCATTTTTAGTATTGTCATGCAAATGGATTTTGTCCCTCTAATATAGACAGAGTAAAACCATTTCCAAATGCAAGATTAAAGCAATGGGAGCCACAGATAAGAGAACCTAACTTGCTTAAGAGCAAGTAACAAAAATGGAACATTGAGAGCAAATAACAAAGAAGAATAATGGTGGTTTATTTTACAAAAAGGGAAATTAGAGATGAAGTTATACAAGCTGCCTATGATACTAAAGTCGTGATTGCTGATCAAGAAGTTCTGGTTCTAAAAGAAATTCCTCCAAAGATTTTAAGGAGAAGGAAGGATTTTACATTTCTTGTGCAAGAGCTCAAGCAACGAGATATAAGGTTCAGATGGGAGATTCCAGCTGGGTTGATGGTGATGCATGAAGGTAAATGGTACCGTCTGGTTACTGTGATGCAAGCGCGTGATTTTTACAATAATGTTTTAAAAGCAACCCCATTAACACTTCTGGAAGCTGCAAAGGGATCTGGAGAAGGAGAATATCAAGAGGTTGAAGATGGACAGACAGAGGAGAATGGTGCTGGAGGAGATCAAGTTATAACACTTTTGGATGATCCCAGAGAACAGAGGGTGACGCGTGCTGCTTTAAAACGATCAAAAAAGATAAAAGAACAAGATCAGCAGAAGTCTATGGAACTTTCACAACGTACTTACAGCCAAGTAGTGGGAGGTGGGAAAAGATTTGGGTGAGGAATGTAAAATTTATATAAGTTTGAAATCTAAGAGAGAATTTTTACAAAATGTTTTATAGATGGTATTTAGATTTTAAAAAGCTAAGCATGTATCTGAATTATTAGCCTAAATGTCGGAGGTGCGGTGATAAAGACGTAATATATTTTCATATTTTCATATATGGTAGACTTGTAAAAAGGTTAAGGCTTTTTGGATAAAAGTCTGATGGAATATACTAAGTTGATGTTGAATTTAACTACGGCAGCAAGACTTTTGATAGGATAGTACCGGAAAGAGGAACTGCCGACCATAGAAAAGTGGATTTTAAAGGTTTCCGACCTGGTCGAAATGGTGAAGCTTTCGGCCTATTTGAAAGATTACTCGCAGGAACGCTATATTATGGAAGGGAGAAAATGGCTTGAGTTTATTCAGAATAAGTATAGGGTTAAGAAGTTTTATATTTGAATAAGTCTTCTTTCTTTGTGTTTTTTTTTCTATATTAGTTTTTATATATATATATTTAAATATATTTAATATTACTAAGGTTTGTTTTATCCTATATAAGCTAGAGAGTGATAGATTTTAGAGTTTATGGTTGTTAGTATATGGTTGTTTATGATTGTTTTTTATATATATACCTTGTATTTAGCTCTGGGAAGTTGGGGGGGAGGGGGGGAGGGGGGAGAGGAAGGGGGGGAGGGAGAAGGGGGGGGAGGGGGGATTTTTTAAGGGAAAAATTGTATGTTAAAACTTTTCAATTAAAAAAAAAAGAATAACTGAAAATTGCATCAGGTACCTCATTAGTGACCCAGATATCACAGTAAAGGGCTAACATGTTTAAACAGCCATGGTGGGAAGTTAAGCATTCATACAGTAGTTTTAATTTTGCCCTGAAACACTGCAGCAGCATTACACGTGCTAATCTCCAGAAATGTTCCAGTATATAAAACTAAAGCCACATTTTATTGACAGCAATGAAAATAATGGGAATGGACAAGTATATCAGTGCGGAAAATATGTGCAAGAGGCAGAGCCAAATTTATTGACTGAAATTGAATATGAAATTGAATATTATTTCTGACACATCTCAACTAATTTTGTAATTGTGTGTGTGTACAATTGTGTGTGTATGTACATATAATGTTCCTGAACATCACATTAATAATAGTTATTATTTATTATTAATATTATTAATTATTGATTATTAATACAGGATTCCCATCAACTCTGAGCAGTTTACAACTGTACAGTTAACTAGAAAAAACAATACAGAAACATAAAAACAGCATAAGACAAAGAGCAGACGCTGCTACAGAGAAGAGGTCTCAATAGTTGGCATTGTTAAATAATGAAACCTGGAACATACCAAACTTGCCAGATCAAATCAGGCAGATACTATCAGAGACAAATAACCACCCAAAAGCAAACTGGCAACCAGAACAGTTCATGAAGCAGAGGTGTTACATCAGCATATCACAGCATGCCCATCATTGCTTGCACCACTACATTTTGGGCCAGTTGAAAATTTTGGCTGATCTTCAATGAGCCTTGGTGGAGCAGTGGGCTAATGCCTCCTCAAGTAACACCAGCTGCCTGCAATTAGTGCAGGTTCGCATCCCACCAGGCTCAAAGTTGACTCAGCCTTCCATCCTTCCAAGGTAGATAAAATGAGGACCCAGATTGTTGGGGGCAATAAGCTGACTTTGTAATAATGCCACTTGGGGGGGGGCGAAAGCCCTAATAAGCAGGCATATACATAGAATGAAGGCTATTGCTAAGCACATTGATTTGTGCTTTAGATTGTAAGCCACCCTGAGTCTTCGGAGAAGGGCGGGATATAAATGGGATTTTTTTTTTAAAAAAAGAGCAACCCTAAGTAGATCATGTTGCACTTCAAATCATGAGGTGACCAGGAAATGAGTGATTTTTTGAAGCCCCACTTAATCTAAGAAAGGCACAATTGGTACACAGATGAAGTTGGGGAAAGGCCTCCCTGGCCACAGTGACTACCTGCTAATTGAGCAAGAGCTTTGAGTACAAGAAGACCTGCAAAATGCACAACTCCCTTGAATGGGGAAGTAGAACTCCATCCAAGATCAATATTGGAATATCCCCAGATCTGGGTAGACCAAATAGCTACTCAGTCTCAACTGAATTAAGTCTGAGAAAGTTCTTCCCCATCCAAACCTGAACATTTCCTGTGCACTGAGCCTCACTTGGCTGGTACAGAGCTGAAAGATCATACTAAATTCAAACCACCAGATGACCTCACCCAGCTGTTTTATATATATATGTTGAAAAGGAGGGGAGAGAGAATAGAACCCTGTGGCACCCCATGAGTGAGAGATCTAGGGGGACAATCTCCACTACCAACCAACACTGACTGGAGCTGACCCTAGAAAAAAGGAAGGAAACCACCGTACTAATAGTGTCCTCAATCCCCAACCTGGCTTAGAAGGATACCCAGGTTGCCCATCCCATTATTTATTTGTTTATTTAATCACAATTGTATAGAACTCCATCTCATATAGTGACTCTATTCACTCTAAACACTGGTTATTTTGTAATCAGCATTTTAAACAAAGAACAGCAAAATGAAGTGCAATCTAGCCATTATTATATTATTAATTTTTTATCTAGCATTTTTACCTGTAGCTCAAAATGACAAACATATATAAGATTCCTGCCTCCTATTTTCACAACAACCCTGTGAGAGTAAACGACTGGCACAAAGTTGCCCAGCTAGATTTCATGCCTAAGGAAGGGCTAGAACTCACAGTTGCTGATTTCTAGGCCTGCACTATAATCCCTATAATTCTTTACTCAAAACTGAATGACAGTTCAGAAGAGCTGCAGCTCATTCATAAGATTTATTACAGATTAATTCATTTATTTCATTTCATTTAATTCAGCTTAGGTGCTACCAAATTCCAAATCAGCTCGATGGGTCACAATACAATAAGCAATAAAAATGCAATTTAAAACAAAATGAGTTAGGGAAAATACTCACTCAATACAAAATCACAGACAAAAACAGATCCAACAAGGAGCTCCATCCAACCTAGCCCAACAAGTGGAAGAACAACTAGGTCTTTCTGAATCCCAGTAAATGGCATTATTTAATTGAAGGAACCCTAAGCATGCTAAGAGATCAGAAATGGAATCCAGCAGCACAGACAGGGACAATTCTTAGCCACCGCAGGAGCAGTATACCAGCTACAAGTCAAACTATTCCCTACAGCCCATCTTCCACCAGAGTATCTGACAGGCAGATATCAACCCTACATAGCCAATGAAAGCCTGTAAAGACTCATGGATGACAATGACTACCCCACTTCTCCTAGTGCGTCTTGGCTAATGCCAAACCCCAAACCTATTTACAAATATCATTGTTTCCGTCTGTTCCCTCTGCCATCATGCATTGCATTAGTGTAAAGTGATTCAATTACGGTAAGTGGAATTTGGTAGCTGGATTGCTCTGGAATTCCTGCCAGGTGTAGTTAATTAATTTGTGGTGAATAGAAAACATAATAGTATAAAATGTCATAAAACTGCTCCTTGGTTAGCTTTTCTTCATGTTTATCCTCAGAAATATTCTCGTGGCTAAATTATAAACCTAAATTATCCCAGTATAATACTCACAATTACAGGATACATGTTCTAGCATTTTTCAGCAAAACAGTTGCCCAATATAACTTTCCTTGATATTCTACACTAGGTATCCTTAATTTCTTTGCTATTTCATTTACGAGCTAAGCTATGAAGACAGCTTTGATTAGATGAGAGATTTATGCCATCTAATCAGAATATTTCAGTATTACAAATCTCCCATTCATTATGTTTGATTTTCCTGAATAATTTCCTTGATAAATAGATGAACCAAGTTGTCATTTGGTAACATGTCATTCAGTTTTAATGTTAAATATTATCAGAAGAACTGGCTTTATCTATTCTTATACTAACTGTGTATTTTGATCTGTATAACTTCATCTAACAAATAATTACAACATAATCTGTCCAGAAGCGACCTTAATAACAACCCTGATTCTTTCTTTAAAGATCCTACAAATACATATTTTGGATGTTAAACTGGATTATTTTCTAGTTTTTAGACCAGCCCAGTACTATATCAGGATTAATAATCAGAAGCAGAGATAGGCATGGAAGTTCATGGTTAGTTTTGGCCAGTCACTCTCTCTACACCCAGCCTACCTCACAGATTGTCATTGTGAGAAAAGATTTAGAGAACAGTGATACAAAAAGTGCCTTAAGCTCCTGAAGGAAATATGAGATATAAATTTATCAAAAACTGAATAAGTATCTTCTAGATTGGTTTAATTCTGCATTTTCAAAATTTGTTGCCCAAATAAAGCATTTAATAATGTAATAATGATAAAATCTAATAATATCAAGAGAAGAATCTTTCAAAAACTCTCACAATCACGACTACTGTTTGTCATTGCACTGATTCCCCTGTCAACAATACCGAATAACTCACTCATGGCTCTCAAACATCAAAAACATCTCCCAGGCTATCCCACATCTTTTACCTGGATGATCTGAAGCTGTATGGAAAAACACCCTCTGAAATAGAATCAGTGTCCATATATATTGCCAAGATATTGTAATGGAGTTTGGATTAGACAAATGTGCCACGCTTACCATCAGACTAGAAAAAAAACAGTGAAACTGAAGGAATCAAAATGCCCTATGGAAATAACATCAAGAGTCTGGGTGACGATGATCACTACAAATGCCTGGGAATCTTCAAGCTGAAAACATCAAAAACACTGAAGTCAAGAAAAAGATTAGAAGTGAATACATCAAGAGATTGAAGAAGATCTTAAAGTCCAAACTCAGTGGAGGAGATACCATCAAGACAATTAACACCTGGACAATTCCAATCATTAAATACACAGCTGAAAGAGTGTAGACTCAATCAGAACTAAAGCCCTTGATAGGAAGACCAGAAAAAGATGACAATAAATCAGGGCTTTTCAACTTTTTCACCCATTGTTCCACTTTTAGGATATGTTAACATCCGAGTACCACCAGTTGCCTAGCAAGTTGTCAAAAACTTGATGACCAAAAAAAAAGGAAAAAAGTGATGACGTACAGGTAGTCCTCAACTTACAACATTTCACTTAGTGACTGTTTGAAGTTACAATGGCACTGAAAAAAGTGCCCCTGAAGCCACAGCCGAGCAAGACACCTGCCTGCCCGCACGGCAGCGCTCTTCCTCCTGTCTGAGGTTTTCATTGTGTAAGCATTTCTGTTGAGGATTGGCGGTTGGGGTGGGGGTGGGGGGGTGTTTGGTTTTTATTTCCCCCCCTTCTGCTGGGTGGTTGCAGCAGGTTTTGGTCACTTCACATGACCCTGGGACACTGTGACCGTCATAAATATGAATGAGTTGCCAAGCATCTGAATGTAAACCACAAGACCCTGGAGATGCTGCAACATGCCAGCTAATCGGTGCTTCTTCTGGGCTCAGCAGAAGTGCCAGGATCAGCACCGAGCTCCAGCTGGAGCCTGGCGCTGATCCTGGTGCTTCTGCTGAGCCCTGACAGCCCTGCAGCTCCAGCCGTCTCTCGCTCAGGCTTCTGCGGTGCTGCCACCGGTTCAGCTCATTCCCCTCCCCCGCTACCACTTTTCTAGGATGGTCGTGTACCACCTGCCAGGTGCCAATGTACCACAGGTGGTACCTGTACCACTGGTTGAAAAGCCCTGCAATAAATCATGCCCTTACTGAGTACTGGAGAGACCAAACTGACCTGCAAGAAAGACCAAATGAAGAACAGCACATGGGCAGTACATTAAAGAAAAAATATCAGGCAAAAAGATAGCAACATGACCTGGGAATGGCTAAGAGCAGGACAGAAACAGAGGGGCTAATTCTGTCAGCACAAAACCAAGTCTTAAAAACAAATGCATATGAAGCTAGAACTGAGAAGAGGGCAACAGACAACAAGTGCCAGCAAAAAAGCTGTGGACCACCTGGTTAGCTGCTTCAAGAAGATCACAAAGACTGACTACAAACAATGGTGTGACAAAGTAGCAATAATGGTGAATTAGAAAATCTGCAAGAAATACCATTTGCCTACAAGCAAGAACTGGTGGGACCATAAAATAAAGTCACAGAAAATGAATGTTAAAATGCCTTGAGACTTTAAAATTCAAATAATCATGCATCTGCCACATAACACCGCAGACTTAACAATTGTTGATAAGAAAGACAAAAAAAATCTGGATAGTGGATGTGCAGTACATAGAGACAGCAGAATAAAAGAGAAAGAACAGGAGAAGATAACAAAACAGCAAAAAGAAATAGAACGACCATGGCAAAAGCCAGCAAAGGTAGTACCAATATTAATTGGTACCTTGGGTACAATCTCAAAACAACCAGAGCACCTCTTGAACACCATCAGCATTGACAAAACCACTCTGTCAATTGCAAAAGGCAGCCTTGCTAGGAACAGCTTACATCCTGCAATGGTACCACATAAGGCTTTCTTTCCAAGATTACACACAACAGGGTTTTTTGGGTGAGACCTAGGAAATGACCTGGGGGGGAAAAAGGCCAGGCTGGACACATCTTAGCAGCAGCATGAACAAAAATATGGTGGAGATCAGCTAGGCAGCAGGCCTCAGAGTACAGGCTGACAAAGGCAGCTGGGCCTGGGTTAGGCCTTCCTGAGGCAGCACTGCTGGACCAGACTGGGTCAGCTGTGACTTCCAGAGGAGGCTACAGCTTTGCAACACGCTGCCAGGGTGGTTGAAGTTTCCCAGGGTGGCTGAAGTTTTCTGTTTCAATGCAGTTTGGAGGCTTCCTGCAGCCCCAAACCTGCAGAGTACCAAAAGGCAGAGATGGGAGGAATAGGCAATGGGGAGATCGAAAGTAGTCCCTTACCCTGGAGAAGTCAAGGTCGGGGCTGGGAGGAACAAAGCCAGAAATAGCTTAGATTGGGGTGGTCCTTGGCTAATGATCAATGGAATTTGGTTGATGATCATAATAGTGTTGGGATTGACATCCCTAAACGATGTGGTCATGTGATGTTGAGCTTTACAACCACATTGCTCATTGATGGAAATTGAGGTCCTAATTGCATCATAACTCGAGGACTACTGGTAATATTGAAGAATCACACATTAAATATTTAATAATCACATTCCTTTACACAAGATATGCATAAAATAATTTCAGAAATTGCTCTGAAATTAACAGTATACTTAATGTATAATAGAAAAGAACTAGTAATGTTTTTTTCCTGAAGTCTATCAAGCAAATCTGAAGCAGAACAGTAGATGTTAATCTAACAAGTGCCAATCACATTGCCCATTTCAGTATTTGTTTTAAATATTGATGTTTATTATTCAATACTTGCTATCACAAAATGCTATTAACAAAATGAAAGGAAGATGTAGTAATTTCTACTGGACTCTTAGAAATCTAAAATTTACAAAATAATATTTTTATTAGAATCAGCAGGAAAATTTTAGTATGATAAGCATGTTATCAGCGCTGGAAGGAACAACATGAAGAAGCTGTCAAGAGTTTTTTTTAATTACAGTGGGATAGAAATGTGAAAAATAAATAAAAGTAAACACTGGAGTTACCAAATAAAAGAATTGTTACAAAATAAAAAATAATAATACCCCACACGTATTCTAAAAAACTGCTTAATCATAAATTGCCATTTAGAACAATGATCACAAATTCCGCTTTACTGTGTGCATGTGTGTGTAAATATTCAGATAGATAGATATGCTATACAGCAATATAATTTGATTTTCCCCTTTTTCCTTTCCGACCCTAGGTGCTAGGAAGAAATTATGTAAGGAGAATTTACTACTCGGACTGTTGTCAATCAGAAGGATAACTCTCAGTAAATAGAACTAGATAAAATTTGGTTCTCTCCTGGGACAGATTGTTGAGCAGAGCTGAGAATGTTGCTGGCTTTCATCCTTCCCTTGTGCCTCCCCTTCCCTTGTACTCATGTAATCCAAAGCAGGAAAAAAAACACATGCACTGTGAGAAACAACCTCACCATCCAGAAAAATATAGATATCTCCTATAGCCACTGCTTGTAAAGAGATTAGAGAGAAATCCAGAATTCTTACTAGCCCTTATCAATTTTGTCAGGAGGTTGCCCACTAAACTTTTCTGTACTCATCTTTCTTATTGCCTGTTTTTCCAGAATCTTCTGGGTAGATTGGGCATTCATATTAACTTATTTTCTAGATTTCAGTATAGCAATACATGAACCCATCAAGTAACCAATTGGGCAGAATTTAAACATCATACTAAGCCACAACAAAAGTAACTATGATTAGTGTGTTACATGAATGCAACTGCTAGTTTTACACTGGGCTAATTAATCAAGTTGTATAAACAAAGAAAGTTAGTTATATTTAGTTAGTTTTTGGTTGTTGCAACTTGTTATGTAATTTTATTAAAAAAAGTTCTACATGATTACATTCCTTTCACTGATAAACTTTTCACACGATAGGTGATCTACCTTTGTTTTCTATTTGTCACTCTTGTAAAAAGCTCGGCCAAAAGCATCAAGATATATTTCTGCCAACAACATTCCTGTAGGATACAAAAATAAGTCTCCAAACATAGCCAACAATTTCATCACCGCTATAACTGCTAAGGCAATATGTCTTAGTACATACCAAATGCAGAATAGTGGCTGTCCTCTATTTTAACATAGTTGCAAGACATGCTTCTTCTTAACTATACAGAACAGAGAATAAAAACTGCAGGACTACAGCACACAGTCCCATATTGCACACCCTTTCTGAACAACTTCTTCTTTCCCACACCTTAAGACACTGAAAGCCCTTAACCAAATTAATATTTGTGCTTTGCAAATAACACTTATATGTTTTCAAATGTGAATTAAATAAATGCTGATTGTAGTTGAGCAAAAATACGGCTGGTTGTTATTGCAAGGGGTGGATCTGCCCTTAACAGAAAGATCAAAAATGAAGGACTACACATATTTCCTATGCTTTTATATGAGCTATTTGAGAAATTTTAAAATGCCAGCAAAGACTGAAATAGTTTATTTTATTTAGGTAAAGGTAAAGCTAAAAGTTCCCCCGCACATGTGTGCTAGTTGTTTCCAACTCTAGGGGCCGGTGCTCATCTCCGTTTCAAAGCTGAAGAGCCAGTGTTTGTCCGAGGACGTCTCCATGGTCATGTGGCCGGCATGACTAGACGCCAAAGGCGCACAGAACACTGTTACCTTCCCACCGTAGTGGTCCCTATTTTTCTACTTGCATTTTTACGTGCTTTCGAACTGCTAGGTTGGCAGAAGCTGGGACCAGTAACAGGCGCCCACTCTGTTATGCGGTACTCGGGATTCAACCTGCCAAACTGCCGACCTTCTGATCGACTAGCTCAGCGTCCTAACCTAGTGAGCCACCACATCCCTTTTATTTTATTTAAATATATGCAAATGTATCAATACCCTACATCACATATTCTTCATAATGATTACCATAATAGCTTGGCCCTCCAATAAAATTTTGTGAATGTTGTGAGAAAAAACACAACAAAAGATAATCTGGAAATACTTGCTATATATGAAGTGTGGCATTTTTTTAAAAAAAATGTTAATGAACAGATCAGTTTATGATAAGTTATGGTAAGTTTATTAACTAACTTGCAAAAATAGTTTTCAAAAAGTGAATGAATCAACAAAGAACAGAACTAAGGAAACACACTATTTTTTATAATATTCTTAGCACGTAACACTTTGCTGAGAGAGGCAGGTGGCAGTTTAAAATGCAGTTTCCACATTACACAAGACACTCTAAAAACTTGGAACCCTGGCTCCAGGTAGCCAGAAAGGGTCCAGACCAGAATAACATTCTGGTGTTAACAAAAAGGAATTATTGAGATTGTTTTCAATATCAATAAATCCTATTTTGAGCTGAAGTTGCAGTCCTATTCACAGTTATTTAGGTATCAGCCATTCTGAAACCTGTGGGATTTTTTTCTTAGAAAGTATGTGTAAGATTATACTGCAAGGGAAAAGGTTATTTTAACCATATACAGGTTGGATAACGGCATGCATACCCTGGTTTTCTGCTTTGTCTGAAATCTTCATTTTATCCTACTTTGTTAATAAAAGCACAATGTATCTATGCAAACCAACAAAGCCAAAATTCTAGCAGAAGGAATAGTAGCAATTTATGTACACTAATCTATACGCAACCAATGCTTGTCTGAGTTATCCTGTCCATCTTGTTTCCAATGAGTGAGTGATAATTTGAATTATGTAGAAATCTTAATAGGCTATACATTTGCACTGACTAGTTATTTAACAGAGAAGCAAATTCAGAGAGATTAGATTCTGCAACAAACTCAGTTGCCAAACCTGATTAATCATTACAAGACTTAATAATATTAGTTATTCCATCAGAGGCACATTGTCCATTCATCCACAGACAGGATTTGTTCTTCATCTGGTAGGAATGCTTTTCTGCTACTTTTGCAAAATAAACAGGTTACTCCCTATGCAAATGAATCCATGCACAAAAAACTGGCAACTATCAACGAAACTTTGTACACCCTGCTACTAGCTAGACAAAGATGTAACAGTAGACTTGACTATCAGTTTAGAAACCTGTCAAGACAAATATTTTCAGATGCTACATTGGCATACCAAATCCAGGATAACTGTGTATATTATCAATTATAACTCCTGAGAATGCTTAATAAGCTTACCTTGCACAAAATGAGCTTTGATATATATATATATATATATATATATATATATATATATATATATATATATATATATATATATATATATATATATATATATATATATATATATATATATATATATATATATATATATATATATATATATATATATATATATATATATATATATATATATATATATATATATAAATGTATATATGTTAAAGCTTATAGAAAAATAACACGGCATTATTTTCTATACGTGTTCATTTTTTATAGCTTATGCAAACGTTTCATTGTCTATCATTGCATATAACATATGCAATGAATTATATCTTAGTACAGATTTGTAAGAAACAATTACAGTACACTAATTAGCTGTCATATGTCTACTTTTTAATTCTTTATTGTTTTCTTCTTTGTCATAGTATGCCAGCACTAGTTATTAATATCAGTAAATAGGATATGAATGCTAAATTCTTATTTTAAAATCTGGTATTATACCTAATGCAGTGCAAAAGGGAATAAAAGTGCGATAAAAATTGTTTCATAGGCACATATAGCTAAAAGAAATGTTGTATTATGAATATAGAAATGAGTTTGATGTTTAGTAAGTTGCAGCCAGTGGAAATATTTTCATATAATTCTACCACAATTTTATTGTACAATGGAAGTAATGTCCTGCAAAGATAACTACTAAAGACATAATTTTGCATTCTCTCTCTTCCTGTCTCTTTCTTTAAATGTTTAAATTATTATTTCAACATTTGTGGGGCTATTTGAAGACAGCTCAGAAGCTGCAGATAGTACAAGATGGCGCAAAAAAAGCAGCAGCCCGCAAGCTGACCAGTAAGAACTTATATCCACAAATTACCACAGTGTTGCATGCTCTAGATTGGTCAAAACAGGCTTCAGGATTCCATTCAAAGTGCTGCTTTTAGCCTATAAAGCCCTATAATCATTGGCATATCATCCACATCTCCCATACAAGTATGCTGAAAGTTCCTCCTCTGTGGAAGTTTCAGAAGAAAGCTAGATATCAATGTTTTTTGGCTGTGACACCAAACCTTTAGAAGAAGCTCTGACAAGATTATATGTCATCCTGTCTCCTGGCATTCAGAGCTTTTAATTGGTTAAGATGTTGGTAATTTAAGATATCTTCCAATATTTTATAGGGCTATAATCATTTTTATTAATTATTATTTGTTAAAAGATTTGTATGGCACCCATCTTATATATAATAAATATCCAATTAATGTTAATTGAATTAACTAAATTAATATTTAATTAATTCAATGTTTAATGATAGTTTGGAAAACATGGACAAGTGTTTTATACTATTGCTTGCGGGATAAGCACGTGTCCTTAGGAAGGGTGGTAGTATAGAAATACAATTAATAAATAAATGGACCACTGTTTGTTCCTCTCATTAGTAAGGTAAAGGTAAAGTTTCCCCCGCACATGCGTGCTAGTCGTTTCCGACTCTAGGGGCCGGTGCTCATCTCCGTTTCAATGCCGAAGAGCCAGCGCTTGTCCGAGGACATCTCCGTGGTCATGTGGCCGGCATGACTAGACGCCAAAGGCGCACGGAACGCTGTTACCTTCCCACCGTAGTGGTCCCTATTTTTCTACTTGCATTTTTACGTGCTTTCGAACTGCTAGGTTGGCAGAAGCTGGGACGAGTAACAGGCGCTCACTCTGTTACGCGGCACTCGGGATTCGACCCGCCAAACTGCCGACCTTCCGATCGACAAGCTCAGTGATCGACAAGCTCAGCGTCCTAACCCACTGAGCCACCGCGTCCTCATTAGTAGGCCTACTCAAATATAGGTTCAATTTTAAAAAATCAACCAGTTATATTTGATTGCACTGATTCCGCAAGTTATACAAAAGCAGAATCTGAATTAGATCTTTGTGTGAGGGCTTTAAAATGATATTGTTTTAACATAAGGCAACCTCATGTTAGGAGTTCCCTCTTGGAAACTGGTACATATAATAAACAGAAAGATATCATAAGTCTCCGGTATTCACAGTAGTCTTGTGGAGCAAAAAAACCCTACATCCTATAGCCCTCCAGCTATCATTTCATTAGCCTTAGTCAGCATGGCTAATATTAATCATTATAGAAAGTACATTCCAATATCTGTAGGGCTACAGAATGTTTATCCTTTCTATAAAGAATTCTTCTGGAATTCACTTGTTCATTATTATTTAAGATTCTATGCAAAACGTATCATATAAATTTTTCTACAAAATAAATTTGGGCATGATATTGCAATGGGAGGAGAAAAACAGTCCTTGGGGCAACAGCTCCTTTTCTGGCTGATAGATTGAGCCAAGCTTTTTCTTCTTTCAGCCTTTAACTTTATCGCATACAAAGTAGGATACATAAGATGTATATGTATATGAGCACTTATGTATTTATTTATTTATTTATTTATTAGTTTTTATAAACCGCCCTTCTCCCGAGGGACTCGGGGCGGTGTACAGAGGAAGGAAGGTATACAGATCAAACAATAAAAATAATAAGAAACACTAATGAACACAAACTGGGACCCCAATTAACGCTATCATGCCAGGCCAGCCTGCTGAAACAGGAAAGTTTTTAAGTCGCGACGGAAGGTACGGAGGTCAGGGGCCATCCGGATTTCTGTTGGTAAGGTGTTCCAGAGGGCTGGCGCACCCACTGAGAATGCCCTCCCCCTGGGGGCCACCAGCCGACATTCCTTGAGCGGTGGCACCCTGAGGAGGCCCTCTCTGTGGGAGCGCACAGGACGGTGGGGTGCTGACATCGGCAGAAGGTGCTCCCGAAGGTAGTCCGGACCCATGCCATGTAGGGCTTTGTAAGTCATCGTTAGCACCTTGAACTTCACACGGAAGGCAGCCGGAAGCCAGTGCAGCGCACGGAGGAGAGGTGTGATATGGGAGTATCGGGAGGCTCCCAAGAGTGTCCGTGCCGCCGCACTTTGCACCAGTTGAAGCTTCCGAGTGGATCTCAAGGGCAGCCCCATGTAGAGAGCGTTACAATAGTCTAGGCGAGATGTCACAAGGGCATGGGTGACTGTACGTAAGGAATCCAGGTCCAGATAAGGCCGTAGTTGGCGAATTAGTCGAACCCGGGAGAAGGCCCCCTTGGTCACAGCTCCAATGTGGTCTTCCAGGGAGAGCTGCGAGTCTAGGAGGACACCCAGGTTGCGGGCCCTATCAACAGGGGGAAGTAACTTGTCCCCAAAGTTAAGCAGTGGGACGTTCTGAATCTCCTGGTTTCCCGGTACGTACAGCCATTCAGTCTTGTCCGGGTTCAGTTGAAGCCTGTTTCTCCCCATCCATTCCCGGACCGCTTTCAGGCAGCGGGACATCACGTCTAGGGCATCACTGATATTGTTTGGAGTTGAGATAAAAAGCTGGGTGTCATCAGCATACTGATGGTACCCTACTCCAAAACTGCGAATGATCTCACCCAGCGGTTTCATGTAGATGTTGAACAGGAGAGGCGAGAGGACCGACCCCTGAGGGACTCCGCAAGCGAGAGGCCTCGGGGTCGACCTCTGTCCCCCTGTCAGCACCGACTGCGAGCGACCCTGGAGAAAGGAGGAGAACCAACGCAGAACCGTGCCTCCCACTCCCAGTCCCCTGAGGCGTCGCAGCAAGATACCATGGTCGATGGTATCGAAAGCCGCCGAGAGGTCTAATAAGACTAGGACAGAGGAATGGCCCCTGTCCCGGGCTCTCCAGAGATCATTCATCAGAGCGACCAATGCCGTCTCCGTGCTGTAGCCCGGCCTGAAACCCGATTGGTACGGGTCTAGATAAACTGCTTCATCCAGGATCTGAGGAAGTTGGTGCGCCACCACGCTCTCAACAACCTTCGCAAGGAAGCGAAGATTGGAGACTGGACGAAAGTTATTCAAAGAGGATGGGTCCAAGGTGGGCTTCTTGAGGAGAGGTCTCACCACCGCCTCCTTCAAGGCGGTGGGGAAGTGACCCTCACTCAGAGAAGCAGAGATGACCGCTAGGAACCAGCCTCGTGTCGCCTCTCGAGCTGCATAGGCCAGCCAGGAAGGGCACGGGTCCAGTAAGCATGTGGAGGAGCTTAACCTTCTCATAATCCTGTCCACTTCCTTAGGAGTTACAGGATCAAATTCTTCCCAGATGACGTCGACAAGACTGTCCATGTCTTGTTCTTCCATCTCAGCCCAGTTGGAGTCCAGACCAGTTCGAATCCGAGCGATTTTATCCAGCAGATATTGACCAAATTCCTCGGCTCGACCCTGCAAGGGTTCCTCCCTCACCTCTTGGTTTAATAGGGAGCGAGTCACCCTGAACAAGGCAGCTGGGCGATTATCTGCGGACGCGATGAGGGTGGAAAAGTAGTTGGATTTTGCCACCCTTATCGCAGCGAGATAAGACCTGGTGAGGATTCTTAGTCGCAATCGGTCGGATTCGGATCGACTGGACCTCCAACGGCTCTCTAGGCCCCGTCTCCGACGCTTCATCTCCCGGAGCTCCTCGGTGAACCATGGGGCTCGCTGGGATCTGCGCCGGGTCAGAGGCCGCAAGGGTACAACTCGGTCCAGAGCCTCCGTGGCTGCCTTTTCCCAGGCTTCCACTAAGGCTTCCGCCGAGCTGTGAGCAGGGGGTGCATGCGAGTCCCTAAGCGCTGCCTGGAACTTATCAGGGTCCATTAGGCGCCTAGGGCGGTACCATCTGACTGGCACCGTGCACCCACGGTGGGGGGTGGCAAGGGGGAAGTCTAGCCGCAGGAGGTGGTGATCGGTCCATGACAGGGGCGTAACAGTTGTGGCGCCCCCACCGACATCATCACGCCACCGTCCAGACAAGAACACCAAGTCTGGGTTGTGGCCTCTCTCATGAGTCGGCCCAGAAATTATTTGCAACAGGTCCATGGCCGTCATGGAAGCCATGAACTCCCGAGCCAGTTCGGACGATCCTCCCAGGGACGGTAGATTAAAGTCGCCCAAGACCATGAGTCTTGGGAATTCAACCACCAACTCTGAGAGGACATCGAGTAGCTCGGGTAGGGCCGCCGCTGCACGATTAGGTGGTAGGTACGCCAGCAGCAGACCCAGCTGCGCCCCTGGGCCGAATCTCAGTAGGAGAGACTCACACCCGACCATCTGAGGGACGGTGGTCTCTCGCGGGCTAAGGGATTCCCTGATGATAACTGCCACTCCCCCGCCCCTCCCATGAGCCCGGGGCTGGTGCAGTACCTGGAAACCTGGCGGGCAGAGGTCAACCAGAGGAACACCCCCCTCTGGGCCCAGCCAGGTTTCCGTGATGCAGGCCAGGTCCGCATGCTCACTCTCCAATAGGTCACGAATGAGGTGAGCTTTGTTGGCTGCGGACCTTGCATTCAGGTAGACCAGCCTCAGCATGGGAGGGTGCGCACCTTTGCTCCCGGGTCCTCCGGGGGAGAACAGAGGGTCGGAGCGTCTCACCGCCTTTACAGAGCGGAGATGACACTCCCGGTGACGATATGGCCCTCTGTCTGTGCACCTTCTGCCATTCCCCACCATCCTAGGGATGGGACGTTCGTCAGTACGCCACTGGGTGTTATCGGCGACTGGCCCTCGTTGTACGCCGTCGCGAACGGCCGTGGGCCTGGCATGCGTTATGGTGGCTGGAAGGTGTGCCTTTCCCGCGCAACCATAGTCTCCTCCCTCCCCCCTCCCTAACCCCACAAAAAACTTAGCTAAGAACTTAATCAGGGGCCTCTTGATGGGAATGTGCTGGAGGCCCCTGACCCTGCCCGGCCATCTCTCAGAGGCCCAGTGGTTGGGCCCGTCATCAAGATTGGATGTGATGAAGGCGGGTCGCACCCAGGAGAGTGGGGAACCCCTGAGGGCGTGCAGTGCTATGCTAGAGTATTGAACGGGCATAGTCACAGGTGGTTCCGGGAAGGCTGTCCCCTAGATGGTGAATTTGCAGGAGGGTCGAGCCGGGTAGGTGCGTATCTGGATCGTCGCCCTGCCACTGCCACTTGGCCGGGCGAACCCCCAGAAGCAGGCCACTCCTCATCCTCTCACGATGGGTTGTGTCTCTGCTTCCGGAGGTGGTCCAGAACGTACTCTGGGTGAGGCATACCCCATAGAGCTCTCACCACTATGGGGTAGCAGGTGTATGGCCCAGCCACTCTGCCACCGTGGCTAGCACCCAGGCCCGTTATGTCCTGTGGGGAGAGAATGGGCAAAATGGGTATATGAGCACTGCTGATGAATATTCATGCTGACCCTCAAAATATTTTATTCAGTGCTTTTTTTGTAAAAGAAAAAGGTGCCGGAACTCACACATGTCATACAACCCGCCTTGCCTACCCTACAAGGTTCCATCCAAAAAAGGTGCCGGAACTCCGTTCTGAGCGTTCTATGAGAAAAAAAGCCCTGATTTTATTATTCTCTTTACCAACTATAGGAATATTTTTTTAAAAAAAAAATCCTTCAATATGACTTTGAACTGCTCAATTCCACCTAAAGGCAAATAGAAACACATAATATTCATAATAATTGAACTGATGCAATGCACTTGTAAAATACATCCTTATTCTATTGAGCCTTGTAAGAAAGATACAAGGTCACCTGGGATGTATGATATTTCATAAGATCTTCACACTTTGTCTTTACTGGACCAAAAATAATGTACACACGTCTTCCTGTATTATATATACAAGCAGGGCGAAACTGAAAGATATAAATGTACTCTCTAGCCCTTGAGTTGCATGCTACTGTTTAAATATCACTCAAGAATCTCTTTTTACCAAAAATTCTGGTCCTCAGATATAACATGGTTTCTCACTTTTTTCCACCTTTCCACCACCCTTTGCCAGGAACCAAAAATGAGAGCTTATGACAATTGTAAAAATCTGTGTATAGAGGAATGCAGACAGCACCAATGTAACTGTTTCTCTATAATGCAAACTGAGTAAGATGAATTTGCATAACAAACCCTGAATAATTTGAATCTGATACCCTGAAAGTTGTACTGCTGGAGGAAGTCTTGGAATCTCACTATAAAATAAAATGGATGTATAACAAAAAGTAATTTTTGGTTCACTGTTAATCTGAAACCGGTTATCCTTCCCAATTTAATTCAGAGCATTCACCTAAATCAATGTGCAACATTCCTCTGGCTGGGCTCATGTTCTCTTGATTCTTGACCCAAGCAAAAAGCAAAATGTTCAGAGAGCAGATTGCCCTGAATTTCATTGCTCTAATAATTGGGGTCTTTGTTCATATTCACAGCATGTTAACAGCTGGGGCAGTTTGCCTGGGTAGCAGCCAGATAATTCAGTCTCACCAAGCAAAGATAGATTTACCTGGCAATGCGTTCTTCCTTATAAAGGTAATGAACAAAGCCATCCTATAAACAGAGGAACAAGAGTGGACTGTACCACACTTTTTTAAAACAAACCATAATTGTACAATGTAGGAGTTAGAAGTTAATAGGCAGCTGCATACAAGAGAAGGAGACTCGAATGCACAGCCAACCCAAGCAGATGGCCATGTTTACATCAAATAGCATACATATTAAAATATGTCTTAAAATATGTCACAATGCAAGAATAATTCCATGGTGTAACTCTCACACTGTACACTACAGTCTCTTGAAGGAATTGAAGCACAAAAATATTAGTTCTCAAAATGAATATATCAAACTCAGACAGGCATAAGCATGGTAGAGAGAAGGATTTATAGTTTAAGAAAGCTAAGTAAATCTAAATGACTAACTACATAAGCTACATAAAACTTGAACATACATACATACAACATATATAGTTACACATAGACGCACGTGTGTGTGTGTGTATACTATTATATATATATATATATATATATATATATATATATATATATATATATATATATATATATATATATATATATATATATATATATATATATATACACTTTCATTTCAAATTATTTAATCCAAGAGAATACATATTTTCTAATCTTCCTCATGTATGATAATATGTGTGTGTGTGTATACACACTATACAAATAAATCACTGATGTAAGAAATATTCTTTAAATACCTCTCTTGTATGTTAATAGACAGAAAAATGTGTTTATATATTTAATTAAAAACTGTATATACTAACCTTTTTCTGCAAGGTTTAATGCAATAACTTACAGTACTATGAACAAAGGTATGTCCAAAAAAAGAAGGAAAGAATAATGATCATGAGAAACAATATGAGTGTATACAGGGAGTTCAGCTGTAGTTCATAAATACTTGGATGGTCAGAATCAGGACTGCAGAGGTAACCTGTCAGTATAACTGTTTAGTGCTACAACTTGTAATGCCATTTAGACATGTCAACCTGTAGGGCGGCATACACTGTGGGGAATAGGCAGAGGGGAGAGATGGATGACAGGATGTGAAAAAGGAAAGGAAAGGCCAGGAGTTGGAAATGTTGCCTACATGGGAAAAAAAGAGCAGTAGATTAAGTTAACAACAAGAGGGTTGGGATTTTGTCAGGGGCACAGAGGTGGCAAGATTAACTGCAAACAGAACAAGTAGGCAAGAGCAATTGGTATTGTGTGTTTTGCATCTAACCAGGGCATATCCTACAATTTCTCTTTTCTCCCTTTCCGATCCCCATGACATTGTATTCATCTCATCCCTAGCTCATGAATGAGACAAAACTAATCATTCTTTAGTTGCACCTATGTTGAAGTAGTATTTTACCCTTATTTTGATACCATCTTGTTAGGTTTTGAAGGGACGCGGTGGCTCAGTGGGTTAGGATGCTGAGCTTGTTGATCAGAAGGTCGGCAGTTTGGCGGGTCGAATCCTGAGTGCCACGTAACAGAGTGAGCGCCTGTTACTCGTCCCAGCTTTTGCCAACCTAGCAGTTCGAAAGCACGTAAAAATGCAAGTAGAAAAGTAGGGACCACTATGGTGGGAAGGTAACAGCGTTCCGTGCGCCTTTGGCATCTAGTCATGCCGGCCACATGAACATGGAGACGTCCTCGGACAAGCGCTGGCTCTTCGGCTTAGAAAGGGAGATGAGCACCGGCCCCTAGAGTTGGAAACGACTAGCACGCATGTGTGGGGGAACCTTTACCTTTTATGTTAGGCTTTATCTTGCACTACCTTGGAGGGAAGTTAGATCTGCCTCTCTTACTTCTGTTCCAGGCACAGCCAAATGATGTCCATATTTGAAAGTGCCATTCTTTATAGAGTGATAAAGGTTTTCTCCTGTTACAGGCTTTATCCTTTGGTTTTGGACCATCCCTTTTCCACAGGTCATCAACCAATGAAAGAAATCTGGACATCACAACAGAAATAAGGTGGATCTCATTTCTAGACAGTGCATGACTTTCCTTAGACTTATTTCACAGTTGCTTCTGCAAACACCTTTTGGATATTTCCCAAGTTAAAACAGTGTGAAAGAAAGGAATATATGGGATGACACCAGTGAAGACATTGCCCTAGAAAGGAGGGAGGCAAACAGTACTATGATGTGCTATGAGGTAGGTCCTGTAGAGATCTAAAGGAAAAAATAACTAACTCCTAGACAAAAATACCTTTTCTTACTTCAGTCAAGGGGAAGAGAAGAGAAAGCCATTTTGGCGTAGTGGTTAAGGGGATGGCCTAGAAACCAGGAACCTGTGAGTTCTTGTCCTGCCTTAAGCAGGAAAAACCAGCTGGGTGACTTTGGGCCAGTCATTTCCTTTCAGCTGATCTCACTTCACAGGGTTAATTTGGAGAAAATAGGAGAAGAAAGGAGTATTAATGTTTGCCCCTTGAGTTGCCTACGAAAAAAAGAATTTTTTTAAAAAAATCTAATAAATAAATAAATAAAACTGACAAATATGGAGAAAGTTTCATCTGTCTTCCTTGTTGAAAGCTTGCAGAGTGGGTGGTAATAAAGGCAGGAGGGAATGGAGAAGATCAGTATGAAAGGTTCTCAAAAACAAAATGTTAACGGGGAGGACAGATGTTGCAGAGAGAAATGGCTGCAGTGAACGTTAGCTTGGAGACAAGATGGGAGAGTGATCATCTGCAGCTCCTCTCTGAAAGAAGGGATAGTTCCTCCTGCAAGGAACGTTCATTGGTATTGGATTTCCCAGAGCTGTTTACTAGTGTGTGTTTTTTTAAAATTTAATTATTGTCATTGCTATTATGTCCTTTTAACCTAATTTCTGAGTGAGGTATTTGCGCAACTCAGAATACTTTGTTGGTTGGAATAATGTAAAAATTACATAAATCAATAAATAAATTATTAGTGTAAAAGCCATACAATTATCACTGTATAAATTATATTAATAATAAATTTTCCAAACAAAACTCTGATTATACTGAAAATATGTCGCCTGACTATGCTTTCAAATTAATGGGTGATCTCCAAAATAATTGCAGAACTTTACACATCTTGAAGCGGTGGGATAGCACCAACTCAAGGGGAAAGTAACACTTTAAAACCAGTTCACCCAATAATGTAAGGCCTGGAGATAAGATTAAAATGTCATAAAATGAACAGAATAGATTGCTGTTGATGGGGCATGATTGTACACAGTAAACCACAAGCTGTGGCAAGGCCTGAATCATAATATCAGACTTGAAACTTTTTAAATAATCTTTATCATAAGATTTGTACACACAGCCAATCTAATTTGCCAAACATTGCCCAAAAGGAGAACAAATAAAGCACACTTGAGCAAGAAATTCAGTAGCCATCTACTTAGCAAAATATAACTATCATCCAGTTAACATTATTTCTCTCTGGACAGAGCTTATCTCCAGGTGTCAGAGGTAGATTTAAAAAAATGAAGTGGGTCACATAATTTTTCACATATTTTTAGAGATGAGGGGGGGAGGAATTCAAGTAGAGGATATCTGGAAATTTGACTTGCAGAGGTTCATGAAAGTAAATAATTTATCAAAAAATGTACAACTGTGAGAGTATATTACATATGACATCTACACAGAAGAGAATATACATGGCTGTATTAAATAGATATTTCAATCTGCACATGATTTTTACCCTTCTTGCTAAATGGATAATTGTTCTTTATAAAGAAAATATAAACATTTCATGTGGTTTTTGTAGCTAAAAGGGCATCTAAAACATCTAGAATAGGTGGAACAATAGTAAACAATTAGTAACTTAAGACTGCTTACCATGCTTTCTTTTTTCTATGTGTGGAAATGTCTATACATCAATTAGATTTATGAGCAAATGTATGAATCCCTCATGTATTTCAGATGTTCATTCTGTATTCTGAGTTGGTGTTTGTTTATAGCTCTTAGAAGTATCACACATTTATTCACACTATCATTTTAGTATAATAGCAGCTCACAACTGTGTTACCCCATCTTGGCTTTCTGAAAATTTCTGCTAGATTAAGGGTTACCCTGGTAAAGATATATATTTTTTAATTTTCTCATTCTCTTCCAATCTATTATCACAGTTTGCTGTGAATTAAGACTTTTTTTAACCACAATTCATCTTGGGGGGGGCATCCTCTGCTAGCTAGGTGTGTTTTTAAAATTGAAGATCTTCAGTTTATAAATGTTCTTTTTAAAAGGAGTAAACTTTAGATGAGGTTAAAGAAGAAAGAAACTCTATTTGTGAAATAGTTCCAGAGCTTGAGAATAGATATGGTGTGATAGCTTTCTTTTAAAAGCCTGGTTCTCCAAGTATTCCAAGCCCATCTTATAACTTGTTCTGTGGCCATTGTTAATTTTTGTTGGTAGGCTTTGCTGTAATATTTTAGATTAAAATATTATTATCGCAATACTAAAGTGGTAGTATGAACTAGAATGAAAAATGATGAATATATACAATATTTTACAAAAATATTGAAAAGGAGAATTAAATGCAGAGAAAACTTGACACTACAGCTTCTTCTACGCCCTAGGCCTAATTCTTCATCACCTCAAACCCCCACTCCTTCCCACTCCTGCCATACAAGTATGCGTTGTTTAAAAGTCATGGCAACTGAATACATGCCAGAGTCTGATTTCTTCCAATTTGTCATTTTGGTGCTATGAACGAAAGTTGTGGGAGACATCAGTGGAAAAATATGTTCTTATATCACGCACAAAATCCATTTGGAACTTCCTATGCTGGTTTTCTTACACTGTTTTTGTGAAGGTGTGGATGACATCAGTGTTGAAAAAAAGTGACCATGGCTTTAGTAATTGTCCATTCCATTTCCAGGTGATGCTGGAGAATTGAAGAAAGAATATTGCTTCTGTGCTTGACGACTCCCTAAAACAATTACACATTTCACGTACATTTTAAGATTTATATCGATTTTTTTGTTCTCAAATGGAAATGCCGGAAAGAATTTCATTCTAAGCTGCACAGACAATTGCAGACCAAACGGCTTTAAGTCTCCCACGGAAATGTGGATAACTGTCCCTGGGAGCGAGAGTAGACCAAGCAGTGTCTCAAGCCTCGTAGGTGAGAGTATTTCCAGCATCCCCAGTGAGAGGCACGAGGAAAGTTCGCAGGTAGGAGCATTGCGAAACTGGCTGCATCGGAAGAAGGGAACCTCGTCTCGCTCTGCCGAAAGAAGCCACAGGAGGAAAAGCTCTCCGCGCCCACTCTACCCAACGCCGGTGCGCACGCGCACGCGCACGCGCGCCCCCGATAAATGCCATCCCACCCGTTCAAGAGGCGCTGAAAGAAAAAAAAAAACTTCTTAGCCTTGATCGATCCGAAAGACGCGAGCTCTTCTGCCCATTCTGCTTGACTGGAACTCTACGGCAAGCTGCCTTCGCGAAGGAACGCCTGAGAGAAACCAAGCGCCTTTTTTTTTTGGGCTGCCCGCTGTCCCCAACAGTCCGTCACCCCAGCCACATCTGGGGGCGGGGGGGGGAGAGAGAGAGGGAGGCAGGACGAGAGAAGGTGCGCCCTCCTCCACTCGGCTGGCAAGCTGTGCTGCAAGGCAGCGGAAGGGAGGGAGCGCCGAGAGCCGCGCTCCAGGCACGCACCTGTCGCCCCTAACTCCAGCGAGTGTGCTGGAAATCCCCACCCCTTCAGAAGCCGCTCCTCCACACCCCTTTGCCCCGGCCTCTTGGCTCCGCCCCTCGCTCACACACACACACGCGCGCGCACTCTCCCAGCGCAGGTAAACTTTAGACTCCCACTCGCGGAAGGGGAACGTAGGTAGATGTCACCGAGATCCTGAGCTATTTATAGAAGCGCCAGGCGAACGTGGCTGGCGGCGGCGGCGGTGGGATTCTACCTCGCACCGGCCTCTCTCGCGCTGAGAAGGACCGTCATCCTCGCCTCTCCTTACGACCACAGCGGAGCCGGGAGGATAGAAAAAGAAAGGGTGCCAGGGCGGCACGTTCCTTGCGCTCTCTCGGCGTTTCTGGCAGCCCCCCCCTCCCCCTTGCCTGCCTCTGGGAAGGATTGCAAGGCAAACAGGGTCCTTTTCTAGTCTGGGGGGACCTCCCAACTGCCCTTGGCTTTACGGGGGACAGGTCCTTCCACCTGTTTCGGAGACGGAAGGCTCGGGAGCCTAAAGGGGTGTGGTGATCACGGAGGGATCCATCACCTCTCACCCCTTTCCCCCCCCCCCCGCACCTCGCTTCCCGGATCGTTCGCGTCCCGTTACTGGTCACCATCTATCTCCTGGCAGCCCGGCAGCCGTTCTGGGCCGCTTCTCGGAAGTTGGGAGTGGAAGAGGGTCAGAGGGTCGCTCTTGGCGTGAAATCTTCCGGGAAGCTATTTAGGACCATCTGGTGAGTGACCCAGAGGTTGCCTCTAAGCCCAGCCAGGGATCCATCCTTACAGAATCTCAGGTAGAAACAATTCAGCGCCTCGAGATGCGAAGGGAGGGGGGGGGTTCTGTAGCGGCGGGCTCACAAGAGGTTCTAAACGGCAATATAACCGACCAGAAGGGTTACCGGTCGGAACGATTGGGGCTGAAACCAAACACCACGATTCCCCTTTTTCATACGATTTTGGAAGTGCGTCCACACCCACTCACAAGAGAACTCGTCCGCCTTTGTCTTGCCACCATCTTACCCCTAGACTGGCGTGCCCACTTTCATTCCTGCATTTAGCGGTCTATGTCGCGTAGGCAGGCACAATCGAGCAAGAAGATAGCCATTTTGCATCCCATGAGTAGCAGTTTGCTGAAAAATTAGGATGGATGTATATGTGCGAAAGCGAGGCGGACACGGAGGGAGTGAAGAAGGGAAGGGAAGACTGCATGGCTCGCGCCAAGAAACGAGAAGGCAACGTGGCTAAATCCTCCAGCATCACTCAGGGGGAGAATGGCAGGTGCAGGTTTGCCTTGGGATAAAGCGGGGGGGGGGGCGAGTTAGAGGTCCCCTAACGTGCTTAGACTTCCGATAGCCCTCCACCTGCAAACAGACAGCGGCTGCCTACACATCAGCATCCCCCCCTCTGCTTCTCTTGGGACTGGCTGGCCTGTGCTCGCTACAACTAACCTTTGCGAAGGCAGCTTCATTGTATCTGGCTCGTCTAAAGCTCCAGGGCCTGCTTGCACTTGGACTAGAAGACAGTCTCTTTGCAGAACACCACCATGTTGCATATTCCCCAATGGCCAGGCTGTAAACCCCAGCTAGAGAAGAGGCTGGCCAAGACCATTTTGACAAGAGAGGTAGCGAAGCTCCATCTTTGCCCTCCCCTGATCCGTTGCCTCCTGCCCCACCTCCGCCTCCTTTTAGAAGCACGAAAGCACTGTCGTATCAGGTGGAGAAGGGAGGGAATAAGCTCGTGTGTCTTTTCCCCCTGCTCTTCTGACGAGCCAGGGAAGGGAGGAATCAACATGTCTGAATGACTCCTTAAAACCGAACCTCATTTCGAACAGCGTCTCTGGCTCTTTTGTGAGAAGCCCAGCGGTTGGTCTGTGCTATTAGTACAAAATTAGTCGCTTAAAACACGAGTGGCTTTTCTATAGCGTGGGGGGGGGGGAATATTCAGCAACCTCCACCCCACCCTGAACAAAATCTCCTACCTTGATTTGTAGAAGCAGAACCTCTAGGCGGACAGATTAGGGGAGTGAGCATGTTGGGAATATCCAGTCTCCGCTTCTTGCTTGCATATCCACAAAAAGAAGAATGAGGTTTGGGGAGCAAATGGGGAAGGGGCGATGCCAGATGCACATAGAAACCGCTTTCTTGCAAGGCGCCTCGACGCTGGCAATCTTGCGTCTGGAAGTGGTGCAAAGGCAAAGCAAGATATCGCCTTCGAAGATGAATCTGATCCAGTAGAGAGGAAACTCGAAATAAGCGGGATCCAGAGAGATCATTCCATTTTCTCTTTTTAAAGAAGGAAGGAAGGAATGCGAGAACACCACAGTGGCGATTCTTCTATTGATGCCGATGGTAGAAGAAATATATTCCTGGAAGCTTAGCAAAACAGGCTGAGTTGAGGTGCCGCGAGGGTAGATCTTGGTCCTCCGCGAAGCATGTTAATTCTCCAAGCGCCCCCTCCTGAAGGGAAAAGAGGGGAGAGGGTCGGTCTGAGAGGAGGACGGGAGAGATCGAACCGCTCCTCTGTGGAGACGCTAGCACGTTTCGAAGAACGGGAAGGAAAACGCATTTCCCCACATGAGCCCAGAAATAAAGGAATGGCAAACAGCTGTTCCTGGGCTATAAATATGTCAGAGATGCTCCGGCTGTGCCATGGCTGGGATGGGCACGAAGGCGAACTGGAGAAGCGGGCGAGCTAAAAAACCACCGAAGGAAGGAACTCCGTAACACACACACACACACACACACACACACGCACACACGCACACATGCGCGCGCGCACGCACACACACACGCGCGCGCGCGCACACACACACACACGGACACACACGAGCGCGTGCGCACCAAATTCAGCCCACCACTCGCGGGGAGCCGTTCAGTGGCTAGCGACTGCCGTTCCTAGCCCCATCTGCATTGCTGCTGACATGTCGGCGGTCTCCTCTCCCCACCCACCCCCTTCTCCCCCTCCTCGTCCCACCGCCAGCTCCAGAGGAATGAATGAAACGGGCGGGGGGCTCGACTCTCTACCGAGCCTCCCCGAGACCGCATTTGCTTTTCTGGAGAGGTGTGCGGACTGGGAGGGGGAGGGAGAGGCGCACACGCGCGCCCGGCTCGTCACACGCGGCGGCGGCGGCGGCGGCGGCCGCCAACCCATTCCAGTCGGCCAGTAACTGTTGCCACCAGCTGCAACGGACCTCCGAGAGCTTGGTGGCTGCACCTTCTTCCTCGGTTACCTGTTAGCCGGAGGCTGTTCTTTGTGGGGGACTCGGACCGGGCTCGGGGATGATTTGGAAGCGGGAGAGAGACAAGCACGACCCTCCTAGCGAAGAGAAGACCCCATTTTGCAGCGACCCAAGTCCCTCTTCTAACGGCGTGCGGGGGGGCTATGGTTGCCTCAGGGTCGGGGCGGCGGGGGGGGGTAGGCAGCGGTTAACCTCCGGGCATATTGACAATTCACCTCAATTGCTCTTGAGTTCCTCGGGCTGACGTTCAGCCCCATTTTGCCCGAAAAGGGCTGCCTCGGGGCAAAGGCAGTATTGCCTCCGCTGCAATCTCTTTCAAATACACGCCCACTTTCTCCACAGCGAATGCCACCGTTTTCCCCGGAAAGCAAAGGAAGGTGAAAACCAGGTCGGGAAAGAGAACTAGAATAATGGCGCTGTATCAAAAACTGGTAGCGAGGGAGTAAGGAGGACTCCCTGTGAGTCAATAGTAGAAGACAGGCCCGGAAGGGCGGGAGACTCACAAAAGCGACCTGTCACCCAAGGGTGCGAGTGGGTGGAAAGTGGTGTGGGCTGGAGTTAGCCAGCTCTCCCCAATCGCCCGCCTACGAAGCCAGAGGCATTCACACACATCTACCCAATCAACCGGAGTGTCTGTCGAGGGGGGGGGTTTCACAAGTGAGCGTTGGAGGAATTGCTCCTCTGCCTGGATTTTTCTCCCCCTCCCTCGCGTTATTAGTGAGATACTCTGGCAGAGGCAGCAATGAACGTCATGTAGCCGAAGGGCAAAAACAGAGCCTTGTCCTGGCCTTTTAGCGTCTCCTTCTGGCGACCGTGAAGAAAGCACACGACGGGGCAACCGAAAGGGGTGTCCCGTCGGACACAGTCGAAATCTGGGTTCCATTCCCTGCCTTCAAGAAGCCGCCACACCATCTGCATGGACAAAGCAAGGTTTTTCTCCCAAGAAAAGCAACTGTTCTTGGAGATCGCTGCCTTGCACGGAAGTCAAGCGGACTGAATAGTAACGGGAAGAGGGGAGACACTGGCAGCTAAGATCCTTGTGTGAGCAAGTGGTGGATTTGAACCGTGGTAAGAGAATTTTTGCAGTAGAGTTCTCAGGGCTTTTTCTCAGAATTGACAGAAGTGCTCTCTCTGCCGAATATTGTGCTGTCTGTATTATTGTGGACCAAGTAATGGGATCGGTGGATTCCATAAATTTGTTTCTTCTGCCAAGTGCAACCAAACCATTGCCAATCACTTTCCTTCACGTGGAGTTGGACAGGAGAGAGCCAAGTTAGGTGGATGCCTAGAATGATGGATTTAAGTACCTATCAAGTGGTAGGTTTTAAGCGGGGACATGGAGAAAAATGGGAAAGAGCTCCCCCAATGTTCCTCACAGCCTCCCCTCTATGTACTGCCTGTCAGACATGGGTATAGCTTTCTTCTGAAATACAGATCTAAACTCAGGTTCAAGAATAGCCTGGCTGACATATAACAGGCAGAAGGGAGCAAAGTATGAAAGGAGCGGTCAATAACAATCAAGGTCCATTCCCACCTACTGCTGCCAACAGATAACCAAGAGTTCTGTTTCAACACCATGGCCAGAAGTGATTGGTCTGGAGAACAAACCATACAAGGGCATCATGCACTGGTAATTGGTCCAAATGAAATAACGAGGGCAATCACCATGGCATCTAGTCTGCCAAAGCCATAGGCAAAGTAGTTGCACTAAGTGGGCATAACTAATTATGGTTATTGCATAGTCACAGAAACTGCATTTGCCTGAGATTGATCTTGTGTGAACCTCCAAATGAAATGAAATAAAAATAGAACAAACTACAAAAAATACAACTCCACAAAATTCTTTATCAGCAGAAGCAGATGAAAACTTGTAATGTACTCAATGGCAAAAAAAAAAAACCTAGCAGTGCAGAACCTAGAAGTGTCTTGACTGTCTCTTCTAATTTAAACTGACCTTCTGTGTATCACAATCCTAGTGAGGTTTTGTGTGTAAACCCAATAAGGAGCTTGCATAAGGCCCAATGTAGGTAATGCACAGGTAAGATACCTCTGTGAAAATCATGTGCCTCGTTTCTCCTCTTGCACAAGCCAACACTGCCATAGAGAGCCATGCCCAATGGTTAAACGGAAAGTTTGTGCTAATGTGAGTTGAGGAGCTGAGCAGATCTGAACCACTGACTGTCAGCAACCAGTAGTCAGTGCAGCATGCTGGATAATATAATCAGCACATTTTTTATTAGGAAAAGAGAAAAAATACAGCTAAGGATCATTTTCATTAGGTCAAGCACGTTAGGTAAGCTAAGAGCGTCATGAGGAAATGGCTGGAAAAAAAAGAGGTGGCAAGATCTGTATATTCTGTAGTTAAGCAATTACCTTTTTCTAAAGAACAGGCTGTAACAATGATCTGCTGTCCTGATTCTGTCTATAGTTTTAGTTAGCTAACAAAATGTATATTAAAAAGAAAATGTTGAAGGCACCAATTGGCTAAATCATAGCATATATGTGATGGAGGGAGGGAGGGAGGGAGGGAAGGATGGATGGATGGATGGGCGTATGTGACCTCCCATCTCACCAATGCAAATCTGAAAGGCTAATAGGAATTAAAATACAATAAAATTTATATGAAAAATAAAAATAAAAACACCTTTCCTAATTGATTAATAGCTCCTAAACACATCATTCACCAACAGCAATTACACTCCTGCCCCGTCCCCTGATGCCTGTGAAAATAGCCAGATCTTCAAGGCTTTCTGAAAGATGAGCAGAGTCAGGGTCAGACAAACCTCAGGCTATAAAGTGTTCTAGAGGGCAAGCGGTTACAGAAAAGATGCACTTCCTGGATCCCACTAGATGACAATGCCTAATAGAAGGGACCTGCGTCTCTTAATGAGACAGATAGAAATGATGGGAGTAAAGTGGTCCCTCAAATTTTGTGGCCCTATGCCACAAAAGGCTTTAAAGATAAATTGCACCAGAAAGCATATTTGGAAAACAGTGCAGCCTATGGAGCAAAGGGATCACATAGGAAAAGCAAGACATACCCATTAATTGCCCACACTACCACATTGTGGACCAATTGAAGTTCTAGAAGTTCTTCAAGGGGAGCTCCATGCAGATTATATTACAAGACACTTGGGAGGTGATCAAAGTCCGAGAGACCAAAAGTAATGCCTCCTGATCCAAGAAAGGTGCTACTGGTGCACACCACAAAGCTATGCAAAGACATCCTGACCACAGCTGTCACCTGGCTGGCTAAGGACAAAGATACACAGCTGAATAGCACCAGCATATTGGTGAACCTCACCCATGCTGTTGAATGATCTCAGGTAGTTCTCAAATATGACTGTAATTAAGTCCAGAATAACAATCATAAGTTGTGCCAACCATTAAGCGGGTCAATACATGACCAACTCAATTTTATGACAATTTTTGCAACAGTTAGTAAGAGAATACTGTAGTTACAAAGCAAATCCATTGTCTACAATGAGCATTTTTTTGCTAGAAACTGAAAGTAAATGCTGGTTTACAGCAATAAAGTCATAAATCACAGACATGTGACCATGGGACACTGCAAACAGTCTTAAATGTGATCACATGACAATGGGAGAGCCATGGAACTTCAAAATCAGGTTGAAAGTACCTTTTTGGGTCCATTATAAATTTGAATGGTCCCTAAGTAATTGGTCATAAGCTGAGGACCACTAGTACTGTTTACCAATGCAATCTCTCTTCCAATTTTATGGTATTCATATAATGAGTTAAATTTAGTTTAAGTTCAATATGACTCCTGATGACTTTATGGAGATCTTGTTTTCTTGGCAACCATAAAAAAATTATTTGCTATTGCCTTCTTCAAGGATATTAACAATATTATTGGTGCAAGGAGGTGAAAGAACAATGTGATGAAATCAAAGGTCTTAAGGAGGAAAAGAAAGTGTCAAAGCCCAAGAAACCGAAAAATCAAACTAGATGTCAGAACAGACAGAAGAAACTGCAAAAAAAGACAAGACAAACCAAAGCCAAGAAAGACAAAGATCTCAAGAAGGAACTTAATAACAAATTTCAGAGAATTGTTAGAAGACAGAAGACCTTATATCAGCAAATGGAAAAGTGAGGAATGTTTTCCGAAAGATCTCCAAACTCAGGAGGAGGTTTCAAACTTGAATTGGAATACTAAAGGATGCCAAGCATACATAATTCAAAGAATATGAAATAGAGAAAGAAGGAATATAGTGAAATACTATATAGTTGGGTTATCAACAGCTCAGATACCTTAGAAGATACTGCCTAGTTCAAGATTTGCAGTATTAGAAGATGAAGTTAGAGCAGTACTCTGCTCATTAATTAATTGGAAAGCTATAGGAATTGTCAAAATATCTGAAAAATACGGCACACATCAGAAGAAACAGTGAAGGTTCTAATCAAATTATCCCAGCAAATCTGAACAACACTACAATGCCAGCAGATTAGAAGAGATCCGTCTATATACCGACACCAAAGGAGACTTAATGGCGTGTGCAAATTACTGTACAATAACTTTAGTTTCACATGCTAGCAAAATAATGCTTAGATTATATAGCCCTATATGAAGTGAAAATGACAAGAGTTTCAAGTCTGTTTTAGAAAAAGCTGAGGAACCAACAGATTATTGCTGATGTGCAATTAAAGAAACCAAAGAATTTATTTTAAAAAATCAGTATAAACTTCACAGCTTATGTAAAGGCTTATGATTGAATTTATCATGTTGAGCTGTCAGATTAGGAAAATGGGAATCCAAGAAAATATCATTGTCCTCCAGCACAGCACAGGATAGGTACTTGGTGAAATGGTGCAAGCTATAATATTTCCTGTAACTCTCCATGGAAGAGACTGTTGAATTTAGAAGAAAAAGGGTAGAAAGAGCTCTGATACCTTTGAACTTTAGTGTTGGAGAAGACCCTTGAAAACACCATGAATAGCCAAGAAAACAAACAAATGGATCACTGAATAAATCAATTCATCTGATCAGCTCAAATTATCCTATTATGGACACATTATGTAATTATACAGCTCCCTTGGGAAGGCTATAATGCTGGGAAAGACAGAAGGAAAGAGAAGAGGATGATCAATAGCAAAGTAGATGGACCCAATTACAGTGACGAGGAAGTACACACAGGTGCTTTTTCAAAAACAACTGATTTTGTTTTTTTTCTTGAAGATGTTTCACTTCTCATCCAAGAAGCTTCTTCAGTTCTGACTTCGGTTCAGAACTGAAGAACATTTTTGAATGAGAAGCAAAACATTTTCCTGAACAAAAAAATAGTCCAGTTGCTTTTTTAAAAAGCACTATGACCTGGATGATTCAGAATCCCCATATACATCATTGGGATACTTGAAGGGCCAGGTTTGGGTGCAGATCATTCATTCTATAGATGATCTGTATGTTTGCTAACCATTGACACTGATTTAATGGCACATAATGTATGAATTTAACCTTCAGGATGATTTTTCCCCATTCCCACTATAGCTAGAGCCACAGGATTTCCTGGCAAAAACTAATCTAAATAACATATCACATTGGCAGAACTTATTCTTGGTACAGATATATTGTTATTGGTCTTGAATCATAAAGAATATGTTGGAAATAATAATAATGATGATGATGATGATGATGATGATGATGATGATGATGATGGAAGGGACCTTGTAGGTTATCTAATCCAACCCGTCATGCGGAAGCTGCGCCCACCCCATTGCCAGCAATAGCAAAACCGTCCCGATATGTTGCGCGATGTCATGTGACATCGCGGATTTGACATGTCTGACCTATACTATACTTGTGCATTTGGTTTTTCTTGCCTAAATGTAAAACCTTACTTTTTTTCACCATTGAATTTTATTTTGTTAGATAGTGCCCAATGTTCATGTCTGTCAATATCCCTCTCTTGTTGTTGTTGTTAGCTGTGAAGTCGTGTCCAACCCATCGCGACCCTATGCACAACATTCCTCCAGGCCTTCCTGTCCTCTACCATCTTCTGGAGTCCATTTAAGCTCACGCCTACTGCTTCAGTGACTCCATCCAGCCATCTCATTCTCTGTCGTCCCCTTCTTCTCTTGCCCTCAATCTTTCCCGGCATTAGGCTCTTCTCCAGTGAGTCCTTCTCCTTAGGTGGCCAAAGTATTTGAGTTTTAGCTTCAGGATCTGGCGTTCTAAAGAGCAGTCAGGGTTGATCTCCTCTAGGACTGGCCGGTTTGATCGCCTTGCAGTCCAAGGGACTCGCAGGAGTCTTCTCCAGCACCATAGTTCAAAGGCCTCAATTCTTTGGCGCTCAGCCTTTCTTATGGTCCAACTTTCACTGCCATACATTGCAACCGGGAAGACCATAGCCTTGACTATACGCTCTTTTGTTGACAGGGTGATGTCTCTGCTTTTTAGTGTGCTGTCTAGATTTGCCATGGCTTTCCTCCCGAGGAGCAAGCGTCTTTTAATTTCTTGGCTACAGTCCCCACCTGCAGTTATCTTGGAGCCCAGGAAAATAAAATCTGTCACTACCTCCATTTCTTCCCCATCTATTTGCCAGGAATTGAGAGGGCCAGATGCCATGATCTTGGTTTTCTTAATGTTAAGTTTCAACCCAACTTTTGCACTCTCCTTCTTCACCTGCAACAAAAGGCTCTTTAGTTCTTCTTCACTTTCTGCCATTAGAGTGGTATCATCTGCATATCTTAGGTTGTTGATATTTCTTCCGGCAATCTTAATTCCAACTTTTGATTCATCTAGCCCTGCCTTTCTCATGATGTGCTCTGCATATAAGTTAAATAGGCAGGGCGACAGTATACAGCCTTGCCGGACTCCTTTCCCAATTTTGAACCAATCAGTGGTTCCGTGTCCAGTTCTCACTGTTGCTTCTTGGCCCACATAAAGGTTTCTCAAGAGACAAATAAGATGGTCTGGTACGCCCATCTCTTTAAGAACTTGCCACAGTTTGTTGTAATCCACACAATCAAAGGCTTTAGCATAGTCAATGAAGCAGAAGTAGATGTTCTTCTGCAACTCCCTAGCTTTCTCCATGATCCAGCGTATGTTGGCAATTTGATCTCTAGTTCCTCTGCCTCTTCAAAATCCTGCCTGTATTTCTGGTAGTTCTCGATCCACATACTGCTGGAGTCTAGCTTGTAGGATTTTAAGCATAACTTTACTAGCATGAGAAATGAGTGCAATGGTGCGATAGTTTGAACATTCTTTGGCACTGCCTTTCTTTGGAATTGGAATGTAAACTGATCTTTTCCAATCCTGTGGCCACTGTTGATTTTCCAAATTTGCTGACAAATTGAGTGTAGCACTTTTACTACATCGTCTTTGAAGATTTTGAATAGCTCAGCTGGAATACTGTCACCTCCACTAGCTTTGTTGTTGCTCAGCTTTTCTAAGGCCCACTTCACTTCACATTCTAGGATGTCTGGCTCGAGGTCAGTGACCACCTCATTGTGATTATCAGGGACGTTAAGCTCATTCTTGTATAGTTCTTCTGTGTAATTTTGCCACCTCTTCTTAATCTTTTCTGCCTCTGTTAGGTCCCTGCCATTTTGGTCTTTTATCATGCCCATTTTTGCATTAAAAGTTCCCTTCATCTCTCCAATTTTCTTGAAAAGATCTCTGGTCCTCCCTATTCTATTGTTTTCTTCTATTTCTTTGCACTGTTCATTTAAGAAGGCATTCTTATCTCTTCTAGCTATTCTCTGGAATTCTGCATTCAATTGGGCGTATCTTTCTTTTTCGTCCTTGCCTTTCGCTTCCCTCCTTTCCTCAGCTACTTGCAAAGCTTCCTCAGAAAGCCATTTTGCTTTCTTCCATTTCTTTTTCTTTGGGATGGTTTTGGTTGCTACCTGTTCTACAATGTTGCAAACCTCTGTCCATAGTTCTTCAGGCACTGTGTCTATCAGATCTAATTCCTTAAATCTATTTGTCACCTCTACTGTATATTCAACAGGGATATGATTTAATTCATATCTGAGTGGCCTAGTGCTTTTCCCTACTTTCTTCAGTTCAAGCCTAAACTTTGCAATGAGAAGCTCATGGTCTGAGCCACAGTCAGCTCCTGGTCTTGTTTTTACTGACTGTATAGAGCTTCTCCATCTTTGGCTGCAGAGCATATAGTCAATCTGATTTCTGTGTTGGCCGTCTGGTGATGTCCATGTGTAGAGCCGTCTCTTTGGTTGTTGGAACAGAGTGTTTGCTATGACCATCGTATTCTCTTGACAAAATTCTATCAGCCTGTGCCCTGCTTCATTTTGTACTCCAAGGCCAAACTTGCCCGTTATTCCGGTTATCTTTTGGCTTCCTACTTTAGCATTCCAATCCCCCATGATCATAAGGACATCATTTTTTGTGTTAGTTCTATAAGGTGCTGTAGGGCTTCATAGAACCGGTCAATTTCATCCTCTTCAGCACTGGTGGTTGGGGGATAGACTTGGACTACTGTGATATTGAGAGATCATTCTGTCATTTTGAGGATTGTATCCCAGTATTGCTTTTCCTACTCTTTTATTGACTATGAAGGCTACTCCATTTCTTCTGAGGGATTCTTGCCCGCAGTAGTATACCTGATGGTCATCTGAATTAGTTTGCTGATTCCTAAGATGTCGATGTTCAGTCTTGTCATCTCTTGTTTGACCACATCCAGCTTTCCTTGATTCATGGATCTTACATTCCAGGTTCCTATGGAGAAAAAATCTTTGCAGCATCGGACTTTCCTTTCACCACCAGATACATCCACAGCTGAGCGTCCTTTTGGCTTTGGCCCAGTCGCTTCATTCTTTCTGGCGCTACTAGTACTAGCCCTCTGCTCTTCCCCAGTAGCATATTGGACGCCTTCCGACCTGAGGGGCTCATCTTCCAGCATCATATCGTTTTGCCTTTTGGTACTGTCCATAGGGTTTTCATGGCAAAGATACTGGAGTGGGTTGCCATTTCCTTCTCCAGTGGATCACGTTTTGTCAGAACTCTCTGCTATGACCTTTCCGTCCTGGGTGGCCCTGCACGGCATAGCTCATAGCTTCATTGAATTACGCAAGCCTCTTCGCCACGACAAGGCAGTAATCCATGAAGGGGGTCCCTCTGTATCTTAAGCCTATCTTCTGGAGTGTTGGCTATTATATATAGTGAATGCATACATAAATCTCTATCACTGTCATAAGGCACCATATGTATTATGTTATATATGCTATATACCATATCTGTCTGTAATTAAAATGTATGTTTTACTTAAGATGTTTTTATTTCAAATGTTACTAGTATTGATCACCAATTTTCCATTTAAGCAATGGGACAACAAAAGTACTAAATTCATATAGCAAGGAGAAAAAAAATAAGAATTAAGTATAAACTGTTGAGGATGTGAAAGAAAAAGGATTGGGTCGACCACACTTAAAATTATACTTTGATGCTTCCTCTTTGGTTTGGATGAAGGATTGGATGACCTTAAAGAATAACAGGTTATTAGATTTGGAGGGCCATGAATTGAGATTTGAATGGCACACTTATTTGTGGTACACAATCCTAAGGTAAACACAGAATTTAAAAATCATTTTGTTGGACATGCCATCCTAAGAGTTTGGAACAAACATAAAACAAGGCTGTCACCTAAAATACCACTTTGGCTTTGTTTTAAAAAGCAACAATAATAAGACCTATCCGATGGCCCTATGGTGAAATAATACATTTTACTTAAGGTGAACCAAGTTTGAAAAGGAAAGAAGAATTGGGGATAGAATTGGCAAAAAGTGAATATGAATCTGTGTTGTGTGCTAATCATGATTATATTTTTGCAAGGTTTATAAAATATTGAAATTGAATTAGGGAAAAAAATATGTTAAAGATTGTATGAGTCAACGGGCAAAGAATTTGGTTATAATATGATGATTGATCAATGACAAAATAAGTGGATAAATGTATTGAAGTTTACATTGAATTATAATTTGAAAGAAATTTTTTATAAGATGATCTGGTATTTAATGCCCTCAAAATTGTCACAGATGTATAATAGAGTTCCAAGTGTACTATATTCTGAAATGCAGCTGTAAAGGTGGTACTTTTTATCATATCCGGTGGATTTGTGACAAAGCAAAGAAATATTGGGATCAGATGTTTATCTTAATTCAGAAGATTCTTAAAATGAATATAAAAGCAAAATCAGGGCTTTTCTTTTAGGTTTGATGGATACAGGGCTTGAAAGAAAATTTGAAGCTTTATGGTTTGTTGAACAGTCAGCCAGTTGTTCAGACTGGATTTGGCATTTTATCGATCTATCAAGTCCTTCCCAAGGACCTGGGATAGGCAGATGTGGATGTTTTATGAAATTAGAAATATCATCACAGGATGTAAGCTATTCTGAGTAAAGCTGCCTTTTGTTATTCATTGATGATGGATTTGTCAATGTCGATGGTGTTCAAGTGGTGCTCCAATTGTTTTGGGATGCACCCAAGGCACCTATTACTTTTGGTACTACCTTTGCTTTCTTTTGCCACAATTATTCTATTTCTATATGCATGTTTTTATATTTTATAATCTTCTCCAGTTCTCTTCTCTTATGCTGTCTCCAGGTATTGCCACATCAACTAACCAGATTTTTTTTTGTCTTTCTTATCAATAATTGCTAAGTCTGGGATGTGGCAGGTGCTTGTTTGTTTGAATTCTAAAGTCCCAGAGCACTTTAGTTTCTTCTTTTTCTATGATTTTCTCTTGCTTGCAGGTAAGCAAGAGTGTTTCTTGCAGCTCCTTTAAAGCAGGGGTTCCCAACCCCCAGTCCGTGGACCAGTATCGGTCCACAGCATGCCAGCAACCAGTCCGCACAAACAAGCAAAGCCCCATCCGTGAGATGCAGGCAGCACACAAAACCACACACCCACCGGTCCACGGAACTGGTCCCTGGTGCCCAAAAGATTGGGGACCTCTGCTTTAAAGAACCATTGTTGCTACTTTGTCATTGTCAGTCTGCAGCCAGATTTAGCCACTCAGTCTCTTTCTTCAACTTTCATGCTCTTAGCCAGTGCCAGTTCTTGTTATTATCTGTTTTCCCTGCTATTTTTAATGTATTGGCCATGTAATGTTTTGTCTTTCCATATCTCCTTTTGGTTTTTCATCTGATCTTTCTTGTAAACCAGTTTGGACCCTCCAGTACTAAGTAGACCTTTCTGGTACACTAGCTTCAGTGTGTATTCTTCTCTATCTTTCAGATATTTTTCCAAGGCCCCTTTTTTTCTTCTTCAACTGTTTGATGTACTTGCAACATTCCATGCCCACCTATTTTCCTTAGTAAGTATAGTTCAGGGGTCTTCAAACTTGTCCCTTTTATGACTTGTGGACTTCAGCTCCCAGAATTCCTCAGCCAGTGTATACACACACACATATATATATATATATACACACACACACATATATATATATACACATATATACACACATATACATATATATACACACATATACATATATATACACACATATACATATATATACACACATATACATATATATACACATATACATATACATATACATATACATATACATATACATATATACATATATACATATATACATATACATATACATATACATATACATATACATATACATATACATATACATATACATATACATATACATATACATATACATATACATATATATATATATATATATATATATATATATATATATATATATATATATATATATATATATATATATAAAATGCTTGTTAACTATTTAGATTACCTTGCTAGGCCCCAAACATGGGACAAATCTTTATTTCCTGTTTCAGCCTAACTGAAGGCCATCGACAGGCAGTAGTCACAACAGTGACAGCTCATATTTGTGTAATTTTTTTTTAGATTGCTAACAAAGAATTAAAGGGAGACTGATATGCATTTCAAACTTATTTGTTTTCATCAGTCAGCCATACCCTTCTGAGATTCGAACCTGGGCCGACTGCATCTTAAGCAGTCGTTTTAACCCCTAGGCCACAGTCTCTCTCTCTCTCTCTCTCTCTCTCTCTCTCTCTCTCTCTCTCTCTCTCTCTCTCTCTCTCTCTCTCTCTCTCTCTCTCTCTCTCTCTCTCTCTCTCTCTCTCTCTCTCTCTCTCTCTCTCTCTCTCTCTCTCTCTCTCTCTCTCTCTCTCTCTCTCTCTCTCTCTCTCTCTCTCTCTCTCTCTCTCTTTTAGCTGAGAAGCAAGGAAGATATGTGTTAAATGTTTGTTAAGCATTCAGAATACACTTGCTTAGTCCCAGACACGGGACAAATCTTATTTCCTGTTTCAGCCTCACCCATGGCCATCTACAGGCAGTAGCCACAGCAGTGGCAGCTCATATATGTGTAAAAATTTTTTGGCTTGCTAACAAAGAGAGACCGATATGATCATTTCAAACTTATTTGTTCTCATCAGTCAGCCATACCCTTCTGAGATTCGAACCTGGGCCGACTGCATCTTAAGCAGTTGTTTTAACCCCTAGGCCACAGGCTCTTTTCTTTCTCTGTTAGCTGAGAAGCAAGGAAGATATGTGTTAAATGTTTGTTAAGCATTCAGAATACACTTGCTTAGTCCCAGACACGGGACAAATCTTATTTCCTGTTTCAGCCTCACCCAGGTCTCCCTTTATTCTTTGTTAGCAAGCCAAAAAAAATATGAGCTGCCACTGCTGTGGCTACTGCCTGTAGATGGCCTTGGGTGAGGCTGAAACAAGAAATAAGATTTGTCCCGTGTCTGGGACTAAGCAAGTGTATTCTGATTGCTTAACAAACATTTAACATATACATATACATATACATATACGTGTGTGTGTGTGTCTGTGTGTGTATGTGTGTGACATTAAGAAATAACCAGCATGCAAGGACTTCTAAATAAATAACTCAGGAATGTATGTTTATCATTTCTACTGTCTGTCTTTGAAACTTGGAATTCTAAACAGTGCTATATCGTTCATCTATCAGTTGGATATACTAAAGAAAAAAATTCACGAGGTTTGACAATAGATGAATGTAAATAAGTAAAAAGAGGAAAAAGAACATGAAAGTTTCTGATGAAAATGGAAAAATTGATTCCATTGTCAGAAAAGAGCAAAAAAGAATAGTCTTGGTTAGTTTTATAGATTCTGGGGCTTTCTTTTTTAGACAATGGCCATCACACCAGAAAGCATGGCCACTGGATAGGTAGCTGGTGATAATAATAGAAACAGCCCAATAAATATACTGAATAACAGATGCTGCTCAATCTATGCACACACCTCTTTTCTCTTGATAGGACAAAATGCAATAGCAGTAGTTTATACTGGCACTACTGTATAATGGCACACCAATAAGTACGTAAGCTTGTATATTTTACAAAAAGAAAAATAAGCATCCAGATGTTCAAAGCAGGAAAGGGCTACATCTCAGTACCTGCTTAATATTTTATTTTTTCCATCTATGTTTGAAAGATATACGTTTTGAACAATGTAACTGAAAATGGGTCATTATTCAAAGCCTGTGTTCCTTAGATAAAAGAGGAAAAATCAAAGAAGTTAGCATAGCTTGGAGTGGCAATATGAGACTGCTCAACACCACCTAACTTCAATAACGTTGAGAAAATCCAAATCAGAAAACTTTGGAATCCTGAAATTCACACTATAACCTTTTATTGCAGAATGCCATTTGTCAAAGAATTGCAACTTTGCAATGACTATTTCAGTGAGAAAAATGAATTAGAAGTAAAAGATACTAAAAACAATCATGGACTTAAGGTATTGAATGAAAATCTTCAGAAAATGAACAATATTGTGTAGGATAATTCTTCATCTGTTTTATAAGATGTTATGCAAACTTTATATGCTACTTTCCAATTATATTGTGTTCATAAGTTATTTGTACAAGTAGTCCTCAACTTACAACCAGAATTGAGCCCAAAATTTATGTTAAGTGAGAAATTTGTTAAGTGAGTTTTGTCCCATTTTATGACTTTTCTTGCCACATTTGTTAAGTGAATCACTGCAGTTATTAAGTTAGCAACATGGTTGTTAAATGAACCTGACTTCCCCATTGACTTTGCTTGTCAGAAGGATGCAAAAGGTGATCGCATGACCCCAGCATGGCTGACTCAGGAATTCTGGGAGTTGAAGTCCATGAGTCATAAAAGAGCCGAGGTTGCCTACCCCTGCACTAGTTCATCAAATACATGCACACAGATTAAAGCAAAGCAGGAAAAGAGAAAGCTATGCCTGTAATATGATTTTATAAAAAAAATTTTTTTTTAAATATTTGTATTTACAGCTATTTTGTTGTCATTTTTATCTCAGCTGCTAATTGTCTATTCATTGTACACAGATAGACAGACAGACAGACAGACACACACACACACACACATATATATACATACACACACACATACATACACACGTTCATCAACAGAAATAAAATACAAAACAGAAAAACAAAAAAATGAACATCCAACTCTAACAATGAAAAGGAAAAAAAAATATTGTGTATAAAAAGAAGGAAAAGGAAAAAAATCCCAAATGATAAATAGATCTAACGTTAAACATAACGAATCCACTCCAGGTGGATGCTGAAAAATAAATTTTAAAAAATAATAGGTTCTTCTCCCCTTTCATAACAGGTCTACAAATAGTTATAAGTGATAAGTTATATTTATAAAAAATGCTATATTAAATAAACAAATATTCCAGATGTGGAAATATATCTGTCTAATAAACAAGTCAACCCAACATCTAATCATAATATTTACGTAAAAGAAAAAAAACAGTCAACAACTTAGCCCAAACGTTACCCTAATCTTCAGATCCCTCTATTATTCATTTTACTTTTTGTTTAGTTTTTTTTTGTTGTTGGTAGTCACCTAGAGTCACTTGTTTGAAATGGGTGACCATATGAATTGAATAAATAAATAAATAATACAGCAAATCCATAATATTCACAGGCAGGTAAAGAGGCAAATGATGCCACATTGATTATTATATCATTGCATGAATAATGCTTTGTATAAATTATGTAGTTACATTATGATCAAATGATATAATTCAGGTCATTTCTAAATTATGTCATGGACATTATATAATAGTGGTTTGCACTGAACACCTACAATATATGTCCTATTATATTTTCATTACAGGCTTGTAGCATTATTTTGTCTGGGGAAAAACCCCAAATGATCCTACTTGTCACATTTGATATACTTTATGAATAAGAATTTTTAAACTGTTGCAAAAATGCACTTTAAATTGAAATATAACAGCTTGAAAGGAGATGTGTACAGTAATTTGAAAGAAAATATAGGGATCACTTGGTCCATAATATTGTTCTTTTGTCCCCAAAGGCATACATTTTACTTGAACCAATTCTAATTCTGCTTTAAAACTGGATTCTTCCTCCATGAAAGGATTTATACCTCAAAAGCCACATATGTTAAAAGAGTTTATTTTACATCGTTATCTGCAACTACAGGGTTAATTTACTCTTTATTTAAAATGTTTGTATACTTTTTAAATGTTTATATGCCTTTAACAAAAAAAAGTTGCTGTAGTGGATTACACAGATATATGCAAATGTATTTTACTGTAAATAAAATTGGATCATCTAGACCAGGGATGGGGAACTATGGGGAACCTTTCCACAAGCCCACAAATAATAAAGGTCCCACCTCTGATCTAGACAGTGGCAGAGTCTCAGGTAGCCTTGGGCAAAGAAGAGCCCCTTCCCTGTGTATCTGACTGCTTATACAGACAGCAGTCTTATCTTGGAGAGCCGTAAAAGGAACCTGGTGGACAGAATGGCTAGAAATACTTCCAGAAGCATTAGCAGATGGACTACGCCCCCAGGTTCTGGTGTTCAGGCTTTCTTTTACAAGTAGGCAGGAGAATTTGGGGAATAAAATATTTGAATCAGTACAATGGCACTGTTCTGAACCAGCCTGCTACCGGCCTTGCAATAAGGCAAACCCCTGTTCAAACAGTAGAGACTGGAGAGCGTCTGAGGCTGGAAAGCGTCTGCCAAGATTTATTACTCAAATAACAGAACAAGAAACAAAAACACTGGAACTTGAATCCTCAAACGGAAGGGTTGCTTTCAGCAACCAGCCTTTCCCCAAACACTCCTTTTATTTAGAGTTCAGGGCGTGGCCTCCCTGTGCCTCCTCCCGAGGAGTCCCACAGCCTTTCTCTGTTTGTTCCTGCTCGACTGCCTCCTGCGTCGGGCATCCTTGAACAGGGCCAGCTGTGGGTCATCTTCCTCCGCACTCTCGGGCTCACGCAGCTGAGAAGAGGGCCCCGGCTGAGGGCTCTGCGAAGCCTCCAAACCATCATCAGCCGGTTCGTCTTCCACACACTCCTCCTCCCCCTCATCTGAGTCATCCGAGACATTTGAGCCGGCTGCCGGACCCACAGGCTGGCCCTGAGTCACAACAGGCACCTGTAGAGTTTAAAATGATAGTTGAACTTCTATTAGAGTAATAGCAATAGCACTTAGACGTATATACCACCCCAGAGTGCTTTACAGCATTCTCTAGACAGTTTAAAAGGTCAGTATATTGCCCCCAACAATCCGAGTCCTCATTTTACTGACCTCGGAAGGATGGAAGGCAGAGCCGACCTTGAACATGTCAGGATCGAACTCCTGGCTATAGGCAATGTTAGCCTGTAATACCACATTCTAATCACTTTGCCACCATACATGCTATGTTTCCTCTAAAGGAAGAAACCTCTGAATTTAAGATCCCCCCCCCAAGATTAGACAGAAGAAATGAAAACCCCTCATCTATCTTTTTGTTATCATATTTTCAAATATTGTAAGATCCCCACCTCATTTTAAAAGTAATTGATTTGGGGAGAAAAACTATTCTTTCTTCCTTTTCAGAGAAATATAACCTATAGCATCTCACTACTGGCCTCAATTACAGGCATTTCTCTATTATAATTATAGTAGTTATTAGTAAGACATCTATCCCTGCAGTTCCATGGCACTGTAGACTTATAGCTTTGAGAATTATTTTAAACCAAAGCTCTCTTGCACTTTGTGCAGTGACAAGTCTTAATTTATACCTACAGTCACTACAATGACATATTTATTAAGCAATATAACTTGTAATTATTGACTGTCACTACCATTCCATACCTGGAGGTCCTGTTTTCCATGTGACAGATTCAACACAGCTATTATTTCGCCTCTCAAACAGGATAACATAATCTGGGCTTTATCAACAATTCTGCTCATATTGTTGTTGCATAACATTTATATTGGGTGTTTTTAAAAGCACAAAGTGGATATTTTGTTTTGTTGGATCCCATTGAATTCCATTGGATCCTAAATGTCCATGTGGATATCCTGGATGGATTCTTTACTTAAGAAGGCAAGAAAATAATAGCAGTTAAAACCTTATATATTTATATGAAAGGTAGACAACAAATGTTGAAAATAAATTGCACAAAAATAGTTCTGACATCTTAAAAGCAGAAATTATTATAATGGGCAAGTTCACCACTTAGACCAAATGCAAATATTTAAAGAAAGAGTGTGGACTACAGAAGTTGTTTGGGGTTTCAGACATTGGAAGGAAGGGCTATACGATATATAGAACTTTTGCCTTAATTAGGAAAGTGGATTACTGGGTTAGCCTTACTAGCATAAGGACAGATGGTACATGTCACCACAGAAAATTTAGGATAAAAAGTAAATAATATTGAAACCATACATGCCATATAACTGACACAGGAAAAATATTAAGCCATAAGAAAGAAGAGTTCATAGTAAAACTTAGGTGTTACTCAACCTATAGTAATACATGGAATCAGTAGAAATAAATGAATGATTAGCTAAGTAAGACATTCTGGGGAGATGCTTGGAGCTGTGTGCTGCATCAGGAAGGTGGTGTGCAGGCAGGCAAATAAAATCCAGCCAATAATAGAACTCTTTGGATTGAATGGGAAGTTAAGAGGAATTGGCATGAGTTGAAATTAAAAGGCCGAGTCAACTGCCCCCCCCCCCAATTATTTTTTCGGAGACATCGAAAGTGTTTCTCGCTTCTACTTCCCCTCATCTACTCTTTTATAATTTAATCCAGCCTTACCCAAACTAATGTCTTTTGGGTGTCATGGACCACAGTTCCCATCATCCTGTGTCTATGCTGGCTGGAAATGCTATGCCTTATTTTCTCTGCAGTATGCGCCTAGGAGGTAGTAGGTCTGTGGGATTTATATGTATTTAAACATTTTTTTCTTCTGCCTAATTTATTAAATCAACGTCTAATTCGAAATTAAATGTTTTGAAGAAATCTAGAGTGGTTTACAAGAAAACTCTCAAAGACAGCTATTGTAAAGCATCACCTGCACTGCTTAAAGCAATATTAAAAGTGTGTAATTTAAGAAAGAAAAATATTAATAGTAATTTACTTAGTGCTGTTTGACCATAAAATGTGTTGTTGTTCTACATATGCCTGGCTGAACAGTGTGTTTGGAGTTGCTTCTAAATGGGTGAGGGATGGGGTGCTGTCTCTGAGAAGGCTCTGCTCGTGGCCACTGTTCTATAAACCAAACCAGGGGGACCATCTGGTCTAAATGGATGGTAAACAAAGATGATTAGGGGGCTGGAGGTTAAAACATATGAAAAATGTTTGTGGGAATTGGGTATGTCTAGCTTGGTGAAAAAGGCTAGGGGTGGTGACATGATAGCAGTGTTTCAATATGTGATGGGCTGCCACAGAGAAGAAGGGATCAACCTATTTTCCAAAGCATCAGAAGGCAATAATAGATGAAAACTAATCAAGAAGAAAACCAGCTTAGAACTAAGGACTTGTGAAAACAACTAACCAGTGAAAAGGCTTGCCTTGAGAAGTTGTGGATGCTCCATCACTGGAAGCTTTTAAGAAGAGATTGGATATTCCATTGTCTGAAATGGTATAGGTCCCCTGCTTGAGCAGGGAGTTGGACTAGAAGACCTCAAAGGTCTCTTCCAACCCTGTTATTCTTTGAGAGAAGCGCTGCCAACCTCTTCCCCTCCCCTGGTCCCTTCCTGGGCAGTGAGAGGGAGGGAAGGAAGGAAGGAGGGGAGGGAAACAGGAAGAAAGAAAGGGAAGGAAGGAAGGAGATGGGAATGAAAAGGAAGGAGGTAGGGAAGGAGGGGAGGGAGGGAGAAAGGAAGGAAGGAAGGAAGGAGGGAGGGAGGGAGGGAGGGAGGGAGGGAGATTGGAATGAGAGGGAGGGAGGTTCTGAGGGAAGTCCTGCCTTAGCACTTGGCCACCAGCAGCCCTGTTGCCCTTTCGCCATCCCCTGGTTGTATCCCATCCTATTGCCGAGGATGCTTTGGTTACAAAGCCAGGTCTCCTCGCATGGAGAGGGAGTGGGCCTCCCTCTGACCCATGCACTTTGCCCTCCTGTACCCACCATGAGCAACCTGGCCAAGGAAAGCGAGCACAGCAGCAGCAGCTTCAGGAGGAGGTAAGCAAGCTGGGCGCCCCCTTGGGGAAGTGAAGCTAGGCTAGGCAGGGCTGTGGGGTCCGAGTGATGTGGGAGCTCAAGGGCCGGGCTGGGCTCTTGACCTCCACTGCCCAGGGCTCTGGGCAGTTTGTGCCACTGTCCAGGGGGCCCCCTGCATGGCCTGAGAGGGATGGTGAGGCTCCTCCAGTGGACCATGCCCCAGTGCTTGCCCTGGTCCCACCCAACCCTCTGCTGGAGAGCCTCAGATCCACCCCAGGCCTGCCCAGGCCCACATAGGCACCCCTGACACAAGTGACGTTGAGCTGGCCATGCCCACCCAGTAGGCCACACCCACCCCAGCCATACCCACCTGGCCCCCCAAGGGCAACCACAGTGCTGATGCGGCCCTCAATGAAATTGAGTTTGACACCTCTGATCTAGTACAAGCATTAAAAGATGCAAATACTGCAATATTTATTTTATTTATTTTTATTTTTATTACATTTATATCCCGCCCTTCTCCAATGACTCAGGGCGGCTTACAAGCTTAGCAGTAGCCTTCATTCTATGTATATGCCTGCTTATTAGGGTTTTCACACACACACCCCAAGCGGCATTATTACAAAGTCAGCTTAATTGCCCCCAACAATCTGGGTCCTCACTTTACCTACCTCGGAAGGATGGAAGGCTGAGTCAACCTTGAGCCTGGTGGGATGCGAACCTGCACTAATTGCAGGCAGCTGGTGTTACTTTAAGGAGGCATTAGCCCACTGCTCCACCAAGGCTCTACCTAATATCAAGTATAAGCACCAATTCACTGCAAGAAACAAATCAACTAATGTACAGCACAGGAACAGTTATAACTGAATACCTGAGATGCAAAATCAACAAAGAAGAAAAAAAAACCAAACAGTGTATCATAAAAATGGAAAATTAGACTGGAAAATAAGATCAGCAAGTTGAGATCAGACTCAAGCAAGCTAGAAGAGATGAAAGAAAAGAAACTGAAGAACAAGAAGACCAAAGAATACCTAATCAAGAAATACCACTTAAAAACAAGAAAGATCAAGGAAGCACTGGAAAGCAGCAAATAACAACTATAGCCAAGAAGATCGGCAGGTATGAAGCTTGAATTGCAAGTTATAGGCAGAACCTCCAATTTCAATCCAATCAGAAACCTTTCTACCAATCCATCAATGGAGAAACTGCACTGAATCAGTCAGTACCTGACAAGGAAGAGACAGCACAGTTCTGGACACAGATACAGGCCAATTACTTGCTTACCAACAACTTTCAAATTGCTAATTGGCATGGTAGCTAGAATCGCTGCTCAACACTGCACATATATAGGTAATCCCCCAGCTACGAACAAGGAAAAATAGTGAAAACTGAAGCTATCAAGATGCCCCACAAAAATAACATTTGGATAGGAATGATTATTACAAATACCTAGGCATCCTTCAAGCTGACAACATCAAGCACACTGAAGTCAAGAAAAAGATTAGAGGTGAATACATGAAGAGAGTGAAGAATATCTTAAAATCCAAACTCAGTGGAGGAAATACCATCAAGGCAATCAACACCTAGGCAATTCTAGTCATTAGATACACAGCTGGAATAGTGGACTGGAATCAAGCAGAACTAAAAGCAATGGATAGGAAGACCAGAAAAATAATGACAGTCATCCTCACAGTGACATTAACAGACTCTACCTACCAAGGCAAATAGGTGGGTGTGGATTGTTGCAAGTACATCAGATGACTGAAGAAGGAAAAATGGCTTTGGAAGAATATCTGAAGGACAATGAAGAACATGCACTGAAGATAGTATGCCAGGAGGGCTTACTGACTATTGGAAAGACCAAACTGGTCTACAAGAAAAACCAAATGCAGAACATAATGGAGGCATGGGAAGACAAAGCACTACAAGGCCAGTACATTTAAAAAATAGCAGGGAAAGCAGATAATAGCAAGGCCTGGCAATGGCTAAGAGGAGGAAAGTTGAAGAAGGAACCCGAGAGACTAATTCTGGCTGCACAAGAGCAAGCCTTAAGGACAAATGCATATAAAGCCAGAATTGAGAAGACAGGAACAGACAGTAAATGCCGCCTATGCAAAGAAGCTGAAGAAACAGTGGACCACCTGGTAAGCTGTTGCAAGAAGATCTCACAGACTTACTACAAGCAGTGGCATGACAAAGTAGCAATAATGGGGCATTGAAAGATCTGCAAAAATATCATTTACCTGCAAGCAAGAATTGGTGGGACCATAAAATAGAGAAAGTCATACAAAATGAAGAAGTTAAATTGCTCTGGGACTTTAGAATCAAACAGACAGGCATCTGCCACATAACACCCAGGGCTTAACAATTGTCTATAAGAAATACAAAAAAGTCTGGATAGTGGATGTGGCAGTGCCTGAAGACAGCAGAATAGAAGAGAAAGAACTGGAGAAGGTAACAAAATACAAAGACCAAATAGAACAACTGTGACAAAGGCAAGCAAGGGTAGAACCAATAGTGATAGGTGCCTTGGGTGCAATGCCAAAACAACTGGAGCACCACTTGAACACCATTGGCATTGACAAAGTTGCCATCAATCAATTGCAAAAGATGGCTTTACTGGAAACAGCTTCCATCCTTCCATCTGTAACGCCATCAAACATCCAGATCTGCCTATATCAGGTCCTTGGTAAGGACTTGATAGGTAAACAAAAATGCCAAATCCAGTCTGAACATCTGCTGACTGTAAATTATTATTACTGTTGTTATTATTATCATCATCATCGTTGTTGTTGTCATTGTTGCTGTAGTTGTTTCTAGGATTGCAGGGGTGACCAAAAAAAGTAATGCTCAAACTCCCCTATCTCTAAATATATAAAATCCATATATTAAACTATACCCATATTCAGGCAAAGTATACAGGTTTCTTTTAAGTGGGAGACAGAAGTGAAGAGAAAAACTAGCTTTCTTTTAATTCAAATGGAGAAAATAGCTGTACTATACAAACTAAATTTTAAATCTGAATAAAGCAGGAAAATCATTACTGCTCAATCTAGGTTATTAAAGTAGGATTCAGACTGAATACTTTCCTGTAAATATAGAACTAATTACAATAAAGCACAGAATATTTCGATTCAATACAGCAATAGAGGCAATCTATCCTCTGAAAGCATATTCATCTATCATTTTATGCTACTTATACAGTTCTCTACCAAATATTCAGAATTACCAGTTGCACCATCTAATCTTTGCCATACCATAGTGACCACGAGGGTCTCAAGAAAATATAAAGCACTTACAATAATAGTAAAACACCTTCTATCCTCAACAGATTCAGTAGGTGGCAGTTTTGCAGTTTCAGGCAGTTTATACCCGAGATAGAAGTAACACTGAAAACAAAGCCAGAGTCTCTGCAACTACTACCATAAAGGTTTCCCCGCACATGCGTGCTAGTCGTTTCCAACTCTAGGGAAAGAGCGAAGGTCGGGAGCCATCCGGAGCTCAACCGGTAAATGGTTCCAAAGGTCTGGCGTGCCCACAGAGAATGCCCTCCCCCTGGGGGTCGCCAGTCGACACTCTTTCACCGACGGCACCCTAAGGAGGCCCTCTCTGTGGGAGCGCACTGGATGAAGGGAAGTTGATGCCGGCAGCAGGTGCTCCCGTAAGTAACCCGGACCCATGCCATTTAGGGCTTTATAGGTCATTACCAGCACCTTGAATCTTACCCGGAGGGCAACCGGAAGCCAATGCAGCTTGCGGAGTAGAGGTGTTACATGGGAGTATCGGGAAACCCCCACCACCACTCGCGCAGTTGCATTCTGCACCAGCTGAAGCCTCCGAGTAGTCCTCAAGCACAGCCCCATGTAGAGAGCATTGCAGTAGTCCAAACGGGAGGTCACAAGCGCATGAGTGACTGTGTGCAAGGCATCTCGGTCCAGATAGGGCCGCAACTGGCGCACCAGGCGAACCTGGGCAAAGGCCCCCCTAGTCACAGCTCCTATATGCTCTTCCAAAGAGAGCTGTGAGCCTAGGAGGACACCCAAGTTGCGAGCCCTATCTACGGAGGGTAATATCTCACCCCCCATGGTTAACGATGGAATGATCTGAATTTCCTGAGACGCCGGCACACACAGCCACTCAGTCTTGTCAGGGTTGAGCCGAAGCCTGTTCCTCCCCATCCAGACCTGAACCGCCTCCAGGCAACGGGAAATCACATCGAGGGCATCACTGGGGTGGTTTGGGGTAGAAATAAAAAGCTGGGTATCATCAGCATATTGATGATACCCAACCCCAAAACCACAAATGATCTCACCCAGCGGCTTCATATAGATGTTGAACAGGAGAGGTGAGAGCACCGACCCCTGAGGAACTCCACAAATGAGAGGCCTCGAGGCCGACCTCTGCCCTCCTGCTAACACCGACTGCGAACGTCCCAGGAGGTAGGAGGAGAACCACCGTAAGACGGTGCCTCCCACTCCCAACCGCCGGAGACGCCGCAGTAAGATACCATGGTCGATGGTATCAAAAGCCGCTGAGAGGTCTAATAGGACTAGGACAGAGGAACAACCCCTGTCCCGAGCCCACCAGAGATCATTCACCAGCGCAACCAATGCCGTCTCCGTGCTCTACCCGGGCCTGAAGCCTGATTGGTACGGGTCTAGATAATCAGCTTCCTCCAGGAACAAAGGAAGCTGATACGCCACCACACTCTCAACAACCTTCGCAAGAAAGCGAAGGTTGGAGACCGGATGATAGTTGTTTAAAACAGCTGGGTCCAGGGCAGGATTCTTGAGGAGGGGTCTCACCACCACCTCCTTCAAAGCAGCGGGAAAACTACCCTCACTCAAAGAAGCAGTTATCACTGTCTGAAGCCAGCCTCGTGTCCCCTCCCGAGCCGAATAAACCAGCCAGGAGGGGCACGGGTCCAATAAATACGTGGTGGAGCTCAGCCTCCCCATAATCCTGTCCACCTCTTCCAGAGTCACAGGATCAAACTCCTCCCAGATGACATCGCCAAGACTGCCCATGACCTCACCGTCAGACTCTGCGCAGTCGGAGTCCAAACCGGTCCGGATCCGAGCGATTTTGTCCAACAGATGTTGGCTAAACTTCTCGGCATGACCCTGCAAGGGCTCCTCCCTCACCTCCTGATTCAGGAGGGAGCGAGTCACCCTAAACAGGGCGGCCGGGTGATTATCTGTGGACGCGATGAGGGTAGCAAAGTAGTTAGACCTTGCCGTCCTCATCGCCGTGAGATAAGACCTCGTAAAGGATCTTAGTCGCAATCGGTCATATTCAGACCGGCTAGACCTCCAACAGCTCTCTAGTCCCCGTCTCTGACGCTTCATCTCCCGGAGCTCCGCAGAGAACCACGGAGCCCACTGGGATCTGCACCGGGTCAGGGGCCGCATGGGTACAACTTGGTCGAGTGCCTCCGTGGCTGCCTTTTCCCAGGCTTCCACTAAGGCTTCGGCTGAGCTGTGAACTAAGGTGGCAGGTGGGGACCCAAGCGCCGCCTGGAATCGCTCAGGGTCCATTAAGTGCCTGGGGTGGAACCATCTAGTTGGTTCAACAACCCCACGACGGGGAATGGCAAAATGGAAGACCAGCTGCAGGAGATGATGATCGGTCCATGACAGGGGCGTAACAATTGGGGAACCCCCACCCAGATCATCTAACCACCGGCCAGATAGAAAAATCAAATCGAGCGTGTGACACCCCCCCATGAGTCAGGCCCTGAATTACTTGCGTCAGGTCCATGGCCATCATGGAAGCCATGAACTCCCGAGCTAACTCAGATGATCCCCCCAGGGATGGCAGATTGAAGTCACCCAAAATTATAAATCTGGGGAACTCAATCACCAACCCCAAGAGGATGTCGAGAAGCTCAGGCAGGGCTGCTGCTATGCGACTAGGCGAAAGGTACACCAGCAGCAAGCCCAACTGAGCCCTAGGGCCACATCTCATGAGGAGAGACTCACACCCGGCTATTTGGACAACGGTGGCCTCCCGCGGGCATAAGGTCTCCCTCACAACTACTGCCACACCCCCACCCCTACCCTTAGCCCGAGGCCGGTGAAGCACCCGGAAACCCGGTTGGCAAATGTCAACCAGAGGGACACCTCCCTCTGGGCCCAACCAGGTCTCCGTAATGCATGCCAGGTCTGCACGCTCCTCCTCAACCAAATCACGGATGAGAGGGGCCTTATTAACTACAGACCTGGCGTTAAAATACACAAGCCTGAGCTCAGGTGGCTGCTCATCCTCGTTCCCGGAACCACGGGACGAAACCAGAGGGTCGGAGCGCATCACCGCTTGAAGACAGTGGGGACGCACTCCCAAATGTTGATACGGCCCCCTTTTTGAACACCTGCTGCCATTCCCTAACATCGTGGGAATAGGTAATCCCACACCCCGCTCCGGGGCCCCGGAGGCAACCAGTCCAAGCCCCGTCTGACCGTGATCTGTCCCAGGCCTGGCCTGAACAGCGGATGGTGGACACCCCTCAGAATCCAACCAAGACCGCAAACCCTCCCCCCTCCCTAACCCTATAAAATATTTCGATAAAAAACAAACCAGGAGCCTCTTCTTAAATTTATACAAGAGGTTCCTGTCCCTACCCAACCATCTCTCAGGGTCCCAACAATTGGGCCCGTCATCAAGAGGAGAAATAAACAGGTGGGTCGCATCCAGGAAGGGGGGGCACCCCTGAGAGCGAATAAATCTGTGCTGGTGTAATGTAAGCGAGCCATAGTTGTCCATGAGGGTCCATCAACGGCAGACCCATGATTGATAGGAGGGTCTTAAATCAAAAGATGGGTAGATGTCCAGACCGCCTGGCCAACTCCACTGCCACTCGAGTTGGATAACCTCTGAACAGGTCGGCCACCATCCTCTCACGACGGTCACAGGCCTGAACCAGGAAGCGGAATGGAATATACGTCCAGGATAAAGCCTACCCCCATAGAGCTATCACCTCTAGGGGGGATAGCAGATGGTACCTCCGAGCCACTCTCTCACAGTGGCTCAACACCTGGGTCCTTCTGAATCTTTAGGGGGGATGGAAGTCAAAGAGAATTAGACTTAGAATTATATACAAAAGATAGTATTTTAATAATTGTTGAACAGTTAAGACAAAAAATATCTTTCTAATAATTGGTGATTTGTTAAGATGAAAACTAGATTTTAATGGTAAAACATAAGAATGTTTGAATTCATTAGAATTAGAATTATATACAAAAGATAGTATTTTAATAATTGTTGAACAGTTAAGACAAAAAATATCTTTCTAATAATTGGTGATTTGTTAAGATGAAAACTAGATTTTAATGGTAAAACATAAGAATGTTTTGTAATGAACAATGTAAGTTTTGTAGACAAGAGAATTATTCTTTATTGAAATAGGGAATTGTGGCTTACCCAAAAATTAAGCTTTCTTTCGTATATTATAGGCTATTCTAGAATATTTTATTGCAATTAGATAAAATTTAAAAACGATATTGATATGTATTAGTGAAAATATATTGAAAATTTTGTTAATTGACTAGGTTACAACTAGAAATGTATTAACTTGACTATTTTGACTATGTGATAACAAAGGGAATCAGAGAGGGAATCCCTGTTGATGCAACCTGAACTATTTACAACTTGTTATTTGTTACTTTGACTACCCAACCACCGTATTGCTTCACAAATACATATATATGTGAATATTAAAAAGTCAATAAAACTTGTATATAAAAAAGTCTGTAGCACTGATTATAGGCTCCAACAGATTTGAACTGTAGTTATCAGGTTTTTAAATATTAGTTGGGCATATTGCTAGAAATAAAGTTTTAGGAATGCACCAATGATATTTTTGAATACAATTAATAGACTATTTGGGAGTGTAGCCTGAATGTTCTTTAATGGACTCCTTTAACTCAGTGCCTGTTGTGAGGAGATTCAGAATTCTAGTAGAAAGCTTCTTATCCTTCCCTACTAAAGAATCTACTTTGCCCAAATGCTGCAGTTCAAAGCAGATCTCAGAAATGGTTCAATAAAGTCTTATTCTTGTAATATGTTTTCTATTTATATGGCTATCTGAAACAATACCATGTTAATAAATAAAGATTTGGCTGCTTAACCACCTTCAGCAAGTTAAACAGCAATGTAAGAATTGCCATATAGTGGATCAAACATGAAATCCATCTTGAGAAATGTTCTTGCTAACAAGAGATATTAATTTTTCATAAGAAGGGTGAATAAAAATTCTGAAAAGTTTGATAGAGAACTAAACATTATTACAGACTCACAGTTTGAAATTGACTTTATCTTTGCCCATATAAGTTTTCACTTGTTATATATTTTTTCGGCTATACTTAGCATTGTGTGTAGAACGTATTTCAGGATAAACTATAACATTACAAAGTCAGTATACCGCTTTCCCTACAAAATAAACAATATAAATCTAGCTCCAGCAAATATCTAGGATTTTGGTTTCTCAGGAGTAGAAATATATATAGTCATTTTTCTTTGAGAAAGATAATGATATTACTAGTAAACTCTCCCTAAAGCAGAACTTGGTTTTTCCCCAAAAAAGTAGAATTGTGAGCACTTTCAATTACTACACCTGTTTTCTATAGAATAATGCTGAATGGGGCTGTTTGTGTGTCATACAAAAACATTGGTTTTTTATTTTAGATAATTGTTGGCATTAAGGTTTTTTAAAGAAATACTTTTAAATACAGCTCATATTTTAAACTGTAAAGCAGTATTAAAGCAAGAGAGCCAACTCTTAGATGAGACATCAACTTTTCTCAAGTATACCATATATCCATATGTAAAATTTGTTTGCAATGTTGCAGTCATGTTGTTTCTACTGAAAGAAATCTAGATACTTGTATAGTTTTGTTTCTAAAGCAATGGGAAATAATAACACATAATTTTGTTTGCTTTTTTATATTGTGTACTCAGGTTATCAGGGTCAATTAATCAACAATTCACAGCATTCTTTGCAAAATAAAGAATTATTTCCAAGATCTTAATAACAGCATATACCTCCCAATAATTAATATTTTTAGTAGCTTATTATACACTTATTTACACAATCATATTTTTCTAAGGTGCTATACAAATTTCTCTTGAGTGAAAGATTTATTCATTCAAATGTTTGTTTCCAGTAAACACATATTGTAACATATTTGTTTCTAACATCTGGTGATAGATTAGCTACAGAAGGTTCAGTTTTGCTAGGTTTGGGAATATCCAAGAAGATCATTTCAAATGCCTACTGAATACTGCAAGTTAAACTGTAGTGTCAAAGTGTTATGTATGCAGGCACCTGCATAGCAACAGCCACCAGGGGGCATTGGCCTGAACAGTTTCGGCGGGAAACCTAGGGCCAACCCCATTGGCTGTTAGCTTACCTGGCCAGGTATATAAGGAGGCCAGGTAGCCCTCATTCCCCAGTTCACTACCCCCTTCAATAAAGAGCTGAACTCACACACCGGCTGGCGTCTCTTCCTTGCGTCGGACCCACTACACAATAGTGGCGACGAAGGTGGGATTGCTGCCGACCAAGAGCTGAAGTCACTGGGGAAACGCTCCGCGAGCTGAAGGGAAAGGCATTTTTCCTTCTTCCCCCCACAACCGCCAGCCGAACCGGCAACGCCAAGCACCACATCCACGACCAAGACCGCAACTGCTGCCATGGTTAGAGCCGGACAACCCTGCAAATTTGAGACCCGCTGCCCCGAAACCTGGGCCCGTTACCTGGCTCACGTTGAACTGTACATGCGGTTCAATCAGATATCGGAGGACGGTGCAAAGGCGGCCGCCCTGCTCTGCCTTGGGGGGCCAGCGCTGCTGGAAGTCGCCACGAACCTGTTCCCCCAGGAGGCCATCAACACCGTCATGTACCGAGACCTCGTGGCCAGGCTCAACGCACATTTCAAGCCTCGGTGCTCCAAGGTGGCCGCACGGTCACAATTCGACCAGTGCCCCGACGAGGGACCAGCGCCCCGACGAGACCGGCGCCGACTTCCTCGCCGCCCTGCGGGAAGCTGCCGTCACTTGCAGGTTCACAAATTTGGAGGAGCGGCTACGGGACCGACTGATTTGCGGCCTACGCGACAGGCGGCTGCAGGAGCGCCTGTTCGAAAGAGAGGAGGTCTCTCTCCAGGAAGCCGAGGACACCATCCTAGCCCACAAAGCGGCCTGCGGGACCATCCAAGCCTGCCAGGGAATCCGGCCCGGCAACCAGGCAACCAGCGTCCACCGGCAAGGGGCCACAGAGGAGGACGACCTGAGCATCGACCTCCTCCAGCAGACGTCGACCCCCGACCAGCGAGCCAGATGCCCAGACAGGCCCAGGCCTCCCAGCAACACCGCCGTTCCTCAGAGGTGCGCAGGGTGTGGTGGGAACCACGTGCGCAGCCTCTGCAAGTTCCGGTCCGCCACGTGTCGGGCCTGCAAGAAAACAGGCCACATAGCCGCCATCTGCCATAGCTGCCGCCCCCGGGAGGAGATCCACGAGCTGCAGCCAGAGGAACCGCCGTTTGAAGGTACTGGGGCCCCCACCAAAACAAAAATTGGCTATGTCGAGAGCCGGCTGGCCATTAACCACACGGGTAGCCGCCGGCTGCTCAAACCCAAAATTAGATTAGCAATCCGTTTGCAAGGCGTCCCTTGCAGCATGGAGCTTGACTCCGGATCAGTGGTCTCAATTATTTCGGACGAGACCCTTAATCACATAATTAGCCGGAGCAAGCAACGGATTAAATTACGGCCTACTAAATTAACCCTGACCGATTTTCAGAACTCGCCAGTCAAGGTGAATGGGGAGGCCACTGTTTCAGTGGGGTTTAAGGGTCGCGAAGGGCACCTGGACGTTGTAGTGGTAGAGGGCCGCAGAGCCAGCCTGGTCGGGCTGGACTGGTTTGAGGCCCTGGGAATCTCAGTATCTGGGATCCATCGGATCCAGGGGGACTCCGTTGAGGCCGTTTGCCGGGAGTTCGCCGACGTCTTCGATGGATCATTAGGCAAGTACACCGGGGCCCCCATATCATTCAAGCTTAACTCGAACGTCTCCCCCGTTAGGGTCCGGCCGCGGCAAGTCCCTTTCGCGCTCAAACACAAAATCGAGCGCGAACTAGACAAGTTGGTGGCCCAGGGAATCTTAGAGCCCGTAGATGGAGGGGAGTGGGAAACCCCCATCGTGACCCCCCTCAAATCCAACAGGGAAATAAGGATCTGCGCCGACTATAAGTGCTCGGTGAACCGCGCCCTAAACCCGCACACTTACCCGGTTCCCGCGGTCAGCCACGTTCTCGCTTCCCTCCAAGGCGGCGCCATCTTTGCAAGGCTCGATCTTGCGCAGGCGTACCAGCAACTCACGGTCACTAGGGAAACAGCTGACATCCAAACCATAGTAACCCACAGCGGGGCGTTCCGGGTGAACAGGCTGCAGTTTGGAGTCAGCGTTGCTCCCGGCATTTTCCAGGAGGTTATGGAAAAAACACTCAAGGGCATTCCAGGAGTCTGCCCCTATTTTGATGACATCCTGATCGCAGGAGCATCAGCAGAGGAACTGGCAGGTAGGCTTAGGGAAGTGCTGGCAAGGCTGCGCACAGCTGGCCTTAAACTCAAAAAGGAAAAATGCAGCATAGGCGTTCCTTCCACAGAATTTTTGGGGTTCAGAGTAGACGCCAGGGGAATCCACCCCACAGAATCCAAGGTGAGGGCCATCAAACTAGCACCCACACCCAAGAACAAAGCAGAGCTTCAGGCATTCCTGGGTCTGCTGAATTTCTATCATACATTCCTCCCACACAAGGCAGCCATCGCTGAACCGCTCCACAGGCTGCTAGACAAGCAGGCAACATGGGCCTGGACGGCCACCCATGACCAGAGCTTCAAGGCCCTGAAGGCATTGCTGTCGGACAAGTCCACAGTAACCCATTTCATCGAGTCCAAGCCCATTTGCATCGCCTGCGATGCATCCCCTTACGGTGTGGGCGCTGTCCTAAGCCACCTTGAGCCCAACGGGGCACAAATTCCCATAGCATACTATTCTAGGACACTGTCTGGAGCAGAAAGAAACTACGCCCAAATAGACAAAGAAGCCCTGGCAATCATGGCAGGAATCAAGAAATTCCACGATTACTTATATGGAAGGGAGTTCACTGTCTTCACGGACCACAAACCACTCCTGGGCCTGTTCACCACAGACAGGCAAACCCCCCAGATTCTGTCCCCCAGGATGCTCCAGTGGTCCATCTTCCTTGCAGCATACAATTGCAAGCTGGTGCACAAGCCAGGGAAGGAGATGGGCCACGCAGATGGTCTAAGTAGGCTCCCCTTAGACACACACGACCCAGACCCAGCACCAGCCACACAGATCCTAGCCCTGCAGGAACTACCCGAGTGTCCAGTTCTTGCCAAGGACATTGCCAGCCACACAGCCACAGACAACATCATGGGCAGGGTGCACTCATGGGTTTGCACAGGGTGGCAGGACAAATCCCCGGGGCCAGAGTTTCAGGCCTACTTCATTAGACGCGACAAAATCTCCACACACAAGGGGTGCCTCCTGTGGGGTAGCAGGGTCATCATTCCACCCGCACTACACGCCAGGGTATTGGACTCCTTACATGAAGGGCACCCAGGGGTGGTCAGAATGAAGGCACTGGCTAGGAGCTACCTCTGGTGGCCCGGGTTGGACAAGGAGGTTGAGGATCGGGTCAGGGCCTGTTACACGTGCCAGAGATCCAGGCCAGCAATGCCACATTCACCAGTACACCGGTGGGAGGCCACACACACGCCATGGTCCCGCATTCACATTGACTATGCGGGGCCATTCCAGGGTCAACTATTTTTAGTAGTGGTGGACAGTCACTCCAAGTGGTTAGAGGTAGTCCCTGTCCCCAACATGACCTCGGGGAGGACAATCCAGGTGCTCAGAGCTCTCTTTGCCACACACGGCCTCCCCGATGTAATTGTGTCTGATAATGGGCCTCAGTTTACTGCTGCCGAGACCGGAACGGTGACATCACCATCATCACCATCATCACCATCACCACCAGCATCACTACCATCACCATTGCCATCATCACCCACACACAGGGCCCTCAACCTGGGGGACCTGGTTTGGGCAAGGAACTATGGGGCTGGACATCCCTGGGTTCCGGGGACAGTGGTCGAGAAAACAGGACCCCTTTCGTACATTGTAGGGGTGGAGGGGGACAGACGCATAAGGCGACACATCGATCAGCTTAGAGGAAGAGTCCCTGAGCACATCACACACGCCCCTGAGCGCATCACACACGTCCCTGAACTCAACGCACACGATCAACAGGAGGACCACACTCCAGGAGGGGTCAACCCAGCCGTGGACGTCACAGAGCAGGGACCAGAGGAGGAGGACTTCCTGATTCCGGCTCCTTGCAGCCCTGCACAAAGGCCTCAGGAACCCACGGTCCAAGCCCAGGGGCCAAGCACACCCAGACGATCCACCCGTCCACACAGGACACCAGCCTACCTATCGGACTATGTGTGCAAGTGACCCTCACACAAGGACACCACTGTTTTTTTATATATAATCATAGTTATAGTAGTTGCAAGTGTTGTTGTTATGTGGTTCTTCTCTAAGGGGGGAGGGGTGTTATGTATGCAGGCACCTGCATAGCAACAGCCACCAGGGGGCATTGGCCTGAACAGTTTCGGCGGGAAACCTAGGGCCAACCCCATTGGCTGTTAGCTTACCTGGCCAGGTATATAAGGAGGCCAGGTAGCCCTCATTCCCCAGTTCACTACCCCCTTCAATAAAGAGCTGAACTCACACACCGGCTGGCGTCTCTTCCTTGCGTCGGACCCACTACACAATACAAAGGATACAGGCTTTGTCAGTAACAAGCCCTACACATCTGTGATCCAACGTTGCTCAGCACAATAGTGAAAACTACAGAAAAAGGCAGTAGAACCCTAACTTCAGCAGATGTGGTTAATTTCCCTTTAATGTTTGTGTCTCTATTTGTTTCATTCTAGTTCAAATAAAAAGATTCACTAATCACTGTTTCCATAACATGTATTTATTAATGTCTAGTACAAGACATATTACACAAACATTTCAGAATATGAAAGGTAGCTATATGGGAACATTTACTGGAAGCAGAAGGAGCAGGAGTGATATCATAAAGCTGAAAAACTGAGCTATTAGACAATCTCCAGGTTACCAAAAAAAAGAAGTAACAAGCAGGCTGAGATCTCTAGAAAAGTCACATTCTGAAACTTACAAAAGTACAATGATATAAGCAGAAGCTGAAGATATTCCTGGGGGAAAATGTTGATTAATACCAAGAAAAACTTTAGATTTTAGAAGTTGCAGGTATATCACTGGAATTCTGACCCCTGAAGAAATCTAACATACTCTGAGGGTAGACCTCATCTGCTGTATCAGTGACAGAATGTTTTAGCACAGAGTATATAACTAATTCCTTTAGTTAAACTGAATTGTACTAAACCAGGCACTTGTCTTAAACTTGAGTAGTCCAATAATTCTTTGTAAGGATCCAGCACTATAAGACTGAAATTGTACTTACATGATGGAAAGCAAAGTCAGTTAAGCTGAATATGGCTTTAATGTTGCATATATCAAAAAAATTCAGTAAATGACATTTTCTGTACTATTACAGGTAGTCCTCAATTTATGACAGAAATGGAGCTTACCCATTCCTGTTGGAAGTCAAGGCTACATTAATGAAATGCATTATTAGCAATCTCCCTGTCCCTGCTTTCCCTAATGCAAAGGTCCTCAAACTACGGCCCATGGGCCACATGCAGCCCACCTTGTCTTCTTATCCAGCCTGCCTCAACCTCCCAAGCAAGCTGTCCAATCATGAGGAGAGAGTGGGTGGATGGCGGCAAGAACCCCAGCCAATGGCGGGAGGTGAGTTGTTGGGAGATGTTTTTTCCCCAGTTTCTCCCTCATGCGCCCAAGTGCATGCTCATGCTTCAGCCATGCCCCCTTCCTCTCCTCCTCTCGCCTCTTCGTGTTTTTACCTGAGCCAGGCTGTTTAGACCTCACTTGCAGCTTCAGCCTCGCTTAGGGCAGTCAAGCCGGGCGATGACAATGCCATTGCTGTTGCTGCTTCTGAGGCTAGGCGCTATGGAATGTGAGCCCCAGACTCCGCCACTGTTGCTGCTGCCACCATGCTGGCCAAGAGGAATCTGGTGCCACCGGCCCTCAACATCACCCCCACCATCACTGAAGGACCCAGCCCTATCAGCGGCGGCGAGGGCAACAGCTCCGAGTGAGTGGGCTTGACCCCTGTGAGGGTTGGAGTGGGGCTGCTGGAGTGGGGCGCAGGTTAGGGGTCTGAGCGGAGTGGGTGAAGGGTGAGGTATTTGTGAGGGGCAGCTGGGGTGAGTGAGAAAAAAGCAGGAGAATTTGCTCCTGGAAGGTTATTTCGGGGTTGCAAGGGATTGTGTGGAGCTAAGGCAATGAAAGGTCCGGAATGCCAATCAAGGAGAATATTTCTGGCTCAGGTTTAAAATGAAGGGGTCTTGGGGGGTCTCTGAGGATGGTGGTTTTCTTGCAGACGGTTCAGGACCCAAAGTGGGATAATAAGTGAACTGATGATGTTACCTAGTTTGGGTCATGAGACGTCTACAAAAAAGCCACCAAGCTCAGAGAGCACCAAGAACTCCACAGCCACCCTCTTCCTCTTCTCCTCCTCCATTCCACAAACCCCCTCTCTTCTGGTATTGCAGATGTTACCTAGTTTGGGTCATGAGATGTCTGCAAGAAATGCTGAATGGAAATGGCACCTTGCCTTTCTGACAGATATAACAGAGTTACTCAACAGTTTCAATGTGCAACTTCAAGAAAAGGGGAAGCTCATCTGTGATATGCATTCACATGTGAAAGTATTTGAAGTAAAATTGGACATACTCATTAAATAAGCGAGGGAGGAAAACTTCTGCCATCTTCCCACAACTCAAAAACTATTTGCAGAAAAAACAGCAGTTGCATTCCCAAACAAAACATGTGTGGATTCAGTGGAAATGTTGTATATTTTCTTCACTTAAAAACTCATTCAAATAATTAACCAATTCATTTTTCTTGTTTCATTTTTTCATTTTATACTTCATTTTACATTGTTCTAATCTTTTTTTTTCAAACTATAGTCCGCCCTCCCCCAACAGTCTGAGGGACAATGAACTGGCCCCGTTTAAAAAGTTTGAGGACCCCTGCCCTAATGCATTCATTAAATGAATGCACAGGTCGTTAGGTAAGTAAGGGATGACTCAGGGGTGGGGGAAACCATGAGAGGCCTAGTGCAGGCACAGGCACATCTAGGAGGCCTCCCCCACTCTCTGAATTATCCCATGCTCTGCTTCCTGCTCGTTGGGTTTCCCAAAGCCTTACTCTGTCGCAATTGCATACTTACCTTTTGAAGATATCCAGAGCTCAGGAAGCTGGAGTAGAGAAGGCTGCTCCCTTGCTGGGCCACATGGCACAATCGAGAGCAGAAATCCTATCACTTTTGCTTCCATTGCAATCCTTTCCTCCCCAGCCAGCATAAATTGGTACGATCTCTTCTCAGCTCACCAGAGCTAGCTTATGCTACTCTTACACTGGCAAAGCTAAGAAGAAATTGTGCCTGTTTTGGTCTGTTGCAATCCTTTCCTGCCTGGACAGCGTAAATCAGTACAATTTCTTCTTAGCTTAGTCAGCATTAGCTTTAGCTGTAACTTCTGAATGATGATCCAAGAGCAGCCCCACAGTCAGCACATTACAGTAATCCAATCAAGAAGTGACCAAGTCACGAATGACTGTCTGAAGACCTTCCCAGTCCAGCAACAGGTAAACAACTGGTGCCAATGTGAATCTGCACAAAGGCTCTCTTAGGCTCAATTGCCACCTACTTTTCAAACAGGATCCATGAATCGAAGAGGACCTCCAGGTTGTATGCCAGTCTCCCATGGGAAAGTGTAACCCTATTAAAGACTAAAGATGAAGGATCCCTGGGATTGCTACTCAGTTTTGTCAGGATTGAGCCTGAGTCTGTTCCCCCACATCCAGGCCCACATAGCCTCCAGGCACAGGCACAGGACAGCACATCTTGATCATGTTCTGACCCCAAACTGACAGATGACCTCACCCAGCAGTCTCATGAAGAGGTTAAACCAAAGGGGAGAGTTGAGTCCTGTGGCACTTGACTAATAATAGGCTGTGGCTCTTTGAAGTTTTGTGAAGCTTTTTCTTTTAACTAATTTTCAGAACAAACCAAATGTCAATCAGAACTGTTGAATGTGTAGCAGACAAAATATAGCAATGGTAACAATACTTAGCATTTCAAAACAGACTTAACTTGGTTTCTGTCCAGTCTTAAAGCCTCTGGGATGTTACAAAGAAGATTTGTAAAAGAAGGGTATCTCTCAGTCAGTCACTAATTTCAGTCACTGATCAGCAAAACATCAGTGTTGGTTTTTTTTAAAAAAAGAAACACATTTAACTCAATGACTATCAGAAGAGACTATACAAAACAGAAATTGAATAGAATAAAGCAAGCCATAAAATCTTATAATAATATAAGTAAAATTGTAAGTTTTAGACTTTTGGGCATCAAAGTTAGCATAATAAGGCATAAGGCAATTGAATTACTTAGAATAACAAATAGTAAAATTACCAATCTAAAGTGTAGAATCATTATGCTAAAGTCTATCTATGGATAATTCATCTATGGATAAAATAGTATAATTAATAGTAATATTATAACTAGAAAAATGCAGTGATGTACTGCATAAGGAAGAATATTTATAAAGTTATTGTGGTTTAAAAACTAAAACTTAAGAGTCTAATTATAGTGACCATATTGTTAAATTAATTCTGGCAACTAACTATTAAAGAAAATAAGACAGAAGTAAGAATCAATTGAAAATGATATAATACATTGTTACAAACTAATGACTAAATGGAAAGCACATTTGAAATGTTTCCAAATGAAGACTAGCTGGGGGTGTTTGAAGAAAAAATATGGCATATTGTACAAACTTCGAGAAGTATTTGGCTGCAATCACCAAAGTACAATCAGACTGATCTGATAATAATAGTTTGAGATAGAAGGAATCAGTGTGACCAGAGTGCTTGGTAATGAGTGGACATAATAATTCCTGGCAAGTATCAGCCTAGAGGGAGTAGTACAACATAACATGCTCCAGAGTTTCAACTGCTCCTCCACCACATGGCACAATCTCCTCTCAAAAGGGATGCTGCAGTATCTCTCCTCAATGACTGCTATTTGAAGGTCATTGAATCTAGCCAAAGAAAAAACCCTTCTAAATTTAGGATTGTTATGTGGCTGAGTTATCTGGCTGGGTGAAGAAAATGTGTGGAGTGGCTTAGAAAGATGTTTCTGAGGAAGAGTGACAAATCAAATTGTAGTTCTATGTCAATGGCATGTTATTTAAGATTGGCTAATGCACATTCATAAGCCAATCAAGGTGATGACTGCCCATGAGAAGCCATCAGGTTTTAATTTTTCATGTACTACCTGACACCAGGGAGACTGGAAGCTGTCAGCCATAATTAAAGGGGCCAAGCCAGCTGGAAAAAAGAAGCTTTAGACAGTATGAAAGAATGAGAATCCAGGTGGAAATTTCTATTTTGAGTAGACCAGCTTCACGATGAAACTCCACATTTGGAACACAGCAGGGTGGAGGACAGATCTCAGGAACTTAGATTGAGCTCTTTCAAGGGGAAGAAATGGCCTGTAAAGGACCAACTGGATACTAAAGAAGAGCTGAACTCAAATCTTTCCTGAGAAGGTTTGAGTGCTGCAGTATACTATATGCTGGGCTCCTTTTGAAGAAACAGAAAGATTGTAACCTGGGGCTGTTTTCTGTATGATTAAGAAGATATACTTGGAATGGGATTTGCATTTGCCTATGGCACGGAAAACAATTCCTAAGTATTTAAAGGTCTTAACTTTTTTCTATTGGGTGACTGTTTAGCCATCAGAAACGTGCCTTAGGGCACTTGGCAAATACCATGACCTTGATTTTTAAGTAGTTAATTTCTAGTAGTTCTTGTTAACAGTTCTTAGCAAGTATATAAAGTGCCTGCTTCAGGCCAATATGTGTCTGAGAAAACAGCACAGCATTTGCATATAGAAGAATAAACATATTTGTTTTTCAATTTTGGTGACTAGAGAGATGGATTCTTCAATTTGTCTACAAGGGGGTTGATGAATAGATTAAAATGGAGGGGGTGATTTCTAGAGGAAGAAATAGCAGACTGAAAACAGCTTCCTGAAAAGTGGAGCCCATGACTGAGGTGGAATGAAGAGTCAATCAGTAGTTCAGCTGTTCAAAACTTTTCCCAACAAGGAGAAGACTTGAGATTATCAACAGTGCTCCAGACAGATGCTCGTCATAAGGGGGTTGCAAGGTAGTGATCTCTGGTGGGTTTAGAGCTCTGGGAGACAAGGAAATATGCAAGGACAAGGGAAGTATGCAGGGGGGGTACCCCAAGGCTCTGTTTTAGGCCCAGTACTCTTCGACCTCTTCATCAATAATTTGGATGGGATAGATGGGGAACTCATCAAATTTGCAGATGACCGCAAGCTGGCAGGAATAGCCAACACTCCAGAAGATAGGCTTAAGATACAGAAGGATTTTGACAGACTTGAACATTGGGCACTATCTAACAAAATGTAAATGGTGAAAAAGTAGGCTTCTACATTTAGGCAAGAAAAACCAAATGCACAGGTATAATATAGGTAGCATCTGGCTCAATAGTAGTAACTGTGACAGGAATCTTGGAATCCTTAATCACTTAAATATGAGCCAGTAGTGTGCTGCAGCTGCCGAAAAAAGCCAACACAATTCTAGGCTGCATTAACAGAGGGTTAGAATCAAGATCACGTGAAGTATTAATACCACTTTACAATGCCTTGGTAAGGCCACACTTGGAATACTGCATCCAGTTTTGGTCTCCACAATGTAATAAAGATGTTGAGACTCTAGAAAGAGTACAGAGAAGAGCAACAAAGATATTTAGGGACTGGAGGCTAAAACATACAAATAATGGTTGTTGGAATTGGGTATGTCTAGTTTAATGAAAAGAAGGATTAGGGGTGACATGAAAGCAGTGTTCCAGTATCTCAGGGCTTGCCACAAAGAAGAGGGAGTGAAGCTATTCTCCAAAGCACCTGAAGGCAGGACAAGAAGTGATGGATGGAAACTATCAAGGAGAGAAGCAACTTAGAACTAAGGAGAAATTTCCTGACAGTTAGAATAATTAATCAGTGGAACAACTTGCCTCCAGAAGTTGTGAATGCTCCAACACTGGAAGTTTTCAAGAGGAGACTGGACAACCATTTGTCTGAAATGGTATAGGGCTTCCTGCCTGAGAAGGGGGTGGACTAGAAGACCTCCAAGGTCCCTTCCAACTCTGTTATTCTGTTATTCTGACAAGACTGACAGCATATAAATCCAATAAATAAATACATAAATAGGCAAATAAACAATCTTGCTGACATTGTGGTCACCACCTTTCAAAAACATTAAATTTGCAAACTTCTTTTTCTAACCACCATTGGAAATTGTTTGTTAACTTCTTTTCATCTATTATGAAGTTTGGACTGACAAATTTGACAGCACCAGTGAGTCACTTTCAGTTCTTTGCAAAAAAAAAGCTATAACTACAAGTTTAAGAACTTCAAAAATGGAATAAACAGGAAGATTTTATAAACATTTTAGAAAGATGCTTATGGAGTATGGATGCACATAAAGTTGAAATAAGATTTTGGAATTAATTATAAAGCATTCTTCCATAGGGAAAATGCTTTTGTTTTCTTTTAAAAGAAATAAGCATTTAAAAATTGGCCCATAGAGGGAAATAAAATTTTCAGTTAAAGAAAAAAAAGTAGAAAGTTGCAATTACAGAATGAAGCAACATATTCTAACAATGGACGTATTAAAATGTTAAAATGAACTCAGAAGTTAAAATTAATAGTGTCCAGAAAGACATCTGACTCTGTGGACTGTCTTAAACTTTACTTGACAAGATAAAGACTGAGTTAAAAGTCATTTTACAAATGACATGCTACAAGAATGACATGAAAAAAGACATTACACTGAATATACAAAAAAAGCTAGCAAATGTTTTAATATTTAAAAGGATTATATAAACAATAAACCAAAAGAGAGATTCAAATAATTTCCCTTGAATTTATAATATGGGTTTATTAAAGTTTTGAAAAATCTTGTGAGAGGAAACAAATACAAAATGAAAAGAAATCAAGTTCTATAAAATTATTTGAATGAACTAAAGATTCTAAGAAGTAAAATGGACATAACGTTGGTTTATTTGATCAAGGTTAAAATAGATGTATTGTTATTTTGGATAACCCTTTGTGGACGTTTGTTGACACCAGGACTGAAATGATAATGTTTTGTGGCTTTGGTTATAGCTAAGAGATGAGATAAGGGAGAGGAGATCATTTGTTGTAACTTAAGAGGAGGCAAAATTGTTTATACTTATGATGCAGGTGGGAAGTCACATCTTTATATATTTTTCTTCTTTACTATATTCTTCTTTTTCTTCCTTTTCTATTTCACTTCTATTATTTCTTTTTTCTTTCTTTTCTTCATCTTCTATCTTTTCATTCTTTTTTTTAAAAAAAATTGAATTAGTTTTATCATTCTGGCAAAAGCAGAAAGATCCTGTAAATGCCACTGGAATCAATTAAGGCACATGCTTTTGGAGAGACCCACCAGTGCTGCTGATACAAGTTTAGGGGGGAAAAATCTATAGCAAAGGATACGAGGACAATTTTGTAACATTTCCTTCACAGCTGTGGGCAGATGGTTGGTGGGAACTCGCATTTTATCCAGCTTTCTGGCTCTTGGGAATCTCCCCACTCCCACCAGCAATTTCCCAAAGCCCAGGCTATAGCACTTTGCTAGCATCTCCCCATTCATTAGATGTGAATAGAAGAACAAGTTACTGCTTCTCCCTTGTTCACTGTTCTTCCTCATAAAAGCAAATGCAGGAAGGAAGCAGGAGGAGGAAATAACTGGTGAGAGAGCAAAAACAGCCGAATAGCAATATGCAGTTAGAATTAGTCTTTATACCAATCTTTGTATGATAGATGTACTTCATAGTACAATGATTGCCAAATGTGCTGAGATACAGATTCAGTGGCTCACCCTTATGTCCACGGGTGTGCTACAATCCCCCTGACCTGCCTATTCCTCCACCCCCACTTGAGCCACGCATGCAGCCAGCCGATCAGCGTCCACAAAGCTGCTATGGCTCTGGAGGCTGCAGTCTTCTCACTGCTACTTCTCCCCACATCATCATGCCCGAGAAGCCTGAGTTATTACTCCACCCCACCATGGCCTGCTCCATATAGCTGTGACTTTCTAGCCTTCAAAAAAAAATAAATCCCATTCTCTAGCTTTCTAGCTGCACCTTCCATTGGCTGTGCATGCCTGTCAGCAACTGCAGAAAAAGGCAAAGATAAGTGGACTTGACCGTGGTGGTTGAAAGAAGGTTCCTGGGTATGGTGGAGAAGGTCCAGGCCTCCCAGCTTGCAGCAAGCATCCACACACCAGTGTGTTTTCTAGCTGGCTGAGGTGTCCAAATCAGCAACAGGTTTCCATTTGCCAGTGGCAATCACACCTCCCAGGGTCTCCCTCACCTCCTGAGGTAACCCCATGCAGTTGCTTATTGATCGCAACTAGGACAACTGGTATTGCAGTCATTGAGCAAAGCAATAATGTGGCTGTCTCACTTAATGACCATTTCACTCAACAATCATAATTCTGATCCCAATTGTGGTTCTAAGTTGATACTATCTGTAGTGGTATTTCCCCAGCTTCTTGTAATGCATTAATGCCATATTGAGAGAAATTTTAGTTTTGTTGATGACAAAAGATTGTTATAATGACTGTAAACTACATTATTTGCCATTTAAAAGCTTACTAAATGAGAAAAATATTGCAGCTCTCTGCCACTATTTATATTACTAATGGTGTTTCACTAACTAGCATTTCAAAGTTTTCCCACTTATAGATACTAACATGGCTAATTTGATTAAAAGTGTTTGAAACAACCACTAGTTATGTTCTTCGGCTAATCCCTCATCCCTATTTTCACAATCACATTTTTTCCTTCAATACTTTCCAAATTAAAATTCAGCTGACTCCATTAAGGATAATTTGTTAGTCAGAAAAAGTGCTTCCAGACTTCTGATTTTTGACACGAGGAGAGTAAATATATTGCAGACTTCCTCAATCTGCAATGAATCAACTCCAATAAACACTCAGCCAATCAAAGCTGATGAAACAATATGGGAGTTACAATCCAAAGTCACTGTGGGATATCAAGCAGGAGAAACCAAGAATGAGAAAATACAAACTGTTAACTTATGAAGATGCCATCCTGAGGTTTATTTTTTCCACTTCATAATTATTGTAATTTAGACAAGAACCAGATTTTTTTTAAAAAAATTAATAAAACTTGTATTAAAAAAAAATCTGCAAGATGGAAGGAATAGTGTTGTTAACATCACAGGCATCTACCAAAGGGTTGGTATATCTATATAATGCTATCATCTTCACACCCCATGCAGATAATTAATGCCAGATTGATTAACTTTAGTCCTGATTCATTTATCTGTTCTATTAATGATAAGATTTCCCCCCAAAGTGGAGATCTTCCATTGGCCTGGAGGGACCATTAGATTACATGTAATTTCTGAATACTTTAACATATCTCAGGCAGATAAAAGAACTGTGGAGTACATGAGCTTGCTTGTTTCCTGACTAAATAACATCCTATGTAAGGTGTGCTTCAGTGCTAGAAGGGAGTGGTGTTTGCTTCTGTTTACAGTTTATACAATGGCTTGCCCTCTCAGTGTGAGTGGAAGTGTTTTTTTCATTGGCAGTTCCTTGATGGGGCTGTTTATCTGAGCTGATAGTTTCTTGATTAAGGTATTGTTTACTCTTTGTTTGTTTGTCTAATCCTGGTGTTAATCCTTGCTTATCTGTGTGTTGATTGCTGATGAAGAGGTATTCTGTTCTTTTTATTTCCTTTTTAGCTTATTATCTCTTTTGCATGATATGTAAGTATTGTTTATCTCTACCTGTTGATGGCTAATTTATCTGAGTATCAAGCTTCTAGGAATTCTCGAAGGTTTTTGGATTTAGCTTGTGGCTCTTTGAGCCATCTCCTGCGGCTCCCAGTCGCCCAGTGCACGCGCAACTCTTCAAACGGGCAGTGGTGCGCGCGCACCTCTCCAAACCTTTGGAGAGGTGCGCACGCACCTCCGCCTGAACGGGCAGTGGCGCCGCTCATTGGGAAAGCTGCCATGTTTGATGAGCGCGGCAGGTCTCCCAATGGGCGGCGGTGGTTTGGAGAGTGCCCGTGCACCTCTCCAAACCGTCGCCGTCCCGTTCGGAGGTCTGCCGCGCTAGTCAAACATGAACGAACACGGCAGGCCTCCAAACGGGACGGCGGCGGTTTGGAGAGGTGCGCGCGCACTCTCCAAACTGCCGCCGTCCCGTTTGCACAGCTGCTGCATTCAGCCATGTTTGACGAGCGCGGCAGGTCTCCGAACGGGACGGCAGCAGTTTGGAGAGGTGCACACGCACCTCTCCAAACTGCTGCCGTCCTGTTCGGAAGTCTGCCGCGCTCGTCAAACATGAACGAACGTGGCAGGTCTCCAAATGGGACGGCAGCGGTTTGGAGAGGTGCGCACGCACTCTCCAAACTGCTACCATCCTCTTTGCAGAGCTGCTGCGTTCATTCGTGTTTCTTTCAAACGCGGAGGAATGCAGCAGCTCTGCAAACGAGGCGGCGGCAGTTTAGAGCTGCGCAGCTCTCCAAACCTCCGCCTCCACATTAGAAGAGCTGCTGCATTCATCAAACGCAGAGGTTTGGAGGTCCCGGGAGAGGGGGAGGACGCTCGGGTGGCTCCGGCGGTGCCCGGGCTGAAGGCGCCGCCGCAACCCAGTGCCCGTCGCCTGCGAGTCCGTCTCTCCCCCCCTGCGTAAGCTGGCGGCACTGGGCAGCGACAGGTGCATGCAGCTCAGGATGCGGTGCGGGCATAGGGGGTGGTGTATTTTTTGCTTGTTCTGCGTATGCGCGTGCGTGCCCACATGCGCACGCACATTTTGCGGCTCCCACTTTTTTGTGTGTATGACGGAACCGGTTCCGAGTGGCTCTTTTGCTGTTTCGGGTTGCTGAACCCTGGCTTGGCCTAAGATGCTCACAATTTCCCATTTGAAACTATGTTAACTCTGTCCATGTGTTGTGAAATTAAGGAGTTTTCATCATGTCTTCTGAATGCTAGTTGGTGTTCATGGAAGCGTTCTGCTGGTCTTCTACCTGTCTGTCCTACGTTGTTACAGTTCTTATACTGTATGTTGTAGATGATTCCTGTTTTTTGTTCTTGAGCTACTGATGTTTTGGTTTATTTAGGATGTTTTGGAGGACTTTAACTGTTGATGCCATATGGTAGCAATAGTTTTTTTTGAGATGTTTTTGATATACGACAGTGTTATCTTTTTCATAGCTTGTGTTGGTAATGGGTAGCACAGTCAAGTGCTTTTTGACAAAGTTCTTTGGGTACTCATTTTGTTGGAAGATGTCATATAGGTTGTCTGTTTTCTTTTTCTATGTCCAGGGTTTCTGCAGGGTGCTTGTGTAAGAGAAGAAGTGGCAGAGCCTATAGATGGATCAAAAGAGGATCAGCTTAGAATACCTATGTAACAACTAAGTTCAACCCACCATGAATTCCGTTCCCCCTTATCTAACTTGAACAGGTGCTAACCATTAGTTGAGAATATTCCTCTGCATAGACATGAGCAATAAATATGTTTAATTGGAACTTCATGTGTGGTCCTTGTCTTTTGTGCATGACATTCTTCTCAACTTGCTCACACTTTTCAACAAATGGCAACAAAGAACACCAGAATGGCATCTGACCCACAACCTGGAGCAGGGGCTGGCCAGGCCACATTGGATGCTTTCCTGCACCAATTGGATGCTTTGGAAACTGAGATACACAATATGTCACCTATGATGCTCCAGTTGGTCCCAAAAAATACAGAATTAGTTTCATCTTCAACTTCTGCTGCTGGTACCTCCAGCACTTCAGCATGAACACCATGTGAGGGAAGTCTTAAGTAGACTGATGGAAAGCCATCTTTTTGCTAAATTGGGAAAATGTACTTTTGATTTGAAGCAGCTAGATTTCTAGGGTTACTGCATTTCCAAAAATGGAATTCAGATGGATACCCAAAAAGTCCAAACAGTGCTTAAGTGGCAGATGCCCCCCACACACAAAGGCTTTGTGATTTTTTACAGAAAGTTTGTCCCATACTATGCCCATAAAGTTAAACCCCTAACAGTTATTGAAAAAAGGAGTCAAATTACTCCTGACTGCTCCCAGATGCCAACCCCTCCTTTAACACCCTGACCAAGCCGAGTGATTTGTCATCCAGACCAAAGCCCCTGATATTGGGGCCATTCTCTTGCAAAAGGGATTGGGAATTGGGAACTGCTTTCTACCTTGTGTGTTTTTCTTAAGGGCTTTGACTGCTCCAGAACAGAACTATAACATTTTGAACAAAGAGCCATTAACGGTCAAGTCAGCCTTCAACCAAAGGAGACACTTTTTGGAAGGCATGCATTGGTCCATAGAAGTCAACACTGATCATAAAAAACTAGAATTGCTGCAACAATCTAAGCTTCAGACACCCATTAATAAGGGCCACCTATAGCTGCAGGAGACAAAGTCTGGCTATCAACTAATGTCTTGATTTCTACAAGGCAGTCTAAGAAACTAGAGGCAAAACGTATAGACAAAATTTGTGTCATAATTTTTAATTATGACAATGGTATCTTCCACATACTAGATTCATATCTTGGCTGTATGTGTGGGAGTGGTATAGTTTTTAAATGCTGCAAAACAGTCTCTTCTATGAGTCCTGAGAGTGGTGATTCCCATGAGTATTCTTCTAATTTGTTGGAATATTTGTCCATCAGACTGAAAGGCAGAGATTGATGAGATCCATGATTCTGGGTATTCTGATCTTAGTGAATTTGGCTAGGTTGGTTGTATTGTACAGTTCTGCTGCCATGGATTCTTTTGCTAGATCTGGATCTATGGATGTGTACTGTTACATTGATTATTATGTGTGGATAATCTACAGATAGATTCACAGTCTATGAACAGTGGAAAGTTAATAATTAAAGTCCTAGACAAGGATCTAAGGAATTATTAAAGTAGCATCTAAGAATATAGGCACTTCCAAAAAGGGTGGGGTTTTTTGTAAAATTAGGATTGTCAAGTCAGATAAATTCAATATTTCCAGATATTGCAGAAGTCTTTTAGATATTGCTCCGAGGGATCTAATCACAATTATAATTATTTCAACCTATTCAGGATTGTAATTCCCAAAATTGCTTTACATTTTGGTTTGAGAAAATAAACAATTTTCCTTACAAATAGATTCATCTTTGTAATAGAAAAATTTGTCAGAAGTCGTGAAAGTAAAAAGATAAGCACAGCAGAAACTTTGCCTATGCTGAATCTACTGTGGAACTAAATAACGGACTTCATTGTCTAAGGTCTGCCAGGCTTTCACCTGCACATTTAATAAAAAAAATATCTCACGGGAAACAGGCTTCTTCCTGAATTTTCCATTGCTTTTAAAGGAGCCAGACAGCTTTCCATCTCCCCTTGCAAGATGGTCACACTGTACTGAGAATGGATTGCTTTCTAAAAGATGATGAATGAAAAAAAATCAGAACTGAAAATACCAAGCCAGAATCTCGCACTCATTTCAGCACTTTGAAATTCATTAGGAGTTGCATCATGGAAATGAAGAGCCAAACAGCATGGCAAATATAATTTAAGCTGCAGGCTGAAACTGATGAAGAATGCCGGACAATTAAAAGTAACATGTATTGCATTTTCCTGAAAGGAACTCCTTTCATCTCTTAAGAAAAAGAATCAAAATATTATTTGTTCTGCTCTAATAGTCCTACTCTGTGAAATTAATACAGTTTAACTAGAGGGATGGCCATTATCAAGACTGTTGTGTATTTTGCTTTCTCTATGTTTCCCAACACTTTCCCATTCATCCACTTTTTTTCTCTCTCAAGAATAAGAGAAAACTCTTATTCTATTTCCTTCATTCTTTAATGCAAATAACATAGTTTGTATTTAGGCATGGTTATTGAACAGCTTCATTCACTTCACCAGAATTAATTTTTCAGCTCTGCTTTTACCATTTGACTAATCATTGTTCATTTTCTGCTTTCTTCTTGGAATGTAACTTTCCTATTGAAATGTGGAGTTGATTTCTTATTTGAGTCTACCTAGTAAGGCTAATATACATGGAAGAAAAAACAATTCAACAGACTTTACTTACAGTCGTGGAATTCTGTTTTCTCCTTAGGATTTTTTAAATGGAGGGAATAGGACAAATGTTTGAAAATAACATGACAATAAATGGTTCCTTATCTTTTTACTCCACTATTGTTGTTAATTGCGAAGTCATGTCTGACCCATCACCACCCCATGGACAACCTTCCTTCACACCTTCCTGTCCTCTACCATCTTCTGGAGTCCATTTAAGCTCACACCTACTGCTTCAGTGACTCCATCCAGCCACCTCATTCTCTGTCGTCCCCTTCTTCTCTTGCCCTCAATCTTTCCCAGCATTAGGCACTTCTCCAGTGAGCACTTCCTTCTTATTAGGTGGCCAAAGTATTTGAGTTTTAGCTTCAGGATCTGGCCTTCTAAAGAGCAGTCAGGGTTGATCTCCTCTAGGACTGACCAGTTTGATCGCCTTGCAGTGCAAGGGACTCACAGGAGTCTTCTCCAGCACCATAGTTCAGGGGTCGGCAACCTGAAAAAGCAAAAGAGCCACTCGGAACCGGTTCCATCACACACACAAAAAAGTGGGAGCCGCAAAAAGTGTGTGCGCATGCGTCCACGTACGCGCATGTGCAAAAAACATTTTGCGCATGCGCAAAACGGGAGGCACCTGTGCAGTGATGGGTCTCCCTGGTGACGGGCGTCTTCAGCCCGGGTGCCGCCAGAGCCACGCCCAGGACCTCCAAACCGCCAACCGTTCGGAGAGGTGCGCACGCAGCTCTCCAAACCTTCCCACTCTCCGAACGGGCAGCAGCACCACCTGTTTGCAGACCTGCCGTAGCCTGTTTGCAGAGTTGCCGCCTTCAGAGTTGCCGCAAATAGGCCACGGCAGCTTCGAGAGGTGCACGCGCACCTCTCCAAACCTTTGGAGAAGTGTGCCCGCACTGCCACCTGTTTGTAAACCTGCTGCCGCCAGTTTGGAAAGCTGCTGCCGTCAGTTTGCAGACCTGCCACTTTCAGAGGAAGGTGGCAGCTCTGCAAACGGGCCGCAGCAGCTTTCTAAAAGGGCAGCGCCAACGCCCGTTCCGAGAGGTGCGCGTGCACCTCCGCCAGAATGGGCGGCAGTGCCACCCATTTGCAGACCTGCTGCTGCTGGTTTGGAAAGCTGCTGCGGCCCATTTGCAGAGCTACCGCCTTTGGAGGAAGGCAGCAGCTCTGCAAATGGGCCACGGCAGCTTTCCAAAATGGCAGCACCACTGGCCATTCGGAGAGGTGTGCGCGAACCTCCGCCCGTTCGGAGAGGTGTGCACGCACCTCTCCAAATGGGCAGTGCCACTGCCCGTTTGGAGAGGTGCACGGGCACCACTGCCCGTTTGGAGAGGTGCGTGTGCACCGGGCAACTGCGAGCCGCAGGAGACGGCTTAAAGAGCCGCATGCGGCTCCGGAGCTGCAGGTTGCCGACCTGTGCCATAGTTCAAAGGCTTCAATTCTTTGGCACTCAGCCTTTCTTATGGTCCAACTTTCACAGCCATACATTGCAACTGGGAAAACCATGGCCTTGACTATATGCACTTTTCTTGGCAGGATGTCTTTGCTTTTTAGTGTGCTGTCTAGATTTGCCATAGCATTCCTCCCCAGGAGCAAGCATCTTTTAATTTCTTGGCTGCAGTCCCCATCTGAGGTGATCTTGGAGCCCAGGAAAATAAAATCTGTCCATACCTCCATTTCTTCCCCATCTATTTCCCAGGAATTGAGAGGGCCAGATGCCATGATCTTGGTTTTCTTAATGTTGAGTTTTAAGCTCACTTTTGCATTCTCCTTCTTCACCCCCAACAAGAGGCTCTTTAGTTCCTCTTCAATTTCTGTCATTAGAGTGGTATCATCTGCATATCTTAGATTGTTGATATTTCTCCTGGCAATCTTAATTCCAACTTTTGATTCATCTAGCCCTGCCTTTCTCATGATGTGCTCTGCATATAAGTTAAATAGGCAGGGCGACAGTATACAGCCGTGCCGGACTCCTTTCTCAATTTTGAACCAATCAGTGGTTCCGTGTCCAGTTTTCACTGTTGCTTCTTGACCCACATATAGGTTTCTCAAGAGACAAATAAGATGTTCTGGTATTCCCAGCTCTTTAAGAACTTGCCACAGTTTGTTGTAATCCACACAATCAAAGGCTTTAGCATAGTCAATGAAGCAGAAGTAGATGTTTTTCTGCAACTCCCTAGCTTTCTCCATGATCCAGCGTATGTTGGCAATTTATTCTCTAGTTCCTCTGCCTCTTCAAAATCCTGCCTGTACTTCTGGTAGTTCTTGATCCACATACTGCTGGAGTCTAGCTTGTAGGATTTTAAGCATAACTTTACTAGCATGTGAAATGAGTGCAATGGTGCGATAGTTTGAACATTCTTTGGCACTGCCTTTCTTTGGAATTGGAATATAAACTGATCTTTTGCAATTCTGTGGCCACTGTTGAGTTTTCCAAGTTTGCTGGCAAATTGAGTGTAGCACTTTTACTGCATCGTCTTTTAAGATTTTGAATAGCTCAGCTGGAATACTGTCACCTGCACTAGCTTTGTTGTTGCTCAGCTTTCCTAAGGCCCACTTCAGTTCACATTCTAGGATGTCTGGCTCGGGGTCAGTGACGACCCAATTGTGGTTATCTGGGATGTTAACCTCATTCTTGTATAGTTCTTCTGTGTAGTTTTACCACCTCTTCTTAATCTCTTCTGCCTCTGTTAGGTCCCTGTCATTTTGGTCCTTTATCATGCCCATCTTTTCATAAAACGTTCCCTTCATATCTCCAATTTTCTTGAAAAGATCTCTGGTCCTCCCTATTCTATTGTTTTCTTCTATTTCTTTGCACTGTTCATTTAAGAAGGCATTCTTATCTCTTCTAGCTATTCTCTGGAATTCTGCATTCAATTGGGCGTATCTTTCTCTTTCTCCCTTGCCTTTCACTTCCCTTTGTTCCTCAGCTATTTGCAAAGCTTCCTCAGACAGCCATTTTGCTTTCTTGCATTTCTTTTTCTTTGGGATGATTTTAGTTGCTTCCTCATGTACAATGTTGTGAACCTCTGTCCATAGTTCTTCAGGCACTCTGTCTATCAGATCTAATTCCTTAAATCTATTTGTCACCTCTACTGTATATTCGTCAGGGATATGATTTAGTTCATACCTAAGTGGCCTAGTGCTTTTCCCTACATTATTTACTTTAAGCCTAAATTTTGCAACGAGAAGCTCATGGTCTGAGCCACAGTCAGCTCCTGATCTTGTTTTTACTGACTGTATAGAGCTTCTCCATCTTTGGCTGCAGAGCACATAGTCAATCTGATTTCTGTGTTGGCCGTCTGGTGATGTCCATCCTTAGAGCTGTCTCTTGGGTTGTTGGAACAGAGTGTTTGCTATGACCATCGTATTCTCTTGACAAAATTCTATCAGCCTATGCCCTGCTTCATTTTTTACTCCAAGGCCAAACTTTCCTGTTATTCCAGTTTTCTTTTGTCTTCCTACTTTAGCATTCCAATCCCCCATGATCATAAGGACATCATTTTTTGTGTTAGTTCTATAAGGTGCTGTAGGGCTTCATAGAACCGGTCAATTTCATCCTCTTCAGCACTGGTGGACTACTGTGATATTGAGAGATCATTCTGTCATTTTGGGGATTGTATCCCAGTATTGCTTTTCCTACTCTTTTATTGACTATGAAGGCTACTCCATTTCTTCTGAGGGATTCTTGCCCGCAGTAGTATACCTGATGGTCATCGAATTAGTTTGCTGATTCCTAAGATGTCGATGTTCAGTCTTGTCATCTCTTGTTTGACCACATCCAGTTTTCCTTGATTCATGCATCTTACATTTCAGGTTCTATGGAGAATAAATCTTTACAGCATCAGATTTTCCTTTCACCACCAGGTGCATCCACAGCTGAGCATCCTTTTGGCTTTGGCCCAGTCGCTTCATTCTTTCTGGCTCTACTAGTACTAGCCCTGTGCTCTTCCCTAGTAGGATATTGGACACCTTCTGACCTTAGGGGCTCATCTTCCAGTGTCATATCTGTCCATGGGGTACTGTCCATGGGGTTTCCATGGCAAAGATACTGGAGTGGGTTGCCATTTCCTTCTCCAGTAGATCACGTTTTGTCAGAACTCTCTGCTATGACCTGTCTGTCTTGGGTGGCCCTGCATGGCATAACTCATAGCTTCATTGAGTTATGCAAGACCCTTTGCCATGACAAGGCAGTAATCCATAAAGGGGAGTCCACTATTACATTCACTTTATTTTTTTTAAGCAATTTGTGAGAGCGCAATGACTATAATGGGGACAAAACCAAATCACAGAATGGCTTGACTATGAAATTTTATTATAAGTTAATCCAGGCATTTTAGTAATAAGATTGGTCACATCACACTCATGTTGGAGGCACCAAGATGCTTCTGGGTTGAGTGACTAGCTGATGACATTACTGTTGCCTGAGGAATGCCCATATTATTAGTAATATTCTATATAGTATATATAGAATATTACTAATATAGTACCGGTAATATTCTGTAGCTGCACTTCATGCTGACATCATCAAAGAAAAAAAATGACAGTGGGGAAACAAAGGCTGGGAGTAGTAGACAGATACAAATTCAGAGAGAATAAGTACCCTACAACAAGGCTTTTCAACCTTTTCACCCATTGTACCACTTTTAGGATATGGCAACATCCGAGTACCACCAGTCGCCTAGCAAGGTGTCAAAAACTTGATTGGCAGTGGGGGTGAGGGGGTCCTTTGGTTTTTATTCTCCCCCCCTCTGTTGGGTGGTTGCAGCAGGTTTTGGTCACTTCACATGACCCTGGGACACTGTGACTGTCATAAATATAAATCAGTTGCCACGCATCTGAATGTAAATCACAAGACCTTGGAGATGCTGCAACATTCCAGCTGATCGGTACTTCTTCTGGGCTCAGCAGAAGCTCCAGGATCAGCGCCGAGCTCCAGCTGGAGCCTGGTGCTGATCCTGGCACTTCCGCTGAGACCCGACAGCCCCTAAGAAGCGCTGATCCTGACGCTTTCACAGAGCCCTGACAGCCCTGCAGCTCCAGCCATCTCTCACTCAGGCTTGTGTGGTGCTGCCACCGGTTCAGCTCATTCCCCTCCCCTACCACTTTTCTAGGATGGTCACATACCACCTGCCAGTTGCCATTGTACCACAGGTGGTACCCGTACCACTGGTTGAAAAGCCCTGCCCTACAATACTGATTTTGCATAAGCGTAACTTCATGCTTCCTGCAGGAACATTCTAAATCTATTATTTGGAGCTGTAAATCTTGGAATTTAAAAGAATCCAACTAGAATATTTTTATATTTCATATGAATATGTTGATTGTAAACCAAGCTTTATATCCAAATAAGCATGTTCAGAATTTCAGCCTTCATTAAAATTCTAATTTAAGAATTGTAATTTCTACTTACTATTCAAAATGCAAGTATTTTTTCCTGAATAGGATGCTATAATCAGAAGTCTCCTTAATCAGCCTTGAAGCAGTTTTCTATAGGTAGAAAATCCTGTCTTAACAGCTGGCTGACTAGAATTCAATAAGAGAAGTTTATTCAGAGCCTCAGCAGCTTTTCCTCGATACACGGAGAAAGCAAATTTCCAGATGGACCTTCAAAGGAATGAATGAAAAATTAGTGAATATTTACTTCTCTACATATCTAGAAACATCTATAGCTCTCATGTTAATCCTAATGTGTATTTGAATTTTAGGATGGAGTAATCATTAGAAAAACAGGAATAAGATTGGAGTAATTATTAGAAAAACAGGAATATATAAAGATAAAAGCTATTTTAAATTCGTAAACTTTGAATTAATTATAAGTAATGTCAACAAAAGTGCATATAGTCAAAGCTATGATCTTCCCAGTTGCAATGTATGGCAGTGAAAGCTGGACCATAAAGAAGGCTGAGCGCCAAAGAATTGAGGCCTTTGAGCTATGGTGCTGGAGAAGACTCCTGCGAGTCCCTTGGACTGCAAGGCGATCAAACCGGTCAGTCCTAGAGGAGATCAACCCTGACTGCTCTTTAGAAGGCCAGATCCTGAAGCTGAAACTCAAATACTTTGGCCACCTAATGAGAAGGAAGGACTCACTGGAGAAGAGCCTAATGCTGGGAAAGATTGAGGGCAATACAAGAAGGGGACGACAGAGAATGAGGTGGCTGGATGGAGTCACTGAAGTAGTAGGCGTGAGCTTAAATGGACTCCAGAAGATGGTAGAAGACAGGAAGGCCTGGAGGAACGTTGTCCATAGGGTCGAGATGGGTCGGACACGACTTCGCAGCTAACAACAACAATGCTATTTTCCAATAAATATCTTAACTAAACACTGCTACTACATTTCTTCAGGAATGGAAATTGAATTTGCTTCCTTCCTTCCTTAATCCTTTATGGAAGAGTGAGCCTGTAATCTTTTCAGCTTATAATCTTTATAATGCTAAAATTTTAGCTACCTAGTATAAAAGAAGGAAGAAGAGGAAATGGGACCTCCTTTTTTTTAAGGAAAAGAAAAAGAATCTTTCTGGTTGAACTGATACTCCAGTTAGTGACTGCAGTAAGCCTATACTGGTTATTAACCTGCCAGGGAGACACTGGTAGCTTCTATTATAATTACTTGGGCTACAAAATATTTAACAAACAAATTAATTGGTAGCTCATTATGTCAGTACAGCTTAGGAAACAGTTCAATAAAACAATCCACAAAGCTGAAATCACCAAATAAAGAACATAATGTCATTTTAGTCTTCATTAGTTTGGCTTTCTGAATAATCTCTCTTTTATTCCTCCTTCTTCTGTTAAACCAAATATGAACTTAGGATCATATGTTCTGGCTTTCCAAGATTTTACTTTCCATTTTAGCAGCTTACTCTTAGTTCTTTTTATTTTGAATTAATTAAATTCATGATCATATCAAGTATCTAATTTCACAGTCAACACTGTCCACGCTTAATCATTTTTATTTCAATTTTGAATATGATTTTGCTACATGCATGTCACACACGTCAGTACATGCATAGATATATGATAGTTGGTAGAATATAAGCAAGACTATGTTGTCTTTCAAGGTAGTTTCTATATTAGAGAGCCTAGATTGCATAGATTAGTATGAGTACAAGTAGGGATAATTTGACTTTTGTGCTTACTAACCAGAATGTGCTAAATCCTAACATTTTTTCATTAACTGGGAATAGTATATGAAGCATGAGTCAGGTAAGACCAGTAACCTGCTTCCTTCATTTCTCTTACTAAAATCATTATGTGAATGGTCTGATTGATCAAAGCCAAAGTGGCAGTTGAGATCCATTTTTATGGCCAATCTGGTGAAGACCACTGCAAATGGAAAAGTGAGAGTTGGAATGTAAGACATGCAAATAATAAATATAGCCTGAATTAACAAACTAAATGAATGAAAGAATCATGAATATATTATGTGCACGTGAAACAAAGAGAAAAGTGAAAGTTGTCATAAATATGAATGAAAATGGTCTGATTTTACAGAATGAAATTAATAAATATATGCATGAAATACAAGTGAAATGACTAAAATGTATACAAAAAATATGAATTGATGTAATATAAATAGCTATAGGTGTGTCTGAAAGTAGGAATGTATAGGTTGGAGAGAGCCATACATTACATTCCAGAGAAGGATGATGATAAAGAAGGATGAAGTTTGGGAGAAAATCCAAATGCATGTCATCCAAGAAAATATTATTCTCCTCGGTGATACCAATGGCAGTTTGAAAAACAAATGATTGGGTCATTCAGAGTGAGAATAGGTATTGGTGAATATGATAATTGTGGAATAGGACTGTCAATCAACTCACAGTAAACCAGGGCACATCCTCCTAGATTTTATTCTGGAAAAAGAAGAGAGGATGAGAGAGGGATTTGGGAAATGTGGTCATTATAGTATAGATCCAATTGCAATAAAACAGCAACCATGCTGTTATAATGTCAGCACTGACCCAAGGTCCCTACCATTAAATTCTGTGTTGAATTTTTACAGTTATTTCTTTAGTGATCAATTCTCAAATCTATTAACTAAGACTAAAATCTGAATCAAAACTTTATTTGTAGATTTCACCAATAAATCATTCTATACTATCACTGTTTCCACTTTCCAATCCCTCAAAAGCAGTTTATTATAGATATTATCTATAATAAGATAGCCGTGGTGGTGCAGTCGTTACAATGCAGTATTACAGGCTAACTTGGCCTACAGCCAGTAGTTTAATCCTGACCAGCTCAAGGTTGATTCAGTCTTCCATGCATCCAAGGTTAGTAAAATGAGGACCCAGATGCATGGCAAACTATACATGCCTCTACGGGGAAAGTGATGACCATGACAGAGACCAAAGAACCAGAGAGGCTAAATCAGTTCTTTGAAATCTCTCCAGACAAAAAGAGAATAGGAGATCATCTACTTGTGGTCTGGAGAGTAGCTCTTAATGAAGATACCATGGATCTATAATAAAGGAATCAAGCTATCATGCTCACAAACATGACAGAACCTTTTTAAAGACTATTTAGTTCATTAACCTCACTTTCAGAAATTCCTTACTAATTATTTTAAGATTATTTGAGATCTTCAGAATGGCGAGTTGAAAAGCCATCTGGTGAGTCTACCTTTCTTCTTGAACAAAAGAAAAAAATAATTGTAACTAAGAATTGAAAGAATTGAAATTAAATGGCAAAAAGCAAAATAAGATTTAGATCTAAGAAAGTTTACATGAATTAAGAGTCCACACAAATTTGAAACATTGAGACTTTTACTATAAGATTTTGGAAATAATTAATTTAAGTAAATGACATCTTATGGGAACTAAATTGTTTTGTCTATATTAAGTCAAAATAGAATCTTGAGACTTTATGATTTCAGAAATTAGACAAATTATACAAAAGAACAACCTGGGTAATGACTTTTTACTGGGTTTACAAAAGAGGTTTCCTAAAGCCTCAAAGAAGACTTTGCAATGCAAAAAAGAAAAAGCAAAGAGATGTCAAATTCTATAACAACATCTAAATAAATCAAAGACTGAGATTGTTAAAAGGAAATAATATAAAGTTGGTTTATCTTATCAAGGTTAAAGTATTTTTACAGCTCTTGTAACTCCTTACTCATTTTTTACTGATATCAGTACTGAAAAATTGATGATTTATGGATTTGCATATAAATATGTGTTATTGGAAGAAAACATATTTGTAATCTTAAGGGGGCTAATTAAATTTGTTTTTACTTGTGATACAGATCAGAAGTCAATTCTTTATATATTTCTTTTCTTTTCCTTATCTTGCTTTTCTTCTTTTTTTGCAATTTTTATTCTTTCTTCTTTTTCAGAGTTTAGTTTATTTGCTTTTAATATTGAAACTAAAATCTGTAATAAAAAATTATGGAAAAAACCCTATGAACAAAATAAAACAAAAAGTGTCATTCCATGCAAAAAATTAAATTTAAAAATTACTTGTACAAGCATTTACTTCATTTAAGATAGGAAATGATCACATGTATAAATCTAACAAACTAAGTAAATATGGTAATTTAAGGCAGAGGCCCCCAAACCTTTGGGCACCAGGGACTGGTTCCATGGAGAAAGGTTTTTCCATGGACCAGAGGGTCCATGGTTTTGTGTGCTGCCTGCATCCCATGGATAGGGCTTTGCTTGTTTGTGCGGACCAGTTGCTGACATGCCGCGGCCCAGTACTGGTCCATGGACCGGGGGTTGGGAACCCCTAGTTTAAGGAATTCCTATAGATGAGCCCTTGAAAGACTTGCTAAGGCCAGGAGTCATGAAGGTAGGAGTTGAGTTCATGCAAATAGGGGAACTTCACAAGTTCAACAATGTTGCAGCATTTCAAATACCAGTTTAACTGCAAATTCAGATCCATAGCTAACAAACGTGAGCATTGGTTCAGCTCTTGAAGACAGACAAGAGCATGAGAACAAAATTATGTATGGAATGGGAATGATAGGAAGTGTAATCTGTTTATGCCAGAGAAATCTGGCAATTATTATAAATGGTGACAGCTGTAATTCATATTATTTTTAAACCTACCATCTTCTCAACCATCAACTTTTAATTTTTCTAGTTTTGATTTTACAGTCAAAATGGATCTTTAAACCAATGCATTAGGGTAATCTGTTTTAACACTGAAATTTGAGTGTTGCAATCATTAGGTTTTACTTTATCTCCTCCTCCTCCTCCTAATGTATTATTAGCTTTGGAATGATCTTTCCAGAGGAAAACTTGAATTTCTCTGAAGGAAGAGTATAATTACACTGAGGACTAATTAAGCCATCTGTGACTGACAGCCTTTCTTGCTTCCTTATTTTGTGGCAGAGAGAGCTGCAATGCCAGCTGTCCTAACTTTTTTTCTGTGAAGCAAAAAGGAAAGGCACATTTTGTTAGCATATTTCCTTCAAAAACTATCCTAATTTTCTTTCTTTAGAGAAATAATTTTACATTTTTTTCCAAACCAGCTGAAAATATTTGAAAAAGGTAACATTCTAAGTTTAGGGATTCTTAACCCAAATAAAATATGGCCAAATTATTTCCTATTAAAATGTGCTAATATTATGAATATGTTCAAATACACCTTTATCTTAAAAATTCTTCTTTACCATTTCACTCTCACATGCTGCAATATAAATCATCTTGGCTTAGCAAAGTCTACAATGGAAACCCCACTTTTCCTGAGGTTGTTGTTGTTAGTTGTGAAGTCATGTCCGACCCATCACGACCCTATGGACAACATTCCTCCAGGCCTTCCTGTCCTCTACCATCTTCTGGAGTCCATTTAGGCTCACACCTACTGCTTCAGTGACTCCATCCAGCCACCTCATTCTCTGTCGTCCCCTTCTTCTATTGCCCTCAATCTTTCCCAGCATTAGGCTTTTCTCCAGTGAGTCCTTCCTTCTCATTAGGTGGCCAAAGTATTTGAGTTTCAACTTCAGGATCTGGCCTTCTAAAGAGCAGTCAGGGTTGATCTCCTCTAGGACTGACCGGTTTGATCGCCTTGCAGTCCAAGGGACGCGCAGGAGTCTTCTCCAGCACCATAGTTCAAAGGCTTCAATTCTCTGGCACTCAGCCTTTCTTATGGTCCAACTTTCACAGCCATACATTGCAACTGGGAAAACCATGGCCTTGACTATACGCACTTTTGTTGGCAGGGTGATGCCTCTGCTTTTTAGTGTGCTGTCTAGATTTGCCATGGCTTTCCTCCCCAGGAGCAAGTGTCTTTTAATTTCTTGGCTTCAATCCCCATCTGCGGTAATCTTGGAGCCCAGGAAAATAAAATATGTCACTACCTCCATTTCTTCCCCATCTATTTGCCAGGAATTGAGAGGGCCGCATGCCATGATCTTGGTTTTCTTAATGTTTAGCTTCAATGCAACGTTTGCACTCTCCTTCTTCACTCTCAACAAGAGGCTCTTTAGTTCCTCTTCACTTTCTGCCATTAGAGTGGTATCATCTGCATATCTTAGATTGATGATATTTCTCCTGGCAATCTTAATTCCAACTTTTGATTCATCTAGCCCTGCCTTTCTCATGATGTGCTGTGCATATAAGTTAAACAGGTAGGGTGACAGTATACAGCCTTGCCGGACTCCTTTCCCAATTTTGAACCAATCAGTGGTTCCGTGTCTGTTGCTTCTTGACCCGTATATAGGTTTCTCAAGAGACAAATAAGATGGTCTGGTACTCCCATCTCTTTAAGAGCTTGCCACAGTTTGTTGTGATCCACACAATCAAAGGCTTTAGCATAGTCAATGAAGCAGAAGTAGATGTTTTTCTGCAACTCCCTAGCTTTCTCCATGATCCAGCGTATGTTGGCAATTTATTCTCTAGTTCCTCTGCCTCTTCAAAATCCTGCCTGTACTTCTGGTAGTTCTTGATCCACATACTGCTGGAGTCTAGCTTGTAGGATTTTAAGCATAACTTTACTAGCATGTGAAATGAGTGCAATGGTGTGATAGTTTGAACATTCTTTGGCACTGCCTTTCTTTGGAATTGGAATGTAAACTGATCTTTTCCAATCCTGTGGCCACTGCTCAGTTTTCCAAATTTGCTGGCAAATTGAGTGTAGCACTTTTACTGCATCGTCTTTTAAGATTTTGAATAGCTCAGCTGGAATACTGTCACCTCCACTAGCTTTGTTGTTGCTCAGCTTTCCTAAGGCCCATTTCACTTCACATTCTAGGATATCTGGATCGAGGTCAGTGATCACCTCATCATGGTTATCAGGGACATTAAGCTCGTTCTTGTATAGTTCTCCTGTGCAATTTTTCCATCATTTCTTCTTCTCTTCTGCCTCTGTTAGGTCCTTGCCATTTTGGTCCTTTATCATGCCCATTTTTGCATCAATGGTTTGCCTTGGATTCGAACTGAGATCATTCTGTCATTTTGGGGATTGTATCCCAGTATTGCTTTTCCTACTCTTTTATTGACTATGAAGGCTATTCCATTTCTTCTGAGGGATTCTTGCCCGCAGTAGTATACCTGATGGTTATCTGAATTAAATTCACCCATTCCTCTCCATTTTAGTTCGCTGATTCCTAAGATGTCGATGTTCAGTCTTGTCATCTCTTGTTTGACCACATCCAGTTTTCCTTGATTCATGGATCTTACATTCCAGGTTCCTATGGAGAAAAAATCTTTACAGCATTGGACTTTCCTTTCACCACCAGATACATCCACAGCTGAGCGTCCTTTCGGCTTTGGCCCAGTCACTTCATTCTTTCTGATGCTACTAGTACTAGCCCTCTGCTCTTCCCCCGTAGCATATTGGATGCCTTCCAACCTGAGGGGGTCATCTTCCAATGTCATATCTTTTTTCCTTTTGGTACTGTCCATGGGGTTTTCATGGCAAAGATATTGGAGCGGGTTGCCATTTCCTTCTCCAGTGGATCACATTTTGTCAGAACTCTCTGCTATGACCTGTCCATCTTGGGTGGCCCTGCACAGCATAGCTCATAGCTTCATTGAATTACACAAGCCCCTTCATCACGACAAGGCAGTAATCCATGAAGGGGTTTCCTGAGGTACCACTGGATAAATGCAATCACACGCAACTGCTACTCACTGATCAAATCATAATGAATATGCCTCATTCTCTGCATGTATACATAAACAACATATATTAATATATGGTACTGTTGAAAGAAAACCCATCAGGTCCAATTCCAAGTTGGGAGTAAATAAAAAGGAGGCTGAGATGCTGGAAATAAAAATGGAGGCTGCTTAGAAAGAAGGTTCTAATTTATTGATGAGCAGAACCACCAACAGCATGTGGTTCTGGAACAGCTGACCAATGGAATTGAGGGTGGATGGATCTTTATAGGGCTCTGAGACTTTGAAGTGGAAATGTTTCTGGACTGTGCAATGAGGTGGACTTTGGTGTATTTTGCTACTCTGAAGTGGGTGTAGGATTAATTAATCCTATTATGTCCTAAAGTTCATGTTCTGTTCTTAGATTTGGGGGGGGGGGTGGGTGTAAATTCTTAAATCCATCAGCTGTGGAGGCTGAAGGCGTTTTGCTTATGAATGGTGTGCCCCAAATCTGCATTTCTAAAACCTGGCCTCCTGAGTTTCTGGTTGGTGCAGGGGCTGCCTTTAAGATTTTTCTCCATTATTCCTTTGGGGAAATATAATATTCTACCTTTTAATATAATATTCTACCTTTTACCTATCCACAAATATTTCTTTCTCTAGGAGGGTGGGTGGGTGGGTACTACAACCAGGTGAAACGGAGACAAAGAATGCAAGAGAATATGTGTGTATGTCTGTACATGAGCATTCAAATCAGTTTTAGACTGTGGGCAACTGCCTGCAGTTTTCTTGACAAGATTTCAGAAGTGGTTGCCATTGTCTCCTTCCTATAGCTGAGAGAGAGTGACTAGCTCAAAGTCATCTAGCCAGCTTCATACCTAAGACAGGACTAGCTCACCATCTCTGGGTTTCTAGGCTTAACCTCTATATCAAACGGGCTCTGAAATGGTCATGTGCTTATTACTATTTGTATATAGTACTAAATTTAGTTCTGCAGTTGAGGGGACACAGAGGCCACTACAAACTTTTTTTAAGTCTAGCCAATGCATATTCATAGCTGTATAAAATTTCAAATTTTAAAATAAAATATTGTATGGTCACTCATGGTTATGCAAGTAAATATAAATTGACAATGAAAATTACTTCTTCCCTAAAACAAAAAAAGATTATGAACAATCTTTCATGACTTTTTAATTGTATAATCTGTTTTTCTTACAGAATTTCCAACAGTGTATATGGAGTTCCCTCTTTGTTTTGTCTGCATAACCACCCTGTGAGATAGGTGGAATTGAGACAAAACTGACTGACTCAGTGTCATCCAGTGAGTTTCCATAGTTGAGAGTGGACTTGAATCTGATTCTGTCTAGTCTTGGTCCAAGTTCTTAACCACTATGACATCAGGTTCCCTTTCTGAGAGGAAATGGAGAATAACCACACATTTCTTTTCCATAATGATCTGACCTCCCTCCCCACCTTTGCTAAAGATAAGAATGGAAGAAAATGGGGCAAAGCTAAATCTACTGTTGAAGGAAAAATCTTCATCGTGGTTCAGTCCAAGCTGGGGATAAACAACATGGTGACTGCTTTAGGAAGAAGGTTGCAGTTTATTGAAGAGGAAAGCCAGACAGGAAGATGGCTCTGGAAGAAAGAGAGAGAGCACATGTAGGGAGTGGATTTTTATACCCTCTGGGGTTCTTGAAGTTGTTTCCTGTTCCCATTTGAGGCTTTGTATTTCCTGTGTCATGTATTCTGACCTGAGTCTGGGTGTGCCTTTCTGGTATTCTGATGGTGGTGGGTTAATCCTATTATGTCCCAAGGGTCTTATCCTGCTTCCCTGGGGATGTGGCTGACGACTTTTAGATTTTTGGTGTTGATTCTAGGGATCTTGCTTCCTAATCCCAGTTTCCTGATTCCAGTCTTTCTGACAAGATTAACACATCTGTAATTCTGCAGACTTGGTTTCTGTTTGGGACAGAGAGACTTTGGGACAGGGTTGGTTTCTGCTTTTAAAATCCTTTAGGGAAATATATTCTGCCCTTTTAATATTTCCTTCTCGGGGGGGGGGCTGACTTCCCACACTATAATGCAGCAAAATTGGTACTGCCTAGATAAATAAAACTCAGACCAATGTATTCAATTATAAGAAAAAGATCAGGCTATAGAACACATTTCATGAAACAATGAAACCATATCTATATTGTATTGTATAAGAGAAAGAGAGATGTGTGAGCAGGGGAGGAACCTAAAGCAAATTGTTTCTGATCCTTCAGAAAATTAGGAGGAAGATGTAGGCAAGAGTCTTCCATCTACAGTAGATTGCCACTGATTTCAGTACATCTGGACACAATAACGAACTATTAAGGTGTGCATAAGTTTACTATAAAGGATAAACATAGCATGTCTTGACCTGATGACCTACATAAGTCTCCGCAGGGTTTTTTAAGGCAAAAAAGTTAACTACTATATAGTCTTGGCAATCTGAATATGTGTGGACTTCAACTCCCAGAATTTCTCAGCTGCCTGGGAATTCTAAGAGTTGATCCACACATCTTCAAGCAGGAAATGTTTAGAAACACCGTTCTGCTATAAAAATATAAAGTTATTACAATATAGCTCAAAATAAACATGAATTCTTTCTTCTATACTTCTACAACAAACCAGATCCATGTTCTCTTTTTGCTTTTTGTTAATTCAATCTTGCTTCAGTCATGACCTCCTCTTTCTTTAACCCTCCTAATGTGCACAGTATTACTTCAGTAACCAATTTTTTTGTAAAATTTCTTATTACAGGAAAAACTAAAAGCATCAGTGATTTAAAAAATAGCAGTAAAATTCCAGAACTGCTTTCTAGAATTTGTTTCACCTTTTTTATTTACAGGATTTGTTTTAAATGAATGCCAGCTGCTAACAGGAGATGGAATTTTTAGCCAATGAGCTCTGCCTTTCATCCAGCTAAGCCAAGATACCCTTCAGATGGAGAGAGGGCAGCCTCTGCTCTGGGTAGGTCATATGTATTCTTTCCAGGTATCTCTTGTTCTGACAAACTTCAGCAGTTCATAAATTCATCTTCAGAAAACATCAGGTGCAAATTTTCAGATTTAGTACGAGCCCTGCTTTTTCCTGTCTCTTTCATAGCCATTCATAGGATTCCAATGCTATGCTCTTTCTCTTTTTTATTTTTTCAGGTGATAAGTCTGTAGATTTTTTTTTCAATTGCCTTCCATGGCTGGAAACAGCTATAAGAATTGTTTGATAATGGAATCAGTCATAATATCCCTCCTCTTCTCTCCCCAAATAACCATCTCGTGCACAGCCTTTACTTACTTGGCATTCATCTGATGTGTTGGACTGCAAGTCCTAGCATGACAAATCTGTGTGCTAAGGGGATAAGGGGAACTAAAAACTAGTTCAACTGCAGAATATCAGACTGGGGAAGATACACTGTAAAATTCTGCACTGACCAGAAAGTCAGACTAGGCTTCACTTGAGAAAGAAAATTATAATGATATCTAAAAGTATGACTGCATTGAGCAGTGTGGTGGCTTTGTGCTGAAGATGCTCACCTCCCACTCGGAAGGTTGAGAGTTCAATCCTAACAGCAACAAATGTTTCTCTCCTAAGGCACAAAGAAAAAATGTCTCTTGTGAACTCCATGTGGTGTCAGAAGGGCATCTGGCCAGTAAATGCCCAGCTCCATCTAGTCAGCCTGACTCTACCCCGAATTATCATAAAAAGGAATTTATCTAAAATTATGATTGCATGAATATTTACTCAATCATCACACTTAAATGGTATGTCTCCATTTCTCTCACTTTTTTATACTGTAGCTATTGTATTAGGCTAATCAGCAATGCAATTTTAGACTGCAACTTGTTGTAAATTGGTGAAATCATGTAATTAAACTAAAAAGAAACAACATAACAAAAAATGAATAACAGAAATCATTTTGGTAAAATGGAATGAGTTCTTGCCAATTTTAACTTCAGATAAATTGTGCTCAAAATAAAACATCTAATATTTCAGTTCCTGAAAATTGCCCTGTTCCCAGGATATGCTTGATTCAACCATTCACTAATTCAGTAAACTTTCTTGCAAGTGATTGTACAGTGATTTAATTACACCATGAGTTAAAAGTCCCTGTTGTGCAATTAATGGATCTTCACCCACTGAAAACAGGGTATTCTGAATATCCCATGAGTGCTTGCATCAAGAAAGTATTTGCAAACCTTCATGACATCTCTGGTCCCTTCCTTATTGGGCATACAGACAGCAGATGGCATGGAATAGAAACTGAGATAGAAAAAAAAATCAAAGGGAGCAGCAGCCCAAGCATTGATCTCAATAAAAACTTGCAACCTGTCTTCAGGTTCCATCCATCCATCATACCTAATTTGTGTCCCTGTTTCCTATCAAGCACCAGCCCCTGGTCAACACCCTATCTGACAGTTCAAGACTCCAAAAACAGACTATGGAAAAGCACATATAAAGACATGCCTTGCCAGGAAAGCAAAACCTAACCAGAGGGAAAAGTGGCACAAAAAGATAGCCATCTGAAACCACAATAATCCTAATGCAACCCAAGATAATAAAATAACACTTGCCAGTAGCTCAAATATACTGTGGCATCCAGAAACACATAACTAGAAAACACAGTAGCAGCCATAACCTCTGTTTCATCATTTATACTGGGCACACAAACTGTGCTCCCAAATAAACTATGCCAGACATACAGATCATAGGAACCTTCAGGCAGTTGACACCATAAGATTCTCCATCCATTGAGAAAGCATCTGCCATGACACTGCAGAAAGCAGATTGGGGACATCATTAAAAAACAACAACACATACTTCAGGCTTTCAGATATTAAGAAGAATTCAGCAAGCAATAATTACATCCTGAGCTAAAGCATGATACATCTATAAGAAGGCATGTAAAAAAATTCTTCCCTACTTTCAGCTGATCAAAACTTTGCTTCACCACTCTTTATTTATTTATAAATCATATTTATAGGGATACTCACTTCAGAGAACATGACTCAAAACCACAAAATATTATTAAAACCGAATGCCATTAAAACAATGATATTATTATTTTTTAAAGAGTAACTTGAAAGAGCATTAAATATTATGAGCAGTGGAGCCACCTGTAAGAGATGACCAGGCTAAGACCAAGCGCGGAGTCAAACACATCAGCTTGGAGTCTCTATGCCCCAAAAGAGACCTAAGTCCAGCCCCTCTTGAAGTCCATTGACTCTTATTTGGGGCCAAAATGTCTTGACCATGAGCAGTTCAGATTCTTGTGTATAGATTGCATAAAATAAACTTATAGTACTTTTGAACTCTACCTTGGTTCCTGATTTCTTGCACCTGACATCACCTCAACAGATTACCATTCCCTTGAGATCCATGCATGTTGACACAGCCAGGTTTTGAGGAATTTCCAGAAGGATGGGAGGGAAAGCACCAATATTACCTTGGGAAGAGGATAATGTTGCACATAATGGGTGCCACAGCAGAAAAGACCCATTTACGGGTCCTGCCAGATGCAACTTTTGGAACCCACAGAATACTTCTATTGGGTCTCATGCAAGACTGACTGTGGTAGCAGTTGAACAGCTGCTGATGTAGGGCTGCAGGTGAAATGATAGGAAGTCATTAAACAAATCTGATGGCATAAACCCACTGCAAAAGAAACTTCCTCTAATTACTCATAGAAGAGTCATCCTTGTGTTCCCCTAAGGCAGGCATGTCAAACTGCCAGCCTGCAGGCCAGATGCGTCATGCCAAAACTGCGCCCACCCCATTGCCAGCAATGGGGAAAAAGTTGCGATACGTCGTACGATGTCACATGACATCGTGAGTTTGACATGCCTGCCCTAAGGAAAGTATGAACATGTTCAACTGACAAGTCACAGGTGCTGAGCATCCTTGTGTCCTCAGGTTGTTTTGGGGAAACCCATTCAATTCATTGCCTTATACTTGGCCCACACATACTGTATTGCTTTCTTTAATTTGTCCCATATTAAAACTAAGGGGAGCACCATTTGCCACTGTTGTTATTGAAGCAGAATGGGGTTTGGCTGTCAGAGCAGCAAATTTTATACCGCAGCAACTTTTCTTCCATTTCACAGACTAGAAGAGTGCACTTTAAACTGACTATCTAGTCAGGGGGAGGGGGGAGAAGGAACTTCAAAACACAGTGATTTCATGGCAATTCCTCATGAAGCTTAGTCATACTTTTGACTGTAGATTATGGATTATAGAATTTTATAGGGAAAGGGCTGGCAGAGCCAGGGACAGGAGTAAAAAGAGGGATCAAGCTAGAATCGTTACATAACCAGAAATAAAGTCCAAACTCCCTTGATTGCTGTTGACTCTTATCTAATTGTAACCAGGTGTTGACCATTAGCTGAAAAGATTCCTGTGCATAGGCTTTTAATAATAAATTGAACCTTCAAGTGTGGACCTGGTCTTTTGCACATGCCAGATTTGAACCCAAAATCTTCTGCTGTCAGTAAATGATTGTGGATGCAGCCTAATATCCTCCACTTCCCAACCAGTTCATAGCAAACCCAGTCACTTAACAAGTTACTTTCCTCTTGTTTGCACCTTAAATGAATCTTGAGGTGCAAGGGAAAACTCATCTCACACACCATTTATGTAAGATTATATAGGCTTTAGATTTATTTGTACTAAGCATAAATTGGGGCAAGGTAACCAATGTTTATTGCCAGCGTCTGCAAGATCAGGCCCAGCTGTCTTTTCAAACACAAAACCTAAAAGATGCTTACTTTTACACTGTGAGCTCTAGTCCAGAATCAACCTGACCAAATGTTGCACAAGGCATCTGGAAAATTTCATGGAAATGTTCATTCTCTTCTTCAATAGTCTGGTTGTGTAAAGGGAAAAACGAATGGCCATGAAGAACAGGAGGAAGATCCATTACCAAGACAAGTCAGATAAAAAAGCCTGAGCCTGGGCCAAGAATGTAGCATAAGTAAATATTTCAGAAAAGCCCTTCTTTAGTTCACAGAAAGATAAAGGGAGGGAAGGGGGAAGCACATTCATGCTTGCAAAATTCTGTCTCTAAAGGTTTAAATAAAAGTAGTACTGACCAACATGTCATTAGTTTTGTATTCTGGTCTATCAGTATGGAATGACACAAAAGGGACACTGCAGTCCTAGGCTGCTTTAACAGAGGGATAGAATCAAGATCACGTGAAGTATTAATCCTACTATATAAAGCTTTAGTAACTTGAAATACTGCATCCAGTTTTGGTCACCACAATATAGAAAGATGTTCAGACTTTGAAAAGCATGCAGAGAAAAGCAACACAGATGATTAGGGGCTTGGAGGCTAAAACATATGAAGAACAATTGCAGGGTGACATGATAGCAGTGTTCCAATATCTAAGGAGTTGCCACAAAGAAGAGGGAGTTGACTTATTTACCAAAGCACCAGAAGGCAAGACAAGAAAAAATGGATGCAAACTAATCACGGAGAGAAGCAATCTAGAACTAAGAAGAAATTTCCTAACAATGAGGACAATTAACCAGTGGAATCCACAGAAGCTGTGGATGCTCCATCACTGAAGGCTTTTAAGAGACTGGACAGCCATTTGTATGGTATGGGGTCTCCTGTTTGAGCAGGGGGTTGGACTAGAAGACCTCTAAGGTCCCCTCCAACTCTGTTATTCTATTCTGTATTATTGACAGGATCGTATAAAGATGATTATTAAATGATCACCAGAAACCACAGAAGTATTTTCTGATTGGCACCAATCTATTACAGTAGCCAGAAACAGAAGGTGGTATATCAAATAGGGGGGACATATGATGGCAGCCCTGGCATAATTCAACTAGGTCGTTCCCAGTAATGACAAAGGCTGGCCTCTATGACAGAATGCGTTGCTATGGCTATAGCTATGCCAAATCTCATTCCATATGCCTATGTTGTAAATAGCATGTGTATATATGTTTTATGTATGTGTACACTTTTGAAAGCAAGCAACAGAATTTCATGTAATGTGTGCCAGTATGCCCACAGTAAAAATGACAATAAAGGTATCTTATCTTATCTTATCTTACTTACCTTACTTTACTTTACCTTACCTTACCTTACTTACCTTACTTTACCTTACCTTATCTTACCTTACCTTACCTTACCTTACCTTTATCTTGTGTTCCAAGGAACTAGTTCCCAGGATCACTCTGGGAATCTCAGGTCATCAGAGAATTATTTGCTTCTCATCTCCTTCTCAAATAAGAAAAAGGGAAGATAAGTATGTTAACAAATACAATGGTATCTTAGTACTCAACTGCTTTGAAACTCATCAAATTTGGTACTCAACACATTTTGACGCAAACTTTTTGTCAAACTCATTGTTTGTTTGGTACTTGATGTGCAAGCTAGAATTGGTTGGTGTTGGTTTCCTTGTGAGTTACTTCCTTTTCCGGCTAAAACAAAGTGTCATGCACTAGTTATATGGTTTATTTGGTACTCATCATTTTTAGCACTTGTCAGGCCTCTGGAATCAATTAACGATGAGTACCAAGGTACCACAGTAGTCACCTTTACTAGTATGTTAACCGAACAAGCAAAGCCAAATTTCTAGTTACTTAAACAAAGTAGTGGGATCATGAGAGGGGTTATTAATGTCTTGGGAGGATGAAGGAGGGCAGTGGCCAGAATATTTTCCTCTTCCTCTCCCTCATCCCCAAAATCTTTAAGTTGTGCTCCAACTATAATAATAATAATAATAATAATAATAATAATAATAATAATAATAATAATAATAATAATAATAATAATAATAATTTATATACCGCCCTTCTCCCAGAGGACTCAGGGCGGTGAACAGGGCAAGCATAAAAAATACAGAGATACAAAAGTTAAAAAGGATTAAATATATGCCCACTAAAAACAGTAAATACAAATATTAAAATAACAATAAAAAACACCCCATCCCCCATCAGGCCAGGCCGGCTTGTTCAAATAAGAATGTCTTTAGATCGCGACGGAAGGAGCGAAGATCGGGCGCCATCCGGAGCTCAACCGGTAACCGATTCCATAGCTCCGGGGCGCCCACAGAGAAGGACCTCCCCCTGGGGGCCACCAATCGACATTCTCTGATCGGTGGCACCCTGAGGAGGCCCTCTCTGTGGGAACGCACAGCGCGGAGGGAAGTTGATGCCGGCAGCAGGTGTTCCCTAAGGTACTCCGGACCCAAGAAGAGAACACCTCTAGCACTTAAATGTGGGTGCATGTATTTCAAAGGAATTTACAGTCATTTACAGTGCAGGAAAGGAGAATCTTGCAGATGGGAGAGGAAGAAATGCCAGGACTATGTCAGCTTGGTGCAGAAGAAGACTAGTGGCATGGAAAAAATAGGTATCAAATTCAGATACACCCACAGTCAAAAGTGGAGTGGTGGAACCTGGCAATCATGCCAATTCTTCCAGAAATGCTGACAGCCAAGAGCTATCCAGCCATCTAGCAGCTAGCAACAAATCTTTCCCCTCCCAGCAAAAGAGTGAAAAACTCTGAGATGCTAAACCCCCTGCAGCAGTTCAGGACAGGGAAAATTAGTATTTAGCTGAAAATGCTAAAAGGCCTGCCAGGAACAAGGCCAATTAAACCGAAAATGACTAAAGATTGGCTAAGAGGTGGTTATATCTTCAGTCAAGGAATTTTCCCCACAATCCACAGCTGAGAGAGCAGCCAAAAGGACAGGGTTAACTAAACTTATTTCTTTACAAAAGTGTGAGCAATTCAAGCCTGTCAGTAATAAAAAAGTGGAAAAAAGAGAAAGAATATTATGAAAATAATTCTAACAATAGATAAGAATCCTTAGAATGAGACACATAGCACATCTAGAAAAGGTTCATAGGTAAACATTTGCAGGTATAGCATTACATTTTGGAAAATGTATTTTTTATTTAATGAAGGTGGAATCTCTGGTTTGCAATGCCTCTTCTCAGATTTGCTACCATCTGGTCTAAGAAGTCATTTATGAAATAAATAGATCACTGACTTTCAGTGTCCATTTGATTAATAAGATGGCTGGTGTAGTTATGGCCAGTTCCTACACAAATGGATAACCTTCACATGTCCATAAAATATGTATGGAATTTCAGAAGGAACTTCTAAGCTACATTCACATGATGTATTTACTTATAGTTAACTGAACCATGATTTACACAATTATAATGATTTTATAAATTTGAATAATACCTTAAACCACAAACTAATTATGTGGGCTGAATTCATGAAACAATGTGTTTAGTTAATTTATGCTTCTGTGAACATGTCCATTTAAGGTCTCTTAGTAGGCTGCAAAATTGTTTCCTTACAAGAATAAGAATTTAAGGTGCTTTGCAATTGATTAAAGCTAATCTACTTTCAATATGTAAGCTGACTGAAAACATTTTATTTATGCTATGGGTTTAATGCAGTGTTTTTCAACCACTGTTCCGCGGCACACTAGTGTGCCGCGAGATGTTGCCTGGTGTGCCATGGGAAAAATTGAAAAAACACTGACCTAGGAGACAGCGGTGAGAGGAGGAGGAGGAGGAGGAACAGCCGCGGGCGGAGCGGCACTGCAAGACTCTCTGGCGGGGAGCGCTGGGCACCAGAGCCTTGGCTAAGCTGACGGCCCTACTTCGCTGGAAGCAAAAGCCCGGGAAAAGAAGTGGGCTTGACCTCTCTAGGCAACAGGGTTCCATGGCAACGTAGCTCCGCCCCCTTCTCTGGCTTCGGAGGGTCTCTTGCTGAAGAGAGAGAAGCTGGGGAGAGGCGACCGGCTCGCTTATCGGAAGAGGACGGACGGGCGGCCAGCCCGGCTCGCCTAAGCTGTCGCGTGGTTGGTTGCCTGCAACGTTCGAAAAAGCTCTTCTTCCCCAGCACGCGCCGCTTACTCCTTACTCCCCGCGTGGCTGAGGATGCGAGACTCCCGCCTGGTCGGCTGCCTGGCTCCACTTTCTTTGCTTGCCGCGACCCCTCGCCCCAGCCCGAAATAGAGGGATCTGACCGCTTCGCTCTTAGAGGCTTCGCTTGCGTCTGAAAAATTACATGGCTGATTTTTTTTTAACCTGTCCTTTTGATACGTTGCATAATAAAATGTCCTTTGGACCAAAGCAATTAAAAACCTTTGGGGTTTCCCCCCCCCTCTGGAGTGAAGTGCTTTTGATGGTAAAGGTGGGAAAGAAAGAAAAAAGGAAGGGAAAAAAGGAGAAAGGGGGAAGGGGAAAAGGGAGGGAGAAAGAAAAAAAGGAGAATAGAAAAGAAAGAGAGAGAGAGAGGAAGGGAGGAAGGGAGGAAGGAAAAAAAGCAGGAAGAAAAATTAAAAAGAAATGCAAGTAGCTTCCAGTTTCCACAACAAGTAGAAAGCAAGAAATTGAGAGAGGGAGGGAAAGAAAGTGGGAGAGAGAAAGGCAGGAAAGAAAGGAAGGAAGATAGAAAGAAAGAAAGAGAAAAGAAAGAAAGAAAGAAAAAAAATAAATGAAGGAGAAAAATGCAGAAAGAAAAATTAAAAAGAAATGCAAGTAGCTTCCAATTTCCACAACAAGTAGAAAGCAAGAAATTGAGAGAGGGAGGGAAAGAAAGTGGGAGAGAGAAAGGAAGGAAGGAAGATAAAGAAAGAAAAGAGAGGGAGGGAAGAGAGGGAAGGAAGGAAGGAAGAAAGAAAAGAAGAGAAAAAAGAAAATACAGAAAGATAAATTAAAAAGAAATGCAAGCTTTCCTTTTCCTTCACAGCAAAAACAAACAAACAAAAGCCCCAAAATAAAATAAAATAAAATAAAATAAAGAGGCTAATAATAATAATAAGAATAAGAAGAAGAAGAAGAAGAAGAAGAAGAAGAAGAAGAAGAAGAAGAAGAAGAAGAAGAAGAAGAAGAAGAAGAAGAAGAAGAAGAAGAAGAAGTTGGAAGGGACCTTGGAGGTCATCTAGTAGTCCAACCCCTTGAGAACACAGGCCATCCTCGACTTACGACCGTTCGTGTAGCGACCGTGGGGAGGTCCAACGGTGCGGAAAACGGTGGAGTGCCTCGTGATTTTTTTCATGAAACAAGTGTGCCTTTGCCCAAAAAAGGTTGAAAAACACTGGTTTAATGGATTTATACCCTAACTTCCTACCTTTAAGCAGAACAAAATTCCCTTTTTTCCCCTTTTTTCTGCAGACTCCCTAAGATTAAGGGATCCATAGAAAGACGTGGGACATTTTATATATACATTTCATATACCCTTGTGCTCTTTATACTGTATATACCAGAACTATGCCTCTCAGAATTTCCAGCCAATGAAGGTTATGCTGATTTCAAATTTTAGGAACAGTAGAGAGAACTTATCTAAAGGATATCAGATTAGGGGAGTTGTTAATTTGTAATTTTCTGCTGACATGAAAAAGTCAGTATATTCCCCATTTATGTAAGTAGCAAACAAGTCTGCATACATGCTAATATGCAATATAGACCGTTGTACAGATTTGTTAATGCTGAATTGAAAGGTTTTAATCTGTAGATTACCAGGACTGTCCAGTGTGAAAATTATTTGTAAAACAAAGCTAGTGTAGGAACAATCCAGAGAAAGAAATATTTTTGGGAATATTAAAAAGGCAGAATATATTTCCCCCAAAAAATAATGGACAAGATCTTTAAAAAGGCAGAAACTTCTCCACAAACACACACCCCAGCCAAACATCTCAGGAGAAACCAGCTTTTAGAAATGCAGATGTAATAATCCATTCAGGAAATGTGGAGCCTTCCAGCTAGAAACTGAAGAAATTAGGAAGACAAAGACCCTTAAAATCTACATACCCCACTCAAATTCTAAGGACAGGCAACAATAGGATTAACCCACCACCATCAGAATACCAGAAAGGCACACTCAGACTCAGATCAAAGTACATGACACAGGAAATACAAAGCCTCAAACAGGAACAGGAAACAACCTCAAGAGCCCCAGAAGGTATAAAAACCCTGCTACATGTGGTTACTCTCTCACTCTCTTTCCAGAGCCATCTTTCTGCCTGGCTCTCCTCTTCAATAAACTACAACCTTCTTTCTAAAACAGTCGCCATGTTGTTTATTCCTGGCTTGGACTGGACCCTGATAAGGATTTTTCCTTCAACGCTAGTATGGAACATAGGAGTTAGGAATGGACAGGGAACATGGTATATTATGTCTGTAATATCTGCTATCTCTTCTATAGCCCACTCTGCCCCTACAAATCCACTATTTTAGGCTGTCTTGAGCCCCATTGCCCCACAAAATGCATTTGGGTCTCCCGTGGCTTGGAGAGAAAGCTTCTATATGCACTACATGCCAGCAGCTTGCTTTTCTTTGTTTTTTGTTTCCCTGTACTCTATCCTTGTGCTTCTCTTCTGATTTGTTGCCACCCCCGTCTTCACCTCATTTTTAATAAGTGCTTTTCATGTTCTCCTGTATTCACTCCCAACTCAGAGGACACACCAGCTGTTCCATTTGGAATGATCCGTTTTTTGCAATTCTGCCAGGTTCTGTATGTGCTGGTGATAGGAGGAGGAACAGAAGAGAAGGCAAAAGGTGGTGGGTTGAGAAAGGAAAGTTGGAAAAAAGAAAGGGGAAAAGTGGAGGAGGAGGAGGAGCAGCAGCAGCAGCAGCATGGGAACAGAAAGAAGCAAAAATAGGAGTGGTGGATTGCTTTCAAGTTTAGACAAACTGTGGGGATCAAGAAAAGAAATACCAGAACTATGTATGCATTTAATCAAGGTTTTTAATTATTTTTAAGCATTTATTAAAGCAACGTACACTGTTTTTAGCACTGTATCGGCTTTCACTTGGTAGGGGATAAAATACATAATCCTTGCTTATTTTTATAGGTAGATAATCTCTATACAGAGACTAAAAAAGAATGTTTGCAGTATCTGAAAAAAACTTAAAACCAGGGGAACTTCTGATTAAAGAGCAATGTCCCCATTAGCAGTGTAAAGTGGGTGATATTTGCCCGTCCCATATAGTTCCTTTAATATACTGGGTTTTATAAAGCATTTTGGACCTCAAATGTCAGGTGTTCAACAAATGATATGTGTGGCTGTCAAGTTTTTTTTTCTATAACACAAATATATATTAATTTATATTGGCAGAGGTTTCCAGGGTTGCTTAGTTACAAGAAAATAATAATGGATAAGTTTTTTAGCCTACATTCATTGAGAAAGATGACTGTTGAATATGACTGGAGAACAGGCACTGGGATCTAGGTTAGTCCTCATTCTCTTTATTAAATACACTTTTAGAACATAGGAGGATATCATTCGTGTCTATTCCACCCCAGTGGATGAAAAGTTACAGATAAGGAGCAAAGTAAGTATAGTAGGACAAGAGCATCTTATATTGATTTTTGTATTTAAATTTTGAAGTTCTCTGCTGTCATCTCCATCAGAACTAGAAACAAAGCTTTTTGCAGTCCTGAAAAAGGTGACTTTAACTTCCATCATGGACTCCCTATTTAAAATTCTAGTTAATGAATTTGATGGGCACTAAATGAAAAATCCTTCTACTGCAAAATGTAAACTCCTGCTGCCTAATAACTCCCATCACTATTTTAACAAGGAAGAACACCAATAAAACAATGAGTTAAAAAGGACAAAGGATTACTAGAAATGGAAAGCAACCACTCCTAAGAAAAATAAATTACACAAGATATATTGCTTTTGATGTATCTTAGAACCAACTGAACCTAATGCTGACAGTCCTCCAGAATTTTATATAGAATAAGCAAATGATTCTTTTTAAGACAAGAAGCAGAAATTTCTGAAAAACTTTACAAAAAGTAAACAAAGTGAATAAATGGCATGTTTGTTGACATGTATATTTGAATTATATACATAGCAGAAAGAACTTGACAAGGAGCCCAGGCTATAAAAATTGGAAGTTAGAAGAAAAAATTAGATAAGTTCATGTGGATTAATTCTTTTTTTATCAATATTTTTACTTTATTTGAAAAAAGTTAAAATACAAAACTCCCAAAAAATTTAAAAAGAAAAAAACACAAAAAAACAAGACATTTAAAAATTGCATTAAAATTTTTAAACAATTCAGCACATAGTCACATATTAACCTACCTAATTGAATACTGATTATTACTACAATATTGGTTTCTTACCCCTTATAAAACAGGCCCCCATTTTTTAAAAACTCCTAAATATATTTGCAAATCATTGACCTGACTATATTAATGACAAAATAGTTAACAGGAAAACAATAATATAAAAAAGGCAAGGTTAAAGTTTCGAAAACCTCTGTTAATAAAACTGTTATTATCAACTCATAGAAAATTTACCATGCATCTTATTTATCCCAAATCTTCCCAAGAGTTAATAGTAAATCTACCTGGATCAAATATTCACATTTGTTTCTTAATACCATCACTTATCAATTGTTGTCTAATTAAATATAATAAATTTAATCTTCACAACTGGTATATCTTTCCAACAAAGTCGACATGAAGTGTGATAAATCCATTCCCCAATCTGCTCCAGTCCTCCTAGGGAAAACAGTTTGCCACTTTTCCATTCAATCAGTCTTCTGTTATTGTAAAAGAGTACAGGCTTTAACTTCAGAGAGGCATATGCAATCGGCTCAGTTAGTTCTACCTCTATATAATCCACATTTCTTTCCAACAGGTCTGTAGCTTTCAAATCACATTCCTTTTTTGAATCTAATTTATCCAGAGCTATATGCATCTGAATATTTTCCACAGCCATTATCATTTTATCAAACTTTTAAAAACATTTTCAACTAAGAATTGTATGTTACCAAAAGGTCCTTTTTCAGATATCAATCACTCTTGCTTGTCTGTAATGTGATACATTGTTGTTCTGTGTAGCTTAGCCAGGAAATAAAGATTGCTGAAGCAAAGAGAAACAGGGAAGATATTTTCTGGATGTTTGATCCAAGATTAAAAAAGAAATTTTAAAAAATAGAACTTCAAATATTTTGCAAATTAAAAAAATGCAAAAATCATGTGATGAGAGTCCATTATTAATGTAAATCAAATAAAAGCATTTTCACTATCCAAAACAACATTGTGTTTCCTTATAGGAAAACCAAAATTATTCTAGACAATAGCATAAATCAAAGGGGAAAAGAAAAAAAAAGAGAAAGAACAGCTAGAGTCCAGCAGAGGGTTAAAATAAATCAATTGTCAACCTTCCAAGATGAAAAGCAAAGTAAAACAGAAAATTCAAAAACTGAAGTTAAAGCCTAGGCATGCTTAAGAACATAAACTATTGAGAAGAAAATGAATGACCAGTACTTCTGACCGCTTCCAAAGGGAACTGGAATCTTTAAGACTCCCCTTCCTAAATGGGGCCAAAAGCTGTCTTGGGTCATTCCTAAGCGTTCCCATTCAAATCCAGGGAGAAGCAATGCCAGAGAACCTGTCAGGGAGTAAATCAAAAAACTCCCTATCAAAGGGCGATGAACCGTGGTTCATTTGATGCATGGTGAACATCAGGTAAAAAATAAAGAAACCCCCGAAGCGTATATTCTATTATAAAACTTTTAATTACAAAGAAACTTGTAAAAACAAAGAAAGACTCATAACTACATGTCTATCTCACCAGACAGCACAAAGAAAAGGGAAAGAGAAAGTAACTTTTGTTTTGGACATGCGCACACAGTAATAAATATAAAACCAAACAAGAAAACATGGCTGAACTTGTGACACTCACCATGGTTACAATGATAAGATAACAATACAGCTTGCAAAAAAACAGACTGCAACGAGCTTACTGACAAACACTAAAAAACACAGTGACATCCCCTTCTTTTGTCAGTAAAGCAGAACTCAGATAAGACACATTTTCTTACACAGATACTCATGCTGGGCTGCAGGAAGTGGCTTGTTCAGCATATCAGCAATCTGATCATGTGTAGGCACATACTGCAATTTTACAAAACCTTGTTTAACTACTTGTCTTATATTTTGATAACGGATGTCAATGTGTCTAGAACCTGTAAATCGTGTTCCAGATATGTAAACCACAGATTCGTTATCTTCCATCACAGTGATTGGTTGAATCGGCTGTGTCCAGATATCTGTGACTAAAGCATCAAACCACGTTAGAGAATTACATGCATCTGACACACAAGCATATTCAGCTTCAGTAGATGAACAAGAAACAAAATTCTGTTTGTGCACATGCCAGTACACAGGACATCCATTTAAAAACATCATATAACCTGAAGTACTTTTACGTGATTTCTTATCGCTCACCCAATCAGAATCTGCATAACAACATAACTCTGCATAGTCAACATGTGTCGGTTCTAACAATAAATTCATGTTTTTAGTGTGTTTTAGGTATCTCAATAATTTTTAACACATGTCCATTCTAACAATAAATTCATGTTTTTAGTGTGTTTTAGGTATCTCAATAATTTTTTAACACATGTCCAATGAAACTGTTTTGCCTTCCCTACGTGTCATGACAGGAGATTAACACTAAGTGCAATGTCGGGTCTAGTCCAACTGCTAATATACAGCAGCGACCCAATGACTGAACGATAAAGTGTTTGATCTTTGAACTCAGGACTTGGTTCATGTGCCAAGTTGTGAAAATCGGTTTGCATGGGTATACTCACTGTCTTAGCATCCTTCATGTTGTAGTGATGCAATAGTTGTTCAATTTTATCTTCTTGTGTGAGACTAAACCCCTTCTGAGTTTTGACAACTTGAACACCCAATAAGTGTTAATATATCCTAAAGACTTCAATGTGAAATACTTTTGTAAAGCTTTAGCAAAAAACTTACTCATCTGCTTATTTGGACCAATATAAACAATATCATCAACATAAACAAGAACTATCTCATACCTATTATCAGATCTTTTAGTAAACACACATTCGTCTGTTTCGGACTTAATAAAGCCCATTGAATTTAGTTTGTCAGAAAGACATAAGTACCACATTAAACCAGACTGTTTCAGACCATAAAGACTTTTGTGTAGAAACCAAGTATCCCCTTCCTGTTGTCAGAAACCTGGAGGACCTTTCACATAGATTTCTTAATCTAGATCAGTGTGTAGATAAGCCATTTCAACATCGAACTGGAAAACCTCTAAACCAAGGATAGTTGTAGTGGCTAAGGCGATTTTCACACTCTCAGTCCGCACTGTGGGTGAATAAGTATTTGTATAGTCCTCAGGATAACGTTGAGAGAAACCCTGAGCTACAAGTCTGGCCTTATACAATGACTCACCATTTGGCTTCTTTTTAATTCTGTAGACCCATTGAGTGCCAATAACTTTCTTGTTTGCTGAAGGGCTTGCAGGCGTAAACACTTGAAGTTTCTTTAGACTGTCCATTTCAGCCTGCATTGCCTCATACCATTTATTTTGCTCTGCTTCAGGAAGATGTTTGCTTTGTGTGAACTTATCAGGAGGGAGTGTAACATTACAAATCAAAGGTAAAGGTGCTTTCGTTACTTGCCACGAATACCGTTTTGGAGGGATTCCCTTTGTGGCCCTCTTGGAACATCTCAGAACAACCGTCCATTCTTCTTCCATTTCGTCCTTGTCTTCATCATCGTCACCAGCGGCAGCATCAGTGGCTTGCGAAGACGGAACAGTAGGTTGAAAAGAACTCGTGGAAGGAACATTCACCTGTGAATCTTGATCATCAGGCTGCGTGGCATTAGCAGCAGCATCTCTAGGAAAATAAACTCCAGGATCGTTAGAATGAATCCTGGACCAGTCAGCATCTTCCTCAAAAGTAGCAGATTGTGAAATCACTATTACATGAGAAGAGTCGATGTATTTGCTCCATTTTGAATTATCATCAATACCCATAAATCTCATTCTTTTTGCTGCAGGACCTCCTTTCTTTCTTTGAGCTAAAGGAATATTCACCATAGCATATGAACCAAAAATATGGAGATGCGAGAGATCAGGCTTGTGTCCATATAACATGAAATAAGGAGTCTGATTTATTACACTACTCCAAGTACGGTTGATGATATGATTAGCATATTTAATAGCCTCAACCCAGTATGGGAGACTGAGGTTAGCGTCTTCAAGTAGGCAACACATAATTGTTTGCAGAACCCCGTTTCTGCATTCTGCCACTCCATTTTCAGCCGGAGTGTAAGGAGCTGAGGTCTGGTGTAGTATGCCATTCTTATGCATCCAGTCCTGAAAACGCTGAGACATGAATTCAGCACCGCGATCACTCTGAATTCTGGTGATGCTGACTTCATGTTGGGTATATACAAGTCTTTAAAGATCTGAAAGGTCTCAGATTTTTCTTTCATAGGAAATACATATCCATATCTAGAGTAATTATCAACAATTGTTAAGAAATATCTTTTACCACCAATTGTTGGTGTAAAAGGACCCACTATGTCAGTGTGTACCAAATCAAAAATGCGTGTTGACAGGCGTGTAGCGCGCTTTGGAATTGCTGCTGCTTTAGATTTGGATTTTTTGCAGACAGCACAATCCAAGAACACCTTACACCCCTTTAGATCCAAACCTCTTGAGAACTCTGGCATCTTCTTCAGAACACGGAAACTGGCATGACCCAATCTTCTATGCCAGTTATGAATACACCTGTAATGCAAAGGTTTACTTGTTAGTGAATTCTCAACATTAGCATGTTTATTAGGAACCTCAGGCTTGCCGTGAGCAACCTGTGTCTTATTTGTCTTCCTGTTAGCTTTAGGAGCTTTTGAAATAGTAACAGGATCTCTCTCTGGGACATCTCTCCCTGGGCCTGCACTCTCCCTTTTTGGATCTTGTATACTTGCCTGCTCTTGCTGCTTAGACTTTGGCTTTATGTAATAAACACCACCAATCAACATGGTTTCAGCAACAATATCTCCGTCTTTAACTACATAACTTGCTTTTTCAAGATGATGAACCTGGAATTTTGATACCCTAGACAAGTGACCCCTTCATGGATTACTGCCTTGTCGTGGCGAAGGGGCTTGCGTAATTCAATGAAGCTATGAGCTATGCCGTGCAGGGCCACCCAGGACGGACAGGTCATAGCAGAGAGTTCTGAAAAAATGTGATCCACTGGAGAAGGAAATGGCAACCCACTCCAGTATCTTTGCCATGAAAACCCTATGGACAGTACCAAAAGGCAAAACGATATGACGCTGGAAGATGAGCCCCTCAGGTCGGAAGGCATCCAATATGCTACGGGGGAAGAGCAGAGGGCTAGTACTAGTAGCGCCAGAAAGAATGAAGCGACTGGGCCAAAGCCGAAAGGACGCTCAGCTGTGGATGTGTCTGGTGGTGAAAGGAAAGTCCGATGCTGTAAAGATTTTTTCTCCATAGGAACCTGGAATGTAAGATCCATGAATCAAGGAAAGCTGGACGTGGTCAAACAAGAGATGACAAGACTGAACATTGACATCTTAGGTATCAGCGAACTAAAATGGACAGGAATGGGTGAATTTAATTCAGATGACCATCAGGTATACTACTGTGGGCAAGAATCCCTCAGAAGAAATGGAGTAGCCTTCATAGTCAATAAAAGAGTAGGAAAAGCAATACTGGGATACAATCCTCAAAATGACAGAATGATCTCAGTTCGAATCCAAGGCAAACCATTCAATATCACAGTAGTCCAAGTCTATGCCCCAACCACCAGTGCTGAAGAGGATGAAATTGACCAGTTCTATGAAGCACTACAGCACCTTATAGAACTAACACCAAAAAATGATGTTCTTATCATCATGGGGGATTGGAATGCTAAAGTAGGAAGCCAAAAGATAACTGGAATAACAGGCAAGTTTGGCCTTGGAGTGCAAAATGAAGCAGGGCACAGGCTGATAAAATTCTGTCAAGAGAATATGATGGTCATAGCAAACACTCTTTTCCAACAACCCAAGAGACGGCTCTACACATGGACATCACCAGATGGTCAACACAGAAATCAGATTGACTATATGCTCTGCAGCCAAAGATGGAGAAGCTCTATACAGTCAGTAAAAACAAGACCAGGAGCTGACTGTGGCTCAGACCATGAGCTTCTCCTTGCAAAGTTTAGGCTTAAACTGAAGAAAGTAGGGAAAAGCACTAGGCCACTCAGGTATGAATTAAATCATATCCCTGTTGAATATACAGTAGAGGTGACAAATAGATTTAAGGAATTAGATCTGATAGACAGAGTGCCTGAAGAACTATGGACAGAGGTTCGCGACATTGTACAAGAGGTAGCAACCAAAACCATCCCAAAGAAAAAGAAATGCAAGAAAGCAAAATGGCTGTCTGAGGAAGCTTTGCAAATAGCTGAGGAAAGGAGGGAAGCGAAAGGCAAGGGAGAAAAAGAAAGATACGCCCAATTGAATGCAGAATTCCAGAGAATAGCTAGAAGAGATAAGAATGCCTTCTTAAATGAACAGTGCAAAGAAATAGAAGAAAACAATAGAATAGGGAGGACCAGAGATCTTTTCAAGAAAATTGGAGAAATGAAGGGAAAGTTTAATGCAAAAATGGGCATGGTAAAGGACCAAAATGGCAGGGACCTAACAGAGGCAGAAGAGATTAAGAAGAGGTGGCAAAAGTACACAGAAGAACTATACGAGAATGAGCTTAACGTCCCTGATAATCACAATGAGGTGGTCACTGACCTCGAGCCAGACATCCTAGAATGTGAAGTGAAGTGGGCCTTAGGAAAGCTGAGCAACAACAAAGCTAGTGGAAGTGACAGTATTCCAGCTGAGCTATTCAAAATCTTAAAAGACAATGCAGTAAAAGTGCTACACTCAATTTGCCAGCAAATTTGGAAAACTCAACAGTGGCCACAGGATTGGAAAAGATCAGTTTACATTCCAATTCCAAAGAAAGGCAGTGCCAAAGAATGTTCAAACTATCGCACCATTGCACTCATTTCTCATGCTAGTAAAGTCATGCTTAAAATCCTACAAGCTAGACTTCAGCAGTATGTGGATCGAGAACTACCAGAAGTACAGGCAGGATTTCGAAGAGGCAGAGGAACTAGAGATCAAATTGCCAACATACGCTGGATCATGGAGAAAGCTAGGGAGTTCCAGAAAAACATCTACTTCTGCTTCATTGACTATGCTAAAGCCTTTGATTGTGTGGATCATAACAAACTGTGGCAAGTTCTTAAGGAGATGGGAGTACCAGACCATCTTATTTGTCTCTTGAGAAACCTATATGCGGGTCAAGAAGCAACAGTGAGAACTGGACACGGAACCACTGATTGGTTCAAAATTGGGAAAGGAGTCCGGCAAGGCTGTATACTGTCGCCCTGCCTATTTAACTTATATGCAGAGCACATCATGAGAAAGGCAGGGCTAGATGAATCAAAAGTTGGAATTAAGATTGCCGGAAGAAATATCAACAACCTAAGATACACAGATGATACCACTCTAATGGCAGAAAGTGAAGAGGAACTAAAGAGCCTCTTGTTGCGAGTGAAGAAGGTGAGTGCAAAACTTGGGTTGAAACTTAACATTAAGAAAACCAAGATCATGGCATCTGGCCCTCTCAATTCCTGGCAAATAGATGGGGAAGAAATGGAGGTAGTGACAGATTTTATTTTCCTGGGCTCCAAGATCACTGCAGATGGGGACTGTAGCCAAGAAATTAAAAGACGCTTGCTCCTGGGGAGGAAAGCCATGGCAAATCTAGACAGCACACTAAAAAGCAGAGACATCACCCTGTCAACAAAAGTGCGTATAGTCAAGGCTATGGTCTTCCCAGTTGCAATGTATGGCAGTGAAAGTTGGACCATAAGAAAGGCTGAGCGCCAAAGAATTGAGGCCTTTGAACTGTGGTGCTGGAGAAGACTCCTGCGAGTCCCTTGGACTGCAAGGCGATCAAACCGGTCAGTCCTAGAGGAGATCAATCCTGACTGCTCTTTAGAAGGCCAGATTCTGAAGCTAAAACTCAAGTACTTTGGCCACCTAATGAGAAGGAAGGACTCACTGGAGAAGAGCCTAATGCTGGGAAAGATCGAGGGCAATAGAAGAAGGGGACGACAGAGAATGAGGTGGCTGGATGGAGTCACTGAAGCAGTAGGCGCGAGCTTAAATGGACTCCAGAAGATGGTAGAGGACAGGAAGGCCTGGAGGAATGTTGTCCATAGGGTCGCGATGGGTCGGACACGACTTCGCAGCTAACAACAACAACAAGACAAGTGACTCTGACTAAGCCAGGGGTCGGCAACCTAAAAAAGAAAAAGAGCCACTGGGAACCGGTTCCATCACAAATTAAAAAAAGAGGGAGCCGCGTGCGTGTGTCCATGCACGCGCATGCGCAAAAAGGTTTTTTGCGCATGCGCGGACGCACGCGGCTGCCATTTTTTAAAAAATGAGATGGAACCGGTTCCCGGTTGCCCGACGGCGACGGCCCGTCTGCAAAGCTGCCGCTTTCAGCAGCTTTGCAGACGGGCCCGTGGCAGCTTCCTCAAAGAGCGGCGCCCCTGCCCATTCCGAGAGGTGCGCGCGCACCTCTCCGAACGACCGGAGGTGCGCGCGTACCTCCGCGCGAATGGGCAGCGGTGCCGCTCCTTGAGGAAGCTGCCGCGGCCCGTCTTCGAAGCTGCCGCTTTCGGCAGCTTCGCAGACGGGCCGTGGCAGCTTCCTCAAAAAGAGAGGTGCCCCTGCCCATTCCGAGAGGTGCGCGCGCACCTCTCCGAACGACCGGAGGTGCGCGCGTACCTCCGTGCGAAGGGGCAGCGGCGCCGCTCTTTGAGGAAGCTGCCGAAAGCGGCAGCTTCCTCAAAGAGCGGCACCGCTGCCCGTTCGCGCGGAGGTACGCGCGCACCTCCCCAAAGGTTTGGGGAGGTGCGCGCGCAACTCCGGTCGTTCGGAGAGGTGCGCGCGCACCTCTCGGAATGGGCAGGGGCGCCACTCTTTGAGGAAGCTGCCGCGGCCCGTCTGCTAAGCTGCCGCTTTCGGCAGCTTCACAAGACGGGCCGCGGCAGCTTCCTGAAAGAGCGGCACCGCTGCCCATTCGCGCGGAGGTACGCACGCACCTCCCCAAAGGTTTGGGGAGGTGCGCGCGCAACTCCGGTCGTTCGGAGAGGTGCGCGCGCACCTCTCGGAATGGGCAGGGGCGCCGCTCTTTGAGGAAGCTGCCGCGGCCCGTCTGCTAAGCTGCCGCTTTCGGCAGCTTCACAAGACGGGCCGCGGCAGCTTCCTGAAAGAGCGGCACCGCTGCCCATTCACGCGGAGGTACGCGCGCACCTCCCCAAAGGTTTGGGGAGGTGCGCGCGCAACTCCGGTCGTTCGGAGAGGTGCGCGCGCACCTCTCGGAATGGGCAGGGGCGCCGCTCTTTGAGGAAGCTGCCGCGGCCCGTCTGCTAAGCTGCCGCTTTCGGCAGCTTCACAAGACGGGCCGCGGCAGCTTCCTGAAAGAGCGGCACTGCTGCCCATTCGCGCGGAGGTACACGCGCACCTCCCCAAAGGTTTGGGGAGGTGCGCGCGCAACTCCGGTCGTTCGGAGAGGTGCGCGCGCACCTCTCGGAATGGGCAGGGGCGCCGCTCTTTGAGGAAGCTGCCGCGGCCCGTCTGCTAAGCTGCCGCTTTCGGCAGCTTCACAGACGGACCGCGGCAGCTTCCTGAAAGAGCGGCACCGCTGCCCATTCGCGCGGAGGTACGCGCGCACCTCTCCAAAGGTTTGGGGAGGTGCGCGCGCACCTCCGCCCATTCGGGGAGGTGCGCGTGCACCTCTCCAAACGGGCGGTGCCACTCTCCATTTGGAGAGGTGCGCGCGCACCACTGCCCGTTGGAAGAGGTGCGCGCGCACCGGGCGGCTGGGAGCCGCAAGAGACGGCTCAAAGAGCCGCATGCGGCTCCGGAGCCGCAGGTTGCCGGCCTGTGGACTAAGCAAATTACTATTAGATGATGGTATATAATAAACATCAGGAATAAATGCATCGAGCTCTTCAATATAAACAGTTCCTTTTCCCATGACCTGAACAGGATGATTTGAAAAAGAGTAAAGCTCACGAAGTTCAGGTTCAAGCTTGTGCATCTCTGTATAAAGCTCTTTTCTATAGGTAACATGTAATGCTGCTCCACTGTCCAAAGTCCAAAGAAGTCGTCTGTCGTACTCTGGTTGAGGTTGTGGATCGTTGGTTAAAGCCAATGTGGCAAGTGGTGCTTGAGGATCACGCCTGGGACCACAACCATGACCTTGTTGTCTGCCTCTACCTCTGCCTCCTCTGGAATCTGTTCCTCTGAGCTGGTACATGACGGGCCCTGGAAATCGTTGGGGACAATCTGGGTGGCATGTCCCACACGATTGCAGATGTAACATCTTGGCATCCTTGGAACGTAGGCTCTTCCACGGAAGGGACACCTCGCTGGAGCTCTTGATGCAGGTGGTCCTCTTAAATGTGGCGCAGCTTGCATAAGTGCCTCTTCTTCAGTTAGAATTCTGCATACATGATCCACCGTGCGTTGGGTAATGGGCACTTGATTAATTTTGGTAATAGCATCTTTCCATTCATAATTCAATGAGTTAATGATAATGCTGATCATTTGAAAGTCATCAATAGGATAGCCTTTTTCACTCAGTTCTTTTCTTATTCTTTTCATTTTAGTTAAGTGTTCTCCAATATGTTCACCAGGTTTTAATCTAGAGCCATGGAACTCGGACAAAAGCAAACATGTAGACTCAATTGACATAGGCCGATAACATGCTTCTAATTGAGTCCAAATTTGTTGAGCAGTTGCATCTTGTGAAAACGTAAGCTGCAATTCAGTGTCCATTGACATCAATAATGTTGTGCATGTTTTATTATTCAAGTCCCATATATCAGGAGTCTATGGCTGGTTAGGAGGATTAAATACCATGCAATGGGTACCTTCTCTGCGGAGCAAAAGTCCAACTTCACTGACCCATGCCCTGTAATTTTGTCCTGACCGCTTCAATTTTGAGTTGCCAACCAGTGGTACAATAGAAGATGCCTGTTGAGGAACATGCATTTGAGATACTGGCTGTGCAGGTTGTGCAATCCGGACTTGACCTGCAGGAGGCACCGGTGGCGCCTGTGCCAAAAATTGCGGCAGATGCATTGAGACTGCCGCTGGTACCGGTGCTGGCTGTGGCTGTACTTGAGCCGCAATTCCACCCTTGCCAGCAGGAGGTGCTGGCGCTTGAGCTGCAACATTAAGTTGGCCTGCAAACAGTGCTGGCCTTTGTATTTAAGAACCCAGTGGTAACTGCACTTGGGCTGACTGTTGCTGTGCTCTATCTAGGACAGGAACCTGAATAGTAGCAGTATTAATAGGGATTCTAGCACCATCAGCTTGGAGCAATGATTGATGAATAGACATCTGTGAAAATGCGTACTGCATTCTTTGTATTTGCTCCTGTATTCCATACAGTAATTCATTTCTATCTTGTAAAACAGATTCACCAGCAGATGGTGTTATAACATTAGATTCAGGCATCACTGTAGCCTTGTGTGTCATTTGAAAATGTGACGCAGGTGCTTTCTGTTCACCTTCGTCTGACACAACACCCAGTTGTGGGAGTGGCTCTGGCTTGGAAGAAGAAGGCAATATGGTAGAATCTGGAATTTGAATCACAGCAGAGTCCCTCTTATGCTGCTTAATCAATAATGCATATGCTTTTGCCTGTTGCACCTCTTGTTCAAAAGCCTCTATTTGTTCACAATAATTTTGCACAGCCTTCTCATGCAGAGTTTGTTCAGGGCTAAGAAGAGAATAATGAATTACATCTTTCCAAAGTGAAACTTTAGGTCTGGTACCGAGCCACCCAAATTCAGCATGGGCCCCTTGAGTATGAACTCTTTCTGAGACAGCTGCATGAGAGCTAGTAAAATCAGAAGACGGTGTGACTGACCTTAAATCATCTGCTGCAGCTTCTTCTCCAAGACGCATGGCAGAAGCAAGTAGAGTCTGTTCTTCATCAGACTCCTTTCTGTCTTTCTTGTTTTTCGGCATGTTTCAGTAATTAAGCACAGCGTTCCTCAGTCGCTGAACTAAGGGACTAATAGCCTATATGCTTATCAGCATCCAAAAAACAAACCATCCTCTGCTACCATGTCAGGGAGTAAATAAAAAACTCCCTATCAGTGGGCGATGAACCGTGGTTCATTTGATGTATGGTGAACATCAGGTAAAAAATAAAGAAACCCCAAAGCATATATTCTACTATAAAACTTTTAATTACAAAGAAACTTGTAAAAACAAAGAAAGACTCATAACTACATGTCTATCTCACCAGACAGCACAAAGAAAAGGGAAAGAGAAAGTAACTTTTGTTTTGGACATGCGCACACAGTAATAAATATAAAACCAAACAAAAAACATGGCTGAACATGTGACACCCACCATGGTTACAATGATAAGACAACAATACAGCTTGCAAAAAAACAGACTGCAATGAGCTTACTGACAAACACTAAAAAACGCAGTGACAGAACCAGCTTTGGCAATAAAATCAGCAGATTATTGGCAAAAGGAAAAAAAAACCTTACCATTCAACAGCCATCTTGGGGAGGAGTCCTCTCCTGTGGATTAATTCCAAGTAAATTAATTAATGCAGAAGATAACACAAGAATAATATGTGCTATTATAAAAATAGAACATTTTTCAGATCCCAAATGGAATGGCAATACTGTATTTGATAACGCAAAATTCTCACTATAATCATATTGCATGGAACATGTGTAATAAATGTACATTCATCATCTGATAATGATGTGGAACAGCCTTTGAACAAGATCCATGTGTAAATGAAAAAGAGAATCTTTGGCATCAAACTGAGGAAAATATGAACACCATTAACTTAGGGACCCCACAAACAGAGAAACCTAATATCAATGGTAGCCAGAGTATGTTTTACATTTCACCATAAACCAGGTCAAGCACAAAAGGAATTGTGCCTTAAATGCCGTCATTTGGAAAAAAAATGATGAAATACAAAGCTGATTACCAAAGACAATCTTACCATTTCAAGTTCTGTGTCTTGTGTTAGAACTGATAGCTTTCAGGGACCCCATGTGGTCAAGGAAGGTACCCCTTGTAATCAAAACATAAGAGGTGGTGTCCTACATCATGGCAAACTAGCCACGGAGCCCCATTGGGACAGCTGGAAGGGGGGCCTTGCCCAGCCCAGCAGTGGCTGCTGCTGCTCTGAGACTCTCGACAGGCCAGCCATGCAGGGAAGCAGGAGGAGGCGGAGGGGTGGCTGAGAGTCTGGAGCCACCTCGTATCAGCTGCCCAGTCTTGTGTCAATGCTTGACAACATAGGGAGATGTAGCATTCCTACATCATATATTAACTCATATTATTTTTAGAGCTAGAATTAGTGGACGCGGGGGGAGTAGGGAGAATGTATCTCAAGACTGTTTGTAATAAGAGAAGATAAGAATTTGGCGGGTTGTTAAACAGGAGGGAAAGTTTGCATTTTAAACTAATTGGAGAATGTGATTTATGACGTTAAATTAAGGGAGGGAATTGTGTTTGATAAGATGTGTTCAGGGGAGGAGAATTCAGATCTTGGCTTCTAATATGTATGTGCCGAAGCTATGCAAGTATAATAAAAGTTTCTTTAAGGTAAACAATGCCTTGAAGTTCTTTGAAGTACTGCATTTGTCGGAACCATGACACCTTGTGGTGGTGGAGGTGGCGGCAGTGATCCCTGCAGCACCAGGCCTGGCTGGCAGCAGCTCCAGAAGCAAAGCTGTGCTGCCCATCCTCATGCTAGTGGGGGCAGTGGTGGGGGAAGGCAGACCCCTTGTCGCTGTCTCCCTTCCACAGCGCTGCATCTGCTGGGGTGGCGGTGGGCCAGGGGCATGCATGGGATGATGCAAAGTGGCAGCAGTGATGGGTGGGTTCGCACCAGAGCCTGCCTTCCCCGCCACCACCCCCACTAGCACGAAGATGGGTGGCACCAGCTTTGCTTCCTGAGCTGCTGCCATCCAAGCCTGGCAATGCAGGGATGATCACCACCACCGCCTCCACCTGCCCAGCCCTATGCATTGTCCAGGCACCACTGCCCCATGAGGCTGGGCAGCCAGTGTGCAAAATCTGCTGCCTTATCGGACTGCTGAGATGGGGCCGGCTGCGGCCAGCTGAGGAAGTTCCAGACCCCCGGCCGCCCCTCTGCCTCCTCCTGTTTCCCTGCATGAACAGCTGGTCGAGGGGCTCAGAGCAGCAGGAGTAGCAGCAACGGCTGCCCCATGAGAGCCAACAAGCAGACAGGGCCCAAGCTGGGTGAGGGCACCCTTCTGGCCGTCCCGGGGCGATCTCTGCCCACCCTGATGGAAGGGAGATGGCGGCAGCTCTGATCTCCCCGTGCTGGCCAACCCCCTCCAGCCCCCTGCCTGGCACCCCTTCTACGCAATCCTACGTGACCATGGTGTGGATGAGAGGCTTGGCCAATGGGGGGGCGGCTTTCCTCTGTGGAGGCATCCCAGCCCTCCCGTCCCCCTAGCCAGACCCCCTCACCTTCCCTCAGCAGGGAACTTCCACCCCCCCACCCTCCTGCACCCACTCCAGTCTGAGACTCCTGCAGCCCCCCACCAGATGGGACCTCCAGCAATTCCACAATTGGGAGTTCCTGCCCCCCCACTGGGTCGTTCTGCCCCCACCCCAGCCTATCCCCCGAGCAGCCCACCCCAACCAAGGTGGAAGGAAGGCAAGGCAGAGAACCAGTTGTTAAATTATTTGAAACCCACCACTGCTTGACATTGTCTTTTAAATGTATTTTGGATGAAATCCACATTTATCTGTCTTCACGAATGTTCCTGCAAAATCCTATTACTACCAGTTTTGGGGAGAAAGTAGTGGATTATAGAAATATGATTGTGCAACAAAAGCTAACATTTTCAGAGGATAATAATTCTTTTGAAATGTATATCTATACATGGTATTTGACCATCAAACATTGTAAATTAATTCTCGATGTCTTTACTATGGCTGTAGCACTGGAAAAATAAATCTACAGCTCCATTTATTCAATGGATTGAAGATCTGATTGCATTTGCCATTTATGAGTGGATTGCCTGTAGATGTTGATATAAAGATAAGTATAATGAAATACGGAACTGATTTATACAGAAAACAGTATGTTAAAAAAAAGCTAGCCATAAAAATGTATTAGAAATGTATGCATATTTGTATAATAGTTACATTAAAGTAGTATATATAGAATTGTAATTGTTTTTGTTATAATGAGTTATTTATTAAAATATATTTTATATTTGTATTTACATATTTATATATAAATACATATAAATGATTTGTATGGCTACCCATCTCAAAGAAAGCTATTCTAAGCAATATACAATAATTATAGGACTTGGGCCTAGTTATCTGTTAATATTATGTTATCTGTTAATATTATGACTATGGTGAGTTAAAGTGTGATAGAATTTAATATTTTATTTTTGTTGTTAGCATATTTTAGCCTATGTTTGTATCACTATACCCTGTATTGAGCTCTGGGAAGTCGGGGAAGGGGGAGGGGAGGGGAGGGGAGGGGAGGGTTGGGGAGAGGGGAGGGGGAGGAGGGAGTTTTTTGTATTTAAAAATGTTTGTAAAACTTTTTAATAAAAAAATAATAATAATTATAGCATATTATTTTTGCCTTTGTCATATTTCTTTTACTTGTTTATTAAAGCACTTTTTTGTGTTCTTTTTTTCTTCTCTTTGACCATGTATGCCTCTCTATCACTATTATTTTTGTGTTTTGCTCCTTTTTGAGTCTTTCTGCTAAAATAATTGTGAACACTTACAATCATTATTCAATAATGATATTGGTCGATAATTTCTTATTAGAAGTACATTTTGCCCCTCTTTAGGTACTTTAGGTCCAAACCTCCAACATCTTTCCTTGCTGTAAGATAGAGTTCATCGCATTTTGCAGAGAATGTAGAAGTTCATCCTCAAAGCTTTAGTAATAGGAAGCCGCTAATCTATCTGGTCCTGTTACTTTTCCTTATCTTTTTTATGGCTTCAGAAACTTCCCTTATTTTATGGGTTTATTTATAACTTGTCTTTGCTTCTCTGCAAGCCTTGATAAATTTTGTTAATATTCACTTATTTTTTCTCAAGAAATATCATGACTTTTATATCAGTTAGAATAATACTGATGAAACATGTTTTGTGTATCCACACTGTACATTACTACAATACTGTATTAAAACTCTTGAAGTTTTAATTTTCTTTTCTCTCTTTTCTTGGGACAGAACTTCTGTTGCTAAGCAATTCAGTCATTAAGTGAGTCCTCACATAACACCTGATTTAATACCCTTTTTGTAGCTGTTGTTAAGTGAATCAGGCAGTCATTAAGCAAATCAGCTTCCCCCAATGTAATGAAATGTGCGGATAACCTTGGAGGGCAAGGGAAAGTGGTTACCTAGGAACAATGAGACAAGAGAGGGCAGAGCTCTCAGTTACTTAACAGTTAGAGAGAAAAAACTTAGGAAGGAACCTCTCTAATTCATCAGGTGTTTAAAAGTGGTGGTGGGAAGTTTGTCTCTTCAGACTTGCAAGATTGGGTTAATATAGCCTTACAATAAAGTAGATTTAGTTCATACAGACATGTTTCCAGTCTGGTTACCTGGGCGGGTTGACTTTGCCTGGAAGCCATCTGGAAAGGTCACAAATGGCAGTCATGTAACCACAGGATGCAGCAACCGTCATAAATGCATGCTGGTTGCCAAGTGCCCAAATCGTGATCACATGAATGTGGAGTCGTAAGTGCAAGGGCCAGTCATAAGTCACTAGTTTCAGTTCCATCATAATTTCAAACAATTTCTAAATAAATGGTCATAAGCTGAGTACTACCCTGTATTCACTGGCCATTTCCCCCTGAGTTATTCACAAATTCAAAATCCTGAATTTGATGTGAAATATTTCTCTTCTCTGTTAATTTCTTTAGTCTGCTGGCATGTGTTTTACTTGGATTCCTTAAACATTTGAAATCTGCAGTACAACAAACCTAATGCTCATTCCTACAATTTTTTAAAAAATGCATACGATTCCCTTTAGTAAATGGAAATATACAGTTGCTTCATTCACTGATTTCCTTTCTTTCCCAAAAAGTTTCTCTCTTGTTTCTCACACATGTATTTTCTCTGCAGCTGCAACTTGCAAGAATTAACTGCTGAACTCAAACACGGCTGTAGACTTTATCAGGATATTAAACACTATACTTGATCTCACCTTATGAAACTTCCCTCTCTGACTCTCACTTTGGGTTTCTTCAGGACCATCCCAAAATATGGAAAATATTATATATTACAATGAAAATACTGAAAACATCGCAAAGAGACTAATAACTCTGTTTCTTGGACCCTATTTTGTCCCTTAGGAGGCATTAAAAGAAGCATCAAGTCCAGATGACAGACGTAATTGTTCCACTCAGCTTATCAGCCTTGTGAGCCTTGTGAGGTAGGCCAGACAAGAAATACAACCAAATGAGCTAATTTTACTTTATTATAGAGTAACATTAACAAAATCTTGCAAGTCTGAAAGTTTCCCCCACCCACTTACCCACTCGTTCCTTTGGAGCCCAAGGAACTAGAGAGGATCTCTCTAGAAAGTACTACAGGTATTACATGACTTACAACCACAATTGAGCTCAAAATTTTTGTTGTTAAGTGAGACATTCATTAAGTGAGTTTTGCCCCATTTCTTACCACAGTTCTTAAATGAATCACCACAGGTGATAACTTAGTAACATGGTTGTTAAGTGAATCTGGCTTCCCCATTGATTTTGCTTCTCCAAAGGTTGCAAAAGATGATCACATGACCTTGGGTCACGGCAACTGTCATAAGTACAAGTCAGTTGCCAAGCACCTGAATTTTGATCACATGATCACAGGGATGCTACAAAGGTCATAAGTGTGAAAAACGGTCATAAGTCACTTTTCCAGTGCCGTTGTAACTTCAAATGGTGACTAAACAAACTGTTGTAAGTCAAGAACTATCTGTACAATATTTTCACTACTTTATGAACTTTATGACTGGCCTCTCTAATACTGTTTTTGCACATCACAGGAGTTTACATATTAAGAAAGAGGGAACTAACATAAGTGATTTAAATTTGAGTGAATTATAAATGAATTAAAATTTATAAAAAAGCATGTCAGTGAATAAAATTGTGGCACTAATGAAATCACAGTAGCCAAAAGATGCCTGCAATACTCACTCACCCACACTGCATGCTAAAATTATAATAATTTTAATTTTTCCCAGTAAATAGTATTTTCATAGGGCATAATTCTGAATACCCAGTGCATGGGGAAATATGATATCCCAGTGAAAGAAATTGACTTCTATTGAAGACAGAGATTATGTACAACAAATAGGAAATAGCTGAATACCTTCATGCTAAATACTGATAATCTGAACAGATTGTTAATTTGTCACAGGCATTACTTGTTTGCCAAGGACAGACAGCTGAATTACTGTCCAGAAATGATTTATTTTAAGCAATTGCCTTTAACTAGTTAATGTTCCAATCTCAACAATTCTTCTGTGTTGAAAATAGTTGCTCTGGTGACAGTATTTGAATCACGATGTCATATAGCTTGTTGAAAAACATCAATTGTACATAATAAACGTACACAAGGAGAAAAGTTTCATTGATGTTTCATAACAGTGGCATTACTTTTATGAAGTAAGAAAAAACTTGAGAACTTCTGATCTTCTGAATCTTTCCTGTCTGCAGTTAACACATGATGAGTTAATAGATGATGATAGACAATGTTTTCAGTCATTGAACTGAGTGAAGATAGTCCTCCACCTATGACCATAATTGGTCCTGGAATCTTGATTATTTAGTGAATTGGTCATAAAGTGTGGTGCCATGTGACCACTTGCCTCAGTGACTGCAATCCCAGCTCTCCCAGTTGTGGTCATTAAACAGACTGCTGGGGAGAAGGCCAAGGCCTCCCATTACGGCTGGGAGGCCTGGGCCCTCTACTGACCAACTGGTTTGCTAGCATTTTTGCCAGATTTGAGGATTTCCCTCTCCCATAGAGGGGGGATCTCTTGGCATGCTAAGGAGGAACAAACCTCAAATGCTAGTAAATGCCAGCATTCTGAGCCATTCAGAATGCTGGTGTTCATAACTGCCAGCCCAAATGTTGGAGGTGTGGCTGTGAGGATGCAACGTATTTTCATATATGGTGGACTTGTAAAAAGGTTAAAGCTTTTTGGATTAAAATTTGGTGGAATATGCAAAAGATATTTAAGAAAAGGATAAAGTTTTCTCCGCAATTGTTTTTATTGGGTATTATTACAGATACTACTGTTATAGATATAAAGTTGATGTTGAATTTAATTACGGCAGTGAGACTTTTAGTAGCACAATATTGGAAGAAGGAAGAACTGCCGACTATAGAAGAGTGGACTTTGAAAGTTTCTAATTTGGCGGAAATGGCAAAGATTTCAGCATATTTGAAAGATCAATCGCAACAGAGATACATTGTGGAATGGAGAAGATGGATTGAATATATTCAGAATAAATATGGGACTAAAAAGTATCATTTAGCATTTGAATAAGTAGCGGATTTTTATGACGTATAATTAGTAGTTATTTTATTAATATTTTGACTATGGAGAGTTAAAGTGTGATAGAATTTAATGTTTTATTATTGTTGTTAGCATATTTTAGATTATGCTTGTTTGTATTATTATACCCTGTATTCAGCTCTGGGAAGTCGGGGAGGGGGGAGGGGAGGGGAGGGGGGGTTGGGGAGAGGGGAGGGGGAGGAGGGGGCTTTTTGTATTCAAAAATGTATTGTAAAACTTTTCAATTAAAAAAAAAGAATGCTGGTGTTCACTACCATTTTCTTCTCCCTCCAGAACTTTTTGAATTTTCCAGAGGGGAGTGGAAAACACTAGCAAACAACAACATTCTAGCATTTTCCCCTCCCCTTCGGAGCCTTTCAGACACTCCCAGAGGGGTGGAGAAAACACTAACGAATGCTACTATTCTGAAAGGCTCAGGTCATTGGTATTTGCTAGCATTTCCCCGTCTCCTCAAGAGCCTTTCAAAGTCTTCGGGGGTGGGGGGAGACAGGAAAACTCTACTGAATGCTACCATTCTGAGAGGGTGTTGTTAGCTAGCATTTTGCCAGATTTGAGATCCCTTCCTCTAGCACATGGGATGATTTCCCGTCCTTGCATGGAAGGGTGGAGAAGTCCCTCGGCACACTAGAGAAATAAACTTCAAATATAATGTTCTCCTCCACTTGCAACCTTCCCTGCCAACTTCCCAGTTGACTTTCAGGGAAGCTGGCAGAGAAGTCTGAAAATGATCACACAAGACTTGTGAACATATTGCCAATCACCCAAAATGCAGTCATGTGAGTGGGGGGAGCAGTGCAATACTTTACAATGGCTGGAAGTGCTTGACAGACTGTAAAGCACCTGTTCTGAGACCATTGCGACTGCAAACAGACATTAAATGACTGGTCGTAAGTCAAGGACTACTTCTATAGATACGTTATATTTGAGAAATCATCATAGATTTTCAGCTTCCTCACATTTGGTAGCACAATTAAACATACAGCATTTTATTATATTTGATTTTTTTACATCTACGTCTAGGCAGTCCTCTAACCCTTCCATACCACCACAATTTTTACTGCATTTCCTCAAAAGGATCTTTCAGGTAACCCTGAGAATTTTCATATTCAAAATGACAATGGAAGGACAAAGGAGTTTTTCTGAGTTTCTCTCAGTAAAAGACCACCTTGAGCCATACTAGTCTTAGAGAATAAAATCCATTTGTCATTGTTCTGCACAAACTGAAAGAAAATAAAACCCTGCCCTAATTCTTAATTCATGTTTTTCACCATTTAATCTAACTCCTAAATGGGCCAGTAATAAATCAGGATATGCACTTAAACTCATATTTCCTCATAAAGCTATAAATTAGTCTTCAGCATTTTGTCTTGGTTGCAAGAGCTTAGTCTGTCAAAATCAGTCAGAGAGGCAAAATTCCAAAAAAGAGTCAAAAAACAATGACCCAAATTCCAATGAAAAGTCATCTTCAACTGTCATGTCCAGTCTGGAGATCAGGAATTCACATAGCATACATAACACACAGTCTCAAGCTATGCTGCTATAATTTTTCAGAAGATTTCCTCCAGGTGGGCTCAAAATATCCAAGGTTACTTTACTCACCACCTAAGTGCAGTTAAAGCCAAGTACTTCTGATTTACTGTATTAGGGTTGAATTCTACAGATTTTCAGCTCTCATCAGATGCTTTCTCTTAGAAGGGGCCATTTGTTCATCATGCCATCTCCTGCTCTTTACATACCTCCAATATTCTGAAGCTTAAGAGACAAAAATGGGATGTTCCCATGAATAGGACAATGAATTACAAAGTTGCAGCATTACAGTTTTTCTTTATTTCAGATAAACTAACACAAATCTTTGACTCAACCCTAGCTTCAGATTTTTGGCCCCTCAGATTGTGGGGATAGCTCATCTTTGATACTGGATGGGCTTGTACTTCCTCGGAGAGTTCATTTGCAATTTGGGAGTGTTCCTGGACTTGTCGTTGCTGCTTAATGAGCAGCTGGCAGGTGTGGCAAGGGGGCTTTTGCACAAATGATTGAGCGCAGGTACTCCTGATCCATGAAGGGAAGATAGGAAACTGGATGAAAATTGTCCAGTCAAGTGAGATCAAGAATTGGTTTTTAAAGGACTGGGCAAATCAGGACCACCTCAAAAATCCCCTGGAACATCTCTTCCTGCAGTGAGGTGTTTATCGCTGCTTGAACCCACCTGCTAGTCACTATCCTGGAGGCTTTCACCAACCATGTGGGACAAGAATCTAATTGTCAGGAGGATGCACTGACAGCATTAAGGACCTTGTCCAATTCATCAGGTCCAACAGGATCAAACTGTTCCCAAACTGGGCAACATCTTTCTCCAGGACCTGCACCATACCTGGGTTCACCTGGGAATGAATCTAAGCTATTTTGTCTGTCAGGTATTTGAACAAATTCCTTTGCATGGCCATGAAAATGATCATCTGAGCCCCCCTGTCCCATGGCTATGAGGTGACAAACTGCAAACACAATAAGGGTGGAGAAATAATGTAATTTTAGTCACTCTGTCATGAGGTAGGTCTTGATAGCAGTTCTAAAGCATGTCCAGTTGAAGTCATCCTTGGTTTTCCTCCAGTGATGCACTAGGTATCCACAACTCCTCTGTGAAACATGGGGAAAATCAGCAATGATGGGTCATATAGAGGCCATATAGGCACGATCCTGTCCACAGCCCTGGCCACCCTTTGATTCCAGGACATTACAAGGCTTTGGCAGAGCCGTACAGCAAAACCCCTGGGATTTCCCTGTTCCCCCTGGAGCCCATTTAGGACCATCAGTCACTGGGGCAGATCACATGAATGGGCCCAGCCTCTCTGTGGAGGGGGACACCATTAAGAGAATCAATGATACCAGTGTACAATCTGGGCATGACTGTTCAGCCTTTGCACATAATGAGAAACCATTTACTCGTGAGTACAACAAACCCCTCTTATTAAAACAGGTCAGGAACAATCTTTATTCACGTTGGGTAGACAAAATAAAAAAGAAGTAGTCACAAAGGAAAATCTTTTCCCCTTCTTACACAGGGCAAGAACAGTCTCTGTTCGCTTGAGAACTCCAGACAGAAAGTTTTTCAAGGATTAAGCCAAGCAGAAAAAGTCCCTGTTCACACTGGCTGAGGAAAATTTCACTACCGATTAGTTCCCAGCAGATAGACTCAGTTGGCACTTCAAATACAGAGCCTGTAGTCTCAACAAACCTGGTTCTAGCAAAGGAATCCAATTTGATTGATGTACCCTGGAAAATGAATGGCTGTCTGCAACAACAGGCCACTCCCAAACCCCTACTGTTTATTTCTCAACCAGGGAGGGGCTGACTAGCGTCTACGTCTTCTTTTCCCTGAAAGCCGACTTATTGCCTTCTGTTGTTCTCCTTTCCTCTCTACGCATATGCACATCTGGGACAGGCCCCATCTGTTCCTCCCCCTCACTCAGGTCAGGCCCTGAAGACAGCTGCCTCTCCACCTGGGTGCAGACAGATGGCCCCAGCTCTGCCTCTGTCTCTGATTCTGCTTCCTCATCAGAGCCTTCCAAAGGCTCTGAGGTTGACCCAGGTTCCCCCTCCTCTTCTTCCCCCTCCTCTGACTCCGCTGCTAGCTCTGCTGGCAGCCGACGGACCGCAACAATGACAGGGAGGATAATGTTAAATCTTCATGCCATTGTTCTGACAAGAAAATCCTACCTGGTGTGTGACCACTGTACCAAGTCAGGTCTGAGATAATCTGGGATAGGGCCATGATGACCATGAATTCCGGGGTCACTCCCAAGGCCAAACCCAGGGATGGCAGTTGAAGTCCCCCAGAATCATAAGTATGGGGAACTCCGCCACCAGCCCTGAGATGGCCTCCAGCAGCTCAGGCAGGGAGATTGCTAGGTAGCAGGGAGGCTGGTATAGAAGCAACACTCGTAACTGATCCTGTGAGCCCAGCTTCAAAAACATGGTCTCACAATCAGAAACTTGGAGAGCAAGGCCCCTCAGTGCCAAAAGAGGTTCTCGGATGACCACTGCCATCCCATTACCTTTACCTGGGGTCTCAGTTGGTGCAAAATCCCAAACTCAGCTAGACACATCTTCGAAGGGGAACCCCCCACTTCTGGAGTTAGCCAGGTCTCGGTGATACAAGCCAAATTTGCTTCCTCTTCCTCAATAAGATCTTGAATAAGAGAGCCTTATTATTGGCCAACCAGGCATTCACCATCAGCAGCTGAACCTCAGGGCTTCTGAGGGTATGCTGCTGAGGAAGTGGGAATGAGCTCAGAGGGCTGGAACATGCCACCAATGCTACACACTGAGGGTGTCTTCCCCTGTAATGACCTGCCCTCTGGCTTCCGTAGCACCCTGGCCTATGCCCATCACCAAGCTAATGCATTGTCTTGCCCCCCATTCCCCAAGTGGTCATCCCCCTCCCTCCCTGATTTCCCTCTTCCAAGGGCCAAGAGCTCTGCCATCACCCTCCAGCTACTCTCATAGAGTATCTCAGAAATCTTGGGGGGGGGAATAGGTGAGAGAGGGGCCCCACATGGTGATATAGCTTAAACTTTCAGCACTAGCTAGGTTCCCACCTCTCCATATATGGATGTGTCGGAAGAATATGTCTGTGGCACCAAGTGGTAGGGTTTTTTTTAGTTTTTTTCTGATTTTAGCTTTATGGGTGTGGCTTTACACTGTTTTATACTGTTTTAGTGTTGTAAGCTGCCCCGAATTGTTTTAAGATGGGTGGCTACAGAGATGTTTTAAATAAATAAATAAGGAAAAATTGGAGTGGGGAACTTAACTCACAAAAAGAAATTGTATTTATTTATTTAGAACATATATATAGCCAGCCATCTTTCATCTCTGGGCAGTTCCCAATCAAAAATTCAAAGACATATAAAATCATATAAATCAATTAAAACGCTGAAAACAAAAACAAAACCTAGCACCAAATCAGTTCTAAAGTGAAATTATCTAGTCTTCTCCCAACATTTGCAGCTTTTTCTAAATTGTTACAAATACTCCATCTAGAAGAACATACATTTCAGATTGTGATCTGGCTCAGATCATGTTGTTATTCATTTTCTACCTTGATGGAATGAGATAGATAAAAATAGAAATCAGAAGTTTGGGGAAAATCTAACTAACATGGGGAGAACATTGAATTCTTTTACTGGTAAAAAATCAAGAGTGTAATCTGTACATGTGCGGAACCTCAATGTGTAGATATTAAAAATAGCACAAAGAAAGATTTAGATTTGCCAAACCCTGAGAATTATTTGTGTACAGTCAGGGAATGTACAATCACAAAAGCAGTTTGTATGGAAATAATTTAGTACAGTGATATACTTTTGCTTCATACCTAAAATTCTGACAATCATCTTCAAATGGGAAAAATATAGTAACTGGGTAATTTTAGCTGCTTCACAGTGATTGTGTATATATTTGATGAAATTATTACAAAGATAAAATTCAGTTTTGAAAAAAAGCTAATCTTGGTACCAAAAGGGGAAGCGTTTAGAAATACTATTATGTGTTCTTCGTTGCATAATGTAAGATGTGGCTTTGATAGATTTTAGCATGTGTGTAAATGATAGTCATAACTTATTTTAAGATGGAAATTAGAAAGAAAATTAATTAAAAAGGTATTGAATGAGAAATTGAGGAGGATCAAGTATCTTCAGAGTTCCTGGAGACTATTTAAATCAATAATAAGAAATACCAATAAAAATATATCACATAGCAACAGCCAGATAGAAAGGCAGTCACAATATCTGCTGAATAATAATAGCAGAATTTAGATGAAACACTCTACACTTTGGGATCTACGTGACTGATTTGATAGCTGTAATTTATTGCCAAAATACTTATCTTTTAAGGGCATACTTTTGATCCTGACAGTAAGTATCATGAAAGAGCAGAATATGATGATAGGCCATGATGAGGAGCCTTGGTGGCACAGTGGTTAGAATGCAGTATTGCAGGCTAATTCAGTTCACTGAAGCTCACTGGCTCAAGGTTCATTCAGCCTTCCATCCTTCCAAGGTCGGTAAAATGAGGAGCCAGATTGTTGGGGGCAACATGCTGACTCTGTAAACCACTTACAGAGTGCTGTAAACACTATGAAGCAGTATATAAGTCTAAGTGTTATTGCTATTGCTAGTCTGCCAACTTTTTACCCTACTACACTGATAGCAAAATCATTGTGTCACACATATAGAATGCTATGGAAGCAAAAAAAAATCCAAAAAAAATTGAAAGAAATAGCATAACTGCTGATAGAAATGGGATGAAATGTAAAAACATTAACCTTCATGTGGAACGCCTAGTTTATGCAGAAAAGCCGTCAATTTTCATGTAACTTCATTACAGAACATCCATCTGTTGTTGACATTCAGTATGTTCAGCATCTCTTTCAATCTGGTGATGCGGGTTCATTTTTCCCATCCTAAAACTTATTTCCTCTCATGAGACACGCTCATGCAGGAAGGCATGATGAATCATATGAGTCCTAATCCCTCAGTTCGTTTTATTTTCTTATACTTAAAAATACACACACACCCCTTTATATTTATATAAAACTTTAAGTTTATATCTCCTGTTTTACTGACTTCATTTAAATCTTAGACTAGCATTTGTATTTCTTAAAAAAATTCCATCCATTTTCCCATCTACCCTAAATGTTATACCAATATATACAAATTTAACTACTTTATCTAATTTGTTGCAATGTATGTGTTTTCCTTGTCAAACACAGTTATGACCTTTGATTTTTTTCTAGATTTTCAGATCCATGCTTCTTGCATCATACAGTGTATCTAACATGCTGCAAATCCTTTGGATTCTCACTAACAAATAGCATTTTCTGTCTACACCAGTACATATAAGACATCAACACCAGTAATATATTCATAATATCACCACAAAGAATTTTAATATATTTATCCCTAAATTCATTAAATTATCATCACATTTCCTTGTCTTACTCCTGTTCAACAGTGAACCATTTGTTAAGCATTGTTAAGCTTGACTTTCACCATATATTCTTTTATTGCATTCAACAACCAAGTTTCAATTTGTTATTCACAGAAAACATTCCCTACCCTACCATCAGAATATTGGCTCCTCCTAGTCACAGAATTTAAAAGCCTGTTCATAATCATAGACAAGAACTCAAAAATATATTAGAGAAGAATGAATTAATCCTTTATTCAAATTGCTGTCTAGAATTCCTTGAAAGCTGCTAATTCTTGAGTAAATATAGGACAGAGTCTTTTTAGCTGGGATTTAAACTTCATGTGTTTATGGTATAGTCACATACCCAATTGGAAGACAAGGTATTTGTTTCTTCTTCCTCTAAAATATTATCAAGCTCTGCATAATTTACTTGCAGGGAAGGAGATTCAAACAGTGGTACAGAAAGGAGAAAGAAGTCCAGTGCTGCATATGGCGTTGTTGGCATTTTTGTGAGAGGAAAAAAATTGTCCCTTGTTCCCAGTTAACAGCAGGACTATGTGTCTGAAGCCAATCTATATCCCAAAACAATAGGTATATGAGGTACTCAAGTACAATTGCAGGAATTTTTCTGGATCGTTTCTTCTCAGTTACAGAGGAATCATACATTGCAGAATGGAACTTAATCTGAGGAATGCAGATGTATATGTATCCAATGCTTAACATCAAAAGGCAAAGTATTCCCACAACAGTACAAAGAGAGACCTAACCAGGCTGAAGGCAGCTAGTACATCAAGAGGATCCCTACTTGTCTCCAGGGCCTAACATAAGCACATTCAGACTCCCATTGTTGAAACAGCACACTAAATTGCATGCTAATCACAAATAAGTGTCCCGATAGATCAGCATCACTCTCCTCTCCAGCACTGCCCTCAAAGCTGATGAAGGACCCAAAACTTAGCCAGGCAGATTTCAGATACATGCTAAGGCTGCCTGTCCATCCACCACAAAATCATGAATGTATGTGGCCTTATTGTTACTGGATCTGGCATTTACCAGTAGTACCCTAAGTGCATCAATAATCCAGCCATTAATCTTCAGGTTGGGATTGCCAAATCAGAAGATGAAATTATCATTAAATTGGAGATCGTCCTTCTCCTGGAATGACCTACCTGGTGTCCCCTACTATATCTTCTATGGTTCAACAATACTGGCATACTATAGCTATATGACTCCCCATTTCCCATGGTCTCCCAACATGGGTCACATAGAACAATCACGCCTTGTAAACACTCTTATGGTCAGCAGATTGTAATATGGCAAACCATCCACATGCGTTTCTCATTCATTCACAACCACATATGACATCATCACCTTCCCTTCTTCACATCCTCCAACCTGTGTTAAAACTTTTTTTCCTTCATGACCCCTTGTCTTTTTTAAGAATTATGCAGGACCCCAAAAGAGCTTTTATTTGCATGGGTTATATTTATTGATATTTACCATATTAAAATTTAAAATTGATGCATTTACTGCTGCTATGGCTTCTCACAATTGTTTGATGGGATTTTAATGTTGTATGATTTTTCAATATAGGCTGGCAAATAATTCTGATTATGCAGATCCCCAAGAGGGTCTTTCAGGGGTCATAACCCCATACTTTAAGAAATGCTGCCCAAACCTATTATCCTCAGTCCCTTTAACTTTATATTGGGGAGGGAGGTAAAAACAGTCAAGAACAGTCTGTGGTTCAAGGTCTGTCTCTACCTATTTACCCAATGTATACTCATCTATTATACATACATTACACATATTATTTGTCCCATTTTTTTCACAAATTCTTACATATTTCAAACTACATATCTTCTTCCAAATCTTGTTTCCTGTCTCTAACATTTTTCATCCTTATAACCACATTAATGATCATTTTCTCCATCAACATCTTGAAAAAATAGAATAATCTTTTGTATTATATACAACAGCCTTATTTCAGAGGTAGAACTACATTATAATGTGGTTAATGTCTATCCATATTATCATGGTTAAACAGCACTTCATATCAGTTCCAACTCTAGACTTTATAAGTATGCTTAGCAAATCCCATTACTGAATGACTGCACCTTCTGGGCATCTTTTTCTGGTACAAAATAATGTATACAAGAATAAAAGAGCAAGACAAGCAAAATTTGCCATTTGTTCTTCCTAATATTATGATCTTGCTCAGAAAAATTAGACAAACTCCAGTGACAGAACTGCAGCCAGATGAAAGAGTTCCAGGAGTTGACATGAGTATTGTTGAGATCTTGGCCTTGGCAAGTGACCAATAATGTTATCTCTGATATTAACTGAAATGAACATAGTAAAGCATAAAATTGAAGACTGAATAATAAATACTCAAGTAACTGAGAAACTCTATGTAACACTTATCTTTCTGAGAAACAATTGTTCTCATTGTCTCATAAATGAACTTTAGTTTTTCCAAGTGAATAACAAACTTTTTCTATAACAGATCTGAAATGTAGGCTAGCTATAAATATAAGACCATACCTATATAGCCATATATACCCCCCTACTTTGCTCCCAAACCTTTAATGCAATCAAGAGAGAGAAATATTGGCAATATAACTTCAAAGGAGAAAACTGAACATGCATAATGTTTTGCATCCTCTTCTTTTCCAATCTCCCCATATAGATGGAGGGGTAGAAAAAAAGAATCTTAGCAACTATACAACAGAAGCAAGTATTGCTAAGTGGCTCACTGGTTACTATGGCAACCAACTCCCTCCACTCCAACTGCTTATCCCACAGTCCCTCTGTCACCCTATTTTTAGCTTGAAATGAAAGAATTGGACTTTTTAGAAGATGCACGCAACCTTACAAATTTAAAATACAATGTTAGGGCCATTACTGAGATGCTTCAGATCTAGAACAAAAAACGTTCTCTAATTTTACCAGCGATGCTTTAAGTGAAGTGGAATGAGTGAATCACTAGTCCTCCAAGTGGCAAGTCCAGGGAGTTGGAACTGAGCTTTCAAATTATAAAAAGAAACGGGTTTTTTTGGAAAATCTGTGAGATGAAGAATTGAGGAAAAAATTTTTCTTGCATTTTTACACTTGGATATTTAAACTTCAAGAACAAATGCTGTCTAAATGCTAGCATACGATATCACCCCTATAAATGTGCTTTTCATATTAATTGGAGGGCAATGGGAGATGGTCCACCAACGCCTAGAAGGTAGCATCATGCAAGACTGTATGAAAACTTTCCAAAGAAGCTGTATTAAACTACTGGAGATTTGCTTTTTTATCAGACTGAAAAATGTGAGACCATTACATTTCCTATTTTAATTTAGTAAATAAGTTCTTCAGTAGCAAATTCCAACCTCTATATAAACACAATGAATAAAAATTATGCACAAAAATTCATCATAATTTGAGCAAGCCATAAATGTAGATATCCTATCCTAAATTTAACTTTTTCAAAGTAGTTTTAAGTTAAATTCCATCTCTTTCTAGTTTTAATGTGCAAGATCAGGGCTAGTTAGCTCTTGTGAGTGAATACAGATATACTAATATAGCTCCAGACACTGCAGCTATATTTCATGTTGGAGTTTTTTCACCTCAGTAATGTTGTCTTCTGTACAACCAATTATGAATGCATTTAATTGACCTACTATCTGATACACGTAACTAAAGGATCTCACAGTTTGAGAATGGGAAGCCTGAATTATTAAACAGTCACCACGATCAATAAGTCCTTTCAAGCTAACAGATGAAAACAAAGTAAAACAAAAACAGTTCCTCATGTCTGGCATAAAGATGTTTACTTTGGATAGAAGGAGATGACAAATTTTTACAAAAGCAAGTACAAACTACACAAACAATTACCAAGGATCAATATTATAGTTTATACTAGAAACATCAATATTTTACATTTTATTCTCAAGTATTTGTGTTTGTATCTACAATGCCAACACTGTCATGGTTTCGACAGATGAAACTCTTTTTGCATTGACAAACACATTATTATAACCAGTGCTTTTTTTGTAAAAGAAAAAGGTGCCGGAACTCACACATGTCATGCAACCCGCCTTGCCTACTCTACAAGGTTCCATCCAAAAAAGGTGCCGGAACTCCGTTCTGAGCGTTCTATGACAAAAAAGCCCTGATTATACCAAAGGAAATTTCCTCTGACATCAAAACAAATCAAATGAAATGGTTTTATACTGTAACTTCCAGTGATATATTTTTATATGCTTGATTCTCTTTCCTACTTATAGTGTAATATGTTCCAGAAATATCTCCAAATTAAACAATTTTCTCCCTTAAGGTTTGACAGAAAAGGGCCAAAATGTCAGCCCTGCCAGGTAAACCAGATAGGAAACATGACTAGATGAACTAATTCTACTTTATTGTATGATATATAAACAGAATCTTGCAAATCTGAAAGTACAAACTTCCTGCTGCCACTAATCCAGTAGGGCGGGTGTTTCCTAAGTTTCTTTCTCTAACCACTAAGCATCTCTTTTCCTCATTCCCTCTTGTCATCCATACATTCCATTAGACAAAGTCAGCCAAGACTACAAAAATTGTTTTGTCATAGAGAAGTTATGATTTAGTGTTGCTTGGTAGTCTATTTTGTGAAAAAAAGAAAAAGAAAACAGGGCTGCATTTTTCTTGCACTAATTCTCTTTAATCTCATGAAACTTCTTTCACACAAAAATATAATGTTATCTTCTACTTTGCTAAAAACAGTCATAAGTCTATGTTTTTTTTCCTTTTTTCCCTTTTACTACACACTTTCCCCTTCTTCCTTTTTCCTCCCTTAATTTCCCATTGTTTCATTTTTTTTTTGTATTTTATATTCTGATAAACTCAGGGCTTTTTTTCTCATTGAACGCTCAGAACGGAGTTCCGGCACCTTTTTTGGATGGAACCTTGTAGGGTAGGCAAGGCGGGTTGTATAACATGTGTGAGTTCCAGCACCTTTTTCTTTTACAAAAAAAGCACTGGATAAACTAATAAAATGTTGAAAATCAAAACTCAATAGAACTTCTGTCTGAGGCTCATTTTGATATCCTCTTCAGATATTCCCTCTAGCACTGTTAGGATTTTTTTAAAAAATAAAATCAATTATTAGAACAGTTTGCACTAGCAATGGTTCTCCATAATATTGACTGCAATTTTTGAATTGGCTATCTAGCTGTAGCTTTGTTATTTTTGGTCTACCTCCAATTGTACATAACATTCCCTATAGCATCAGGGAAATCAGGTAGTCCTCGACTTACACTAGATCATTTAGTGACCATTCAAAATTACAACGGCACTGAAAAAAGTGACCTATGACCGTTTTTCACACTTTGTAGCATCCCCATGCTCATGTGATCAAAATTCAGATGCTTAGCAGCTAGTTCATACTTATGACCATTGCAGTGTCCCAAGGTCATGTGATCACCTTCTGTGACCTTTTTGACAAGCAAAATTAGTGGGGAATCCAGATTCACTTAACAATCATGTTAATAACTTATCAACTGCAATGATTCACTTAACTACTGTGGCAAGAAAGGTTGTAAAATGGGGCAAAAAAATTGGGCCCAATTTTGGTCATAAGCCAAGGACTATATGTACTGAAGTTGATATTCTGCAAATAAAATATTAAGATTCTAACTTTTAAAAAGTGGAACAATTTATATTTGCCATCTCCAAGAAAATACCTTCAAAATGTGTTGAGAATATTTATTTATTCAATTTCTATAGCCGCCCATCTCAACCAAGTGGCTCTGGGTGGCTTACAATTCTAAAACTCTAAAACATTTAAAATAATTAAAAACAATAAAACAGTAAAAACATGCAGAAAATAAATACATACAGAAGCTGAGATAGTTAACCAATTAACAGCGAGAAATGAGGCTCTTAACACATTCTGAGCCCCAGGCCCAGATATATCAGCATGTTGTTAAGCTTTGCTAAAGGCCAAATTAGGGCCATTCTGATCTCTGGGGTGGAGGGGCAAAGAATATTCCACAAAGCAGAGAATAGAGCAGAGAAGACCTGTCTTCTAGATACTCTCAGTTGATCCTCTTTGGCGGATGGGATCTGTGCTGGACCAGTATATACTCAGTTGCTCCATTTTATATCTAGTTTAGGAATTAAGAACTGTGTTAGTGTATTCAGCATTTACAGGGTTAATACAGCACCCTTAGTAGCATTGTATGTAAGAACATGTAGCATTTACAGGGTTAAACGTTATTTCCTCAAGAGATGCCTTATGGGAATTATAGTCTAGCTGTATAGTGAATACCATGCTTTCTAGTTAAGTGGGTGGAGCTTTCACAGTTTATTACAGGATGTCTTGGCTGTGTGCCAGGCAGGTAACTACTTTTTTATTCTAACCAACTATGCAACACATGTGACTAGAGCTGTAACCTCCAAGGAATGGGGAAATCATTCCCTTTTTTACCTACGAAAATGGACAGAAAAGATTGTACCAGACCAGTCCACAGCAAAGTAAGTTTGCCTAGATTATCTAGAAATAAAATCTTTCTAAACCACCTGTTTTCATTGAGTTATACTGAATGATTCCTGGAATTATAAAGCATCTTGATTTTGGGAGTCAACACAGGATCTGCAACATGCCTAATAAGATTCCTAATCTCTTGGAGATGTTGAGAAAGCTGGGAGACAGTATATCCTAATTTTGGATTTAAGCTGAAGCGTTTAATTCCCATTTAATCATTCTGGCACATTAGTCATGACTTCACTCGCAAACAAGCTGAAAGTATAAATCCTTTAGTCCAACAGATCTTGAGAATACCTGGTTGAAAATAAAATTGCTCTTGTTGTTAGTTGTGAAGTCGTGTCCGACCCATCGCCACCCCATGGACAATGTTCCTCCAGGCCTTCCTGTCCTCTATCATCTTCTGGAGTCCATTTAAGCTCACGCCTACTGCTTCAGTGACTCCATCCAGCCACCTCATTCTCTGTCGTCCCCTTCTTCTATTGCCCTCAATCTTTCCCAGCATTAGGCTCTTCTCCAGTGAGTCCTTCCTTCTCATTAGGTGGCCAAAGTATCTGAATTTCAACTACAGGATCTGGCCTTCTAAAGAGCAGTCAGGGTTGATCTCCTCTAGGACTGACCGGTTTGATCGCCTTGCAGTCCAAGGGACTCGCATGAATCTTCTCCAGCACCATAGTTCAAAGGCTTTAATTCTTTGGCGCTCAGCCTTTCTTATGGTCCAACTTTCACTGCCATACATTGCAACTGGGAAGACCATAGCCTTGACTATACACACTTTTATTGGCAAGGTGATGTCTCTGCTTTTTAGTGTGTTGTCTAGATTTGCCATGGCTTTCCTCCCCAGGAGCAAGCGTCTTTTAATTTCTTGGCTGCAGTCCCCATCTGCGGTGATCTTGGAGCCCAGGAAAATAAAATCTGTCATTACCTCCATTTCTTCCCTATCTATTTGCCAGGAATTGAGAGGGCCGGATGCCATGTTCTTGGTTTTTTTAATGTTGAGTTTCAAGCCAACGTTTCCACTCTTCTTCTTCACCCCCAACAAAAGGCTCTTTATTCCTCTTCACTTTCTGCCATTAGAGTGGTATCATCTGCATATCTTAGCTTGTTGATATTTCTGCCAGCAATCTTAATTCCAACTTTTGATTCATCCAACCCTGCCTTTCTCATGATGTGCTCTGCATATAAGTTAAATAGGCAGGGTGACAGTATATAGCCTTGCCGGACTCCTTTCCCAGTGGTTCCGTGTCCAGTTCTCACTGTTGCTTCTTGACTCACATATAGGTTTCTCAAGAGACAAATAAGATGGTCTGGTACTCCCATCTCTTTAAGAACTTGCCACAGTTTGTTATGATCCACACAATCAAAGGCTTTAGCATATTCAATGAAGCAGAAGTAGATGTTCTTCTGGAACTCCCTAACTTTCTCCATGATCCAGCGTATGTTGGCAATTTAATCTCTAGTTTCTCTGCCTCTTCGAAATCCTTCCTGTACTTCTTGTAGTTCTTTTTTTTTATTGAAAAGTTTTAAAATACATTTTATCTTTAACCATCCCCCCCTCCCCCCACCCCTACCTATCCCTCCCTACCCCTCCCCCCCTTCCCCCTCCCCCCCGACTTCCCAGAGCTAAGTACAAGGTATAAAAACAAAGAACAATCATAAACATCCATATGCTACCAACAATAAATTCTTAAATCTATCACTCTCTAGCTCATATAAGATAACTACAAGCAATACTAATATATATATAAAAAGAAAAGAAAATAGAAGGGAAGACTTATTCAAATGCTAAATGAAACTTTTTAGTCCCATATTTGTTCTGGATATATTCAATCCATTTTTTCCACTCCATAATATAACGTTCTTGCGAATGATCTTTCAAATAAGCCGAGATCTTTGCCATTTCCGCCAGGTCAGAAACCTTTAAAGTCCATTCTTCTATAGTCGGCAGTTCCTCCTTCTTCCAATATTGACCTATTAAAAGTCTTGCTGCTGTAATTAAATTCAACATCAACTTAGTGTCCACAACAGTAGCATCTGTAATTATACCCAACAAAAACAATTGCGGACAAAACTTTATCCTTTGCTTGAAGATCTTCTGCATATTCCACCAAATTTTTATCCAAAAAGCCTTAACCTTTTTGCAGGTCCACCATATGTGAAAATATGTTGCATCTTCGCCACCACACCTCCAGCATTTTGGCTGATAATTTGGATACATACTTGCAAGCTTTTTAGGATCTAAATGCCATCTATAAAACATTTTATAAAAGTTCTCTCTTAGGTTTTGAGCTTGTGTAAATTTTACGTTCCTCACCCAGATCTTTTCCCACGTGTCCATTGTAATAACTTCTTGGATATTCTGGGCCCATTTTATCATACAATCTTTAACAAGTTCTGTTTCTGAGTCAATTTCTATCAATGCAAGATATATTCGTTTGATATGTGCTGGACCCTGATTTCTAATTTGCTTTATCAAATTTTCGTCAGTCATTGCAAAACCAGTTTTCTGATCTTCTTTCCACCTGGCCCGTAACTGAGTATATTGAAACCAAGTTTGAACAATCTTCTCATCTCGCAAGAGATTATACGGCTTTAAACACCAAACACTTCTTTCCAAGCTTAAAATCTCCTTATACGTAGTCACATCATGCTTGAAACCAACGTTTATGTTTTCTATTGCGTGTTTTGGAATTGCCCACAATGGCATCTTGCAGTCTAACTTATGTCTATACTTCTTCCAAACTCTCAACAATACCTGTCTTAGAATATGCACTTTGAATACATTATCTACCTTCTTATCATACAACAAATATGCATGCCAGCCAAATAACAAGTCGTGGCCCTCAAGATTTAATAATCTCTCTTGTGTCAAATTAATCCAATCACTTATTCCTGATAACGCAGCAGCTTCATAATATAATTTAAGATTAGGCATTTTAAGTCCACCTCTTTCACGAGTATCTTGCATAATCTTAAGTTTAACTCGTGGCCTTTTCCCTGCCCAAACAAATTTATTGATACCCCGTTGCCATTCTTCCAAATTAGAATCTTTTTTAAGAACCGGTATCATTTGAAATAAGAATAGAAATTTAGGCAGGACATTCATTTTCACTGCTGCGATTCTTCCCAGCAAAGACAATTGCAATTTTTCCCAACTCTCCATTTCTTTTTGAATTTTTCCCCATAATTTTTCATAATTATTTTTATATAACTTTGTATTAGAGGGTGACAAAAACACCCCCAAATATTTGACCCTTTTAGCAATCTCAAATCCAGTTAATCCTTCTAAAAGAGCCTTTTGCGATACTGTCATATTTTTGGCCAGAATTTTAGTTTTTTGTGCATTAACTTTAAATCCAGAAACCTTCCCATATTGCATTATTATCTCCATCAGGTCCACAACAGAGTTCTCCAGCTGGGTCACCGTAACAACCAGATCATCTGCGAACGCTCTCAATCTATAATCCTGATCTCTAATTTGTATACCCTTAATTCTTTCCGAATTCCGTATTTTTACCAATAATATCTCCAATGTTAACACAAATAATAAAGGCGATAACGGACACCCTTGCCTTGTAGTTCTTGATCCACATATTCTGGAGTCTAGCTTATAGGATTTTAAGCATAACTTTACTAGCATGAGAAATGAGTGCAATGGTGCGATAGTTTGAACATTCTTTGGCACTGCCTTTCTTTGGAATTGGAATGTAAACTGATCTTTTCCAATCCTGTGGCCACTGTTGAGTTTTCCAAATTTGCTGGCAAATTGAGTGTAGCACTTTTACTGCATCGTCTTTTAAGATTTTGAATAGCTCAGCTGGAATACTGTCACCTTCACTAGCTTTGTTGCTGCTCAGCTTTTCTAAGGCCCACTTCACTTCACATTCCAGGATGTCTGGCTCGAGGTCAGTGACCACCTCATTGTGATTATCAGGGACGTTAAGCTTGTTCTTGTATAGTTCTTCTGTGTAATTTTTCCACCTCTTCTTAATCTCTTCTGTCTCTGTTAGGTCCATGCCATTTTGGTCCCTTATCATGCCCATTTTTGCATGAAACGTTCCCTTCATCTCTCCAATTTTCTTGAAAAGATCTCTGGTCCTCCCTATTCTATTGTTTTCTTCTATTTCTTTGCACTGTTCATTTAAGAAGGCATTCTTATCTCTTCTAGCTATTCTCTGGAATTCTGCATTCAGTTGGGCGTATCTTTCTTTTTCTCCCTTGCCTTTCGCTTCCCTCCTTTCCTCAGCTATTTGCAAAGTTTCCTCAGACAGCCATTTTGCTTTCTTGCATTTCTTTTTCTTTGGGATGGTTTTGGTTGCTACTTCTTGTACAATGTTGTGAACCTCTGTCCATAGTTCTTCAGGCACTCTGTCTATCTGATCTAATTCCTTAAATCTATTTGTCACCTCTACTGTATATTCATCAGGGATATGATTTAGTTCATACCTGTGTGGCCTAGTGCTTTTCCCTACTTTCTTCAGTTTAAGCCTATATTTTGCATCGAGAAGCTCATGGTCTGAACCACAGTAAGGTCCTGGTCTTGTTTTTACTGTATAGTTAAGAATTTTATTTTGAGAGACTTCTACCATATACAGTATGTTTCTAAACCAGACCGGTTTCCTGTTTTAGAAAGAGAACTCTGAATGCAACCACATTTTTTATTCTAAACTAATTTATGTTTACAATTTTTCTATAGCAGCCTTCTTAAAACTGTTGTCAATTATCATGTTGTATATAGGAATTTAGCTTTGGCCTTGAGAAGGGGATCATGAGGAAAAGGAACTAAAGAAGCTTCTTGGATAAGAAGCAAAACGTCTTCAAGAAATGAAGAAGCTTCTGGGATGAGAAGCAAAATGTCTTCAAGGAAAAACAAAGTCCAGTTGTCTTTTGAAAAAGTACCTTAGGGACAAGCATGACCTGGATGACTGAGAATCTCCATAGACATTTGTTCTGGGAAAGTAGAAAGCACAAGAAACAATAGCCTCACCTTGTTGTCTTTAAAAAGAAGCAGTGAAGGTTTTGGTTACTAAAGTAGCTTTCCTGGAACTACTGCAGTATCTGTTTCTTAACCTTGCCTAAAAAGCTGAAATGCTAGTTTGAGAAAAATAACTATAATCAAGCACAATGTCCAAGTTGTAAAAATCTACACTAGAACATAATGAGGACCTCCTAGCTTCTCTTCACAACCAAAACCTCTTCACTCACCCACAAGTTACAAATCACTGAAACAGACTACAATTTTTTTTTCATAATTTATATCAACCTAACACTAAGCCCAACTGTATCCAGTGAAATTCATAACAAAGCATCTAGGAATTATTTCTATTAAAATGGGGATATAATCTAAACATCTCAACAGGCTATTACAACTATTAGTACATTATATATTTGTTATTAATCTAAAAATTTGCATAGTCATTTACTGATTATTCAGATCAATCAATTTTTACAAACTCTCTTAATATGTTGTCCTATACAATAATTCTCATTTACTGCAAACTCTCTATATAGTTAACTATCTGATAGCAAATAACAGAATATCTAAATTTTAAAAAGCAACAGGATGATGAAGCCGTTCAAAGGATAGAAACATTATCATCTATAAGTTAAAAATTACTTATTACAAGGTTAGCTAAAACAGAATCAATGCAATAATAGTATGACTAGGCTCACACATTGTGTTAAACAATGGTGTAATTAATAATTGTGAAAACACCATAATTGTCTGAATTTATCCATATACTGAACTACAAGCCACTATTTTCAAACTCCAGTGCCTGGGTTCACATAAGATACTAAGCCAAAATCAAACAAAACACATCACAGTCAATAAATAACAAATCTAGGAGTTGGGCAGCATAGAACTGTGATTGATTGATTGATTGATTGATTGATTGATTAGTAAACAAATAAATACACCCACAGTTGTTTATTTTTCATGCCCAAGGCCATTAATAACCAACATAGGACAACAGGTGCTAGAGTTTGGAAATCAGAAAGAGCTGCCCTAAAGCCCTACATAATTTGCTAAACTTAGTTGCATAATCATTTCTGGTAATGGGACATATTCAGTTACTAATGCTGAAGTAAGATTCACTGGTTCCTAAACTATCAGAATACATTGTCCAATTTAACAGAGAAAAATGGCTTAAGCCAAACCTGCTCATGCCTAACTGATACAATATCCTAGAGGGGCATGAAAACTGTAATGAAAACTTTAATTGCTTACATGCTTCTTTCATAATACAGATAACACAATTTATGAAATTGGGTTAGAGATCTAAATGTTTAGCATGGATTTTGTCAATTTCTACCAATCCCACAAAGTTCAATCTAGGGATCTCATCAGTCAAAAATTATTATTATTTCTGGTCCCAGAAAATTGACCTTCTCAGTTGCAACACCAATATTTTGGAATATTATATTCCCCAAGGTTCAACTTCCCCAACATTACCAGTTTTCTTGAAAGCCTTAAAGACTTGGTGCCCAGAGTCTCTGTGGCAAGATGGGTGCCATATAAATGAAATGAATAAATGAATGAACAAATGAATAAAATTATTCCATGGTAGCCTGTATTATGTATCAAATGTATGAACTATACAAAAACTTTGGCTAAATTCTGAAACAGTAAGAAATATAACAATGACTTCCTTGTGGTGCTTATTGTAGAAGGCAAGTTGAACTTGAACTGGAGCCCCATTTTCAAATAGCTACCTGCTGTGATATACTAAGGGATATTTCAAAACTGTCTTCAGAATGATCTAGAATGGCCTATCATTTCAATAACTAATAACATTTCAATCAGAAAGTTTAGAAATTTATCTAAGAAAAAAATACTGTCTGAAATAATGGTTGTTAGAAGAATTCTCACATTAATCTGATATAACACAATTAAAATGGAGCATTATATATTATTCTGTAATGCTAACAGAAAATATCTCAAGTTATTTCTTTCCATGATTGTTACTTGTACATAAAAGCACATAAAAGTTTCCTTAGTATATTTTATTGTACAGATTCAAGTGACTCATACCACTTTTTAAAAATAATCTGTTGTTAAACACTGTATTTTTAAAAAGACATTTCTTTCTAAATAAATGTAATTATTTCTACTGGTACCAATTTTTGCTGGTTTGCTGACACACTAAGCAAACTGACCTCTTCAACTGACATATTACTCTCTGTATTAACCTCTGACTTAGTCATAGTCATGAATCTTTATCAAGATATAGATAGGAGATCTCTGACCTTCTAGCTCACTTACTAACACTATATTGCAGAATTAAAGACATGTCTCAGCTAAATACATTAGGTAAAGTTAATAGCTACCGTATCTACAGAAAGAATGTCTATATGGGCAACTGTCCTAGCAAAGATCCATCAGACTGCAGGAACTATCCAACTCTGCTTAGTGAGCAGGATCATTGTGATGAATTATGGAAAAATAAGATAAGCAGCCCCTTAACTATCCAACAGCTCCCTCAAAATTTCAGCAATCTGGGAAACAATATACTAAATAAGTGATCAAAAAGGGAAACAGTCCTAACTGTTATGTGCTACCAGTAGATGGCCATCATCAATAGCACCCAGAATTAGCCTATAAGGAAGGGGTCTTCAAACTTGGCCCTTTTATGACTTGTGGACTTCAACTTCCAGAATTCCTCAGCATCATGCCTGGCTGAGGGATTCTGGGAGTTGAAGTCCACAAGTCATAAAAGGGCCAGGTTTGAAGACCCCTGCTATAAGGTATGCAACATAGCATTCCTCTCCCCAATTAATAAACTAAGCAGAAAATATACCCCTTCGTGGATTACTGCCTTGTCGTGGCGAAGGGGCTTGCATAATTCAATGAAGCTATGAGCTATGCCGTGCAGGGCCACCCAAGACGGAAAGGTCATAGCAGAGAGTTCTGACAAAACATGATCCACTGGAGAAGGAAATGGCAACCCACTCGAGTAACTTTGCCATGAAAACCCTATGGACAGTACCAAAAGGCAATACGATATGACGCTGGAAGATGAGCCCCTCAGGTCGGAAGGCGTCCAATATGCTACTGGGGAAGAGCAGAGGGCTACTACTAGTAGCGCCAGAAAGAATGAAGCGACTGGGCCAAAGCCGAAAGGACGCTCAGTTGTGGATATGTCTGGTAGTGAAAGAAAAGTCTGATGCTGTAAAGATTTTTTCTCCATAGGAACCTGGAATGTAAGATCCATGAATCAAGGAAAGCTGGACGTGGTCAAACAGGAGATGACAAGACTGAACATTGACATCTTAGGTATCAGTGAACTAAAATGGACAGGAATGGGTGAATTTAATTCAGATGACCATCAGGTATACTACTGCGGGCAAGAATCCCTCAGAAGAAATGGAGTAGCCTTATAGTCAATAAAAGAGTAGGAAAAGCAATACTGGGATACAATCCTCAAAATGACAGAATGATCTCAGTTTGAATCCAAGGCAAACCATTCAATATCACAGTAGTCCAAGTCTATGCCCCAACCACCAGTGCTGAAGAGGATGAAATTGACCGGTTCTATGAAGTCCTACAGCACCTTATAGAACTAACACCAAAAAATGATGTCCTTATCATCATGGGGGATTGGAATGCTAAAGTAGGAAGCCAAAAGATAACCGGAATAACAGGCAAGTTTGGCCTTGGAGTACAAAATGAATCAGGGCACAGGCTAATAGAATTTTGTCAAGAGAATACGATGGTCATAGCAAACACTCTTTTCCAACAACCCAAGAGACGGCTCTACACATGGACATCACCAGACGGTCAACACAGAAATCAGATTGACTATATGCTCTGCAGCCAAAGATGGAGAAGCTCTATATAGTCAGTAAAAACAAGACCAGGAGCTGACTGTGGCTCAGACCATGAGCTTCTCATTGGAAAGTTTAGGCTTAAACTGAAGAAAGTAGAGAAAGGCACTAGGCCAGTCAGGTATGAATTCAATCATATCCCTGTTCAATATACACTAGAGCTGACAAATAGATTTAAGGAATTAGATCTGATAGATAGAGTGCCTGAAGAACTATGGACAGAGGTTTGCAACATTGTACAACAGGTAGCAACCAAAACCATCCCAAAGAAAAAGAAATGCAAGAAAGCAAAATGGTTGTCTGAGGAAGCTTTGCAAATAGCTGAGGAAAGGAGGGAAGCGAAAGGCAAGGGAGAAAAAGAAAGATACGCCCAACTGAATGCAGAATTCCAGAGAATAGCTAGAAGAGATAAGAATCCCTTCTTAAATGAACAGTGCAAAGAAATAGAAGAAAACAATAGAATAGGGAGGACCAGAGATCTTTTCAAGAAAATTGGAGAGATGAAGGGAACGTTTCATGCAAAAATGGGCATGATAAAGGACCAAAATGGCATGGACCTAACAGAGGCAGAAAAGATTAAGAAGAGGTGGAAAAATTACACAGAAGAACTATACAAGAACAAGCTTAACGTCCCTGATAATCACAACGAGGTGGTCACTGACCTCGAGCCAGACATCCTAGAATGTGAAGTGGGCCTTAGAAAAGCTGAGCAACAACAAAGCTAGTGGAGGTGACAGTATTCCAGCTGAACTATTCAAAATCTTAAAAGACGATGCAGTAAAAGTGCTACACTCAATTTGCCAGCAAATTTGGAAAACTCAACAGTGGCCACAGGATTGGAAAAGATCAGTTTACATTCCAATTCCAAAGAAAGGCAGTGCCAAAGAATGTTCAAACTATCGCACCATTGCACTCATTTCACATGCTAGTAAAGTTATGCTTAAAATCCTACAAGCTAGACTCCAGCAGTATGTGGATCGAGAACTACCAGAAGTACAGGCAGGATTTTGAAGAGGCAGAGGAACTAGAAATCAAATTGCCAACATACGCTGGATCATGGAGAAAGCTAGAGAGTTCCAGAAAAACATCTACTTCTGCTTCATTGACTATGCTAAAGCCTTTGATTGTGTGGATCATAACAAACTGTGGCAAGTTCTTAAAGAGATGGGCGTACCAGACCATCTTATTTGTCTCTTGAGAAACCTATACGTGGGCCAAGAAGCAACAGTGAGAACTGGACACGGAACCACTGATTGGTTCAAAATTGAGAAAGGAGTCTGGCAAGGCTGTATACTGTCGCCCTGCCTATTTAACTTATATGCAGAACACATCATGAGAAAGGCAGGGCTAGTTGAATCAAAAGTTGGAATTAAGATTGCCGGAAGAAATATCAACAAGCTAAGATATGCAGATGATACCACTCTAATGGCAGAAAGTGAAGAGGAACTAAAGAGCCTCTTGTTGCGGGTGAAGAAGGAGAGTGCAAAACATGGGTTGAAACTTAACATTAAAAAAACCAAGATCATGGCATCCGACCCTCTCAATTCCTGGCAAATAGATAGGGAAGAAATGGAGGTAGTGACAGATTTTATTTTCCTGGGCTCCAAGATCACTGCAGATGGGGACTGTAGCCAAGAATTTAAAAGACGCTTGCTCCTGGGGAGGAAAGCCATGGCAAATCTAGACAACACACTAAAAAGCAGAGACATCACCCTGTCAACAAAAGTGCGTATAGTCAAGGCTATGGTCTTCCCAGTTGCAATGTATGGCAGTGAAAGTTGGACCATAAGAAAGGCTGAGCGCCAAAGAATTGAGGCCTTTGAACTATGGTGCTGGAGAAGACTCCTGCGAGTCCCTTGGACTGCAAGGCGATCAAACCGGTCAGTCCTAGAGGAGATCAACCCTGACTGCTCTTTAGAAGGCCAGATCCTGAAGCTAAAACTCAAATACTTTGTCCACCTAATGAGAAGGAAGGACTCACTGGAGAAGGGCCTAATGCTGGGAAAGATTGAGGGCAATAGAAGAAGGGGACGACAGAGAATGAGGTGGCTGGATGGAGTCACTGAAGCAGTAGGCATGAGCTTAAATGGACTCCAGAAGATGGTAGAGGACAGGAAGGCCTGAAGGAACGTTGTCCATAGGGTCGCGATGGGTTGGACACGACTTCGCAGCTAACAACAACAGAAAATATAGCTGTATAGGACTCCCTATTAAGCGGAAGTAGCAGAAAATCTGAAATGCATTCAACTGGGAGAGAAACAAAAACAAGCTGCTTGCAGAATCCATTCTCCTTCCAGTTTAAATCAACTGAAACATCAAACCTTAAAAAAACAGAACTAATAGGTTTTTTCCAAACACTACGTATATGTTTAAAAACAAGTGTATGCTTTTACAGAAAACTATGGAGCCTAGATATATTAAGAGTCCATCACAAGCAATTCTTGGTCAAGCAGTTAGATGCATCTGCAGGAACCCAGGATGTTATCTTTTTGCCTGAAAGAATATAAACGTGGTCTTGAAATGGGGAAGGTAGGAACAAACACTGGAGGGGGCGGGGGATTTCTGAAAAAAATTAGTCAGCCCTGAGAACGAAAAAATAAACTTAAAATAACCCAGCTTTGGTTTTCTTGGCATGCACTGGGGCAGAGAGAACTTTCGACAAGCTTTTAAGAGTCTGTTATTCTATCCTACAACAACAAAGAGCATTCCTAGAATCCATGCTGTGCCTGTTTCTTGACTTTCCCTACCCCAATCTTAAAAGTCTCTTAAGATTCTGATCTAGCAGCTACAGATTAATGAAACTATGAAAAGAATCCAACTGAATAAAATTAAATACAAGAATTCCAGCAGACCAGAAGATCGTGGTGATTTCCTATCATTACAGAAAAAAATGTTTTTTGAGACAGCAATAGAGTAATGCATTTTCCCTGAAGAATGTGTTCAAACTAACAATACCTTTCTTAAATAAAAATTTTCTTGTGATTAAATTTTACTGGATTTCGATTTTGTTTTTCTGAAAATTGAATCTTTAATTTGGAACTGAAGGAGAATTATCTCCATTTTCTCCTCTCAACTCCACCACAGAGCTTTGGATCTAGGACAACTCAACCCAGCCGACTCAACATAGCCAATTCACCGTGGAACAATTGCCATGATGAACGCGCCAGAGAAGAATTGCAGTGGGCCTTGTCTTGTTTTAGGTTTGAACCTTAGAAATCCTCAAGTCTGGGGTGAGCCAGACCGTGGAGTACCAATGGCCCATCAGCCAAGGCATGCATTCCATCTGCAAAGGCATGGAGCAAGTATGACATGTCCAAGTAGTCCCTATGGTGAACCTTTTAGAGACTGAGTGCCCAAACTGCAACTCAAAACCCACTTATGTATCATCGTGTGCCGGGTGCACATGGCCCATTGGCTGGGTGTGGCCAATTGGGTGGGCATAGTCAATTGGGTGGGCGTGGCTGCAGTAGTAATGGCAGACTGGGTGGGACTAAAAAGTTCAATCAAACTGCAACTCAAAACCCACTTATGTATCGTAGTGTGCCGGGTGCGCATGGCCCATTGGGTGAGTGTGGCCATTGGGTGGGCATGGCCAATTGGGTGGGCATGGCTGTGGTAGTAACGGCAGACTGGGTGGGACTAAAAAGTTCAATCAATCAATTCCAACTTTGTGAGATCTTTTTTTTTCCCACGAGAAGTTGAAATTGATTGATTGATGGAACCTTTTTTGCACACGGTGGTGGAGGCGTAAAGCGAAAAGATTTTATAAAACCCAGCTGAAGGCCTAGGACTGGGGCAACGGCGCACTTGCCCAGAGAGAGGGCTCTGCGTGCCACCAGTGGCACACATGCCATAGGTTCGCCACCATGGCCCTATGCAGCTCCAGGCCTAGGGTGTAATGTTTCTGGAAGAGGAGGATGTTTTTCTGTTTTAATTTCTCTACCAAAAAAATTCCCTCTTTTTCTTACATAAAATTCTGATAGGAATTTTTTAAGGTGGTTATATTTGTATTATCAATCTTCAGTCTTGAATTATAATGCTGATGCAAATTGCGATCCCTTGTCTTCGTCCTGACAAACTGTACCAAAATATCCCTTGGGTCTCTTCTATTCTCACAAACCTTGAATTTATTCCAAATACTTTATCATTTGCTCTAAGTCTCAAACAAAATTCCTTCTACATTATCTAGTTCTCTTTCCAACTCCATCTACAGGTAGTTCTCAACCTACAACTGTAATGGACCTTGCCCATTATGGTCAAAAGTGGTGATGTCTATTAAGCAAGACAGCCTCACTTAAAGACCTCCACCCCTTCTCTCCCTGATGCAGTTGTTACACAAATGTTCAGGTTAGCTCTAGGAGGCCTAGTGCAGGCACAAGCCATCTGTCCCAGATCTCCTAAGGACCCCCACTCTGAGACACCCAATATTCCATTTCCCACCACTCAGAGTCCACACAATCCTTCGGCCTGCTTTTTCCCTTCCCTTCTCACAGGGTTTGAGTCTCCTCCACACACCCCATCACCCATCATGCACTTATCTTTTGAAGATTTCTGGAACTCTGGAGGTTTCCTCAGTGCTTCATAGAGCACAATAAGAAAGCATAATGGAGAGATCCATCCTTTGGCCATGTGATGGCCTTCTGGAAGCAGCCACCATTTTAGCACAATTGCAAAGAACTGTGAACACACTGAAAATGGCAGCCACTTCTGGGAAGCAATTGTATGGCCCTGGGATGAGTGGACTGCCCTCCTTACTGAACATGACGTCCATGGATCTTCAAAAGTGTGCAGCTGATGATGGGTGGGTGGGGATTAGGCTCAAATCCTGCAGGGACCCAGTGCGGTGGGATGGGGGAAAGAGGCAGGGGAGCCACTGCAGTGTACCTGCAATCAGTCATAAAGGCAAATGACCATGAGGGCATTGCAGTGGCCGTAACTTTAAAAAGGGGTTAAATGCAGCAGTGCAAGAAGTAATGGGTATGCCTCCACATAGCTATGTGACACCCCAGGTTTATGAGCTGCACTGGCTGCCAGTTTACCTCTGGATGCAATTTGAATGCTTATTATGACACATAAAGCCCTACATGGCATAGTGCTGGCTATTTGAAGGACTATGTCCTGTGGTAATCATTAACTGGTCAATCCAATAGGATTGGCATGTTCCATGTTCCTTCAATTAAGCAGTGCCATCTACAGGAACCCTGGAGGAGTGCATTCTCTGTTGTGGTACCTGTCCTCTGTCATGAGGTTTTCCTTGAAATCCTGGGTTTTTAATGTTCCCAAAAGCCTTAAAGACTTGGCTCTTCTACTACCATTCTCTGTACAGAATTATACAGTTTTCCCTACATTGTCTGGGCCTTTGAATCTTTCCATGCTATACATATAACAAAAATAATTATATTTAATGTTGGCCGTTTATTCTCATTTTTCCTTTTATTTTACCAAACATCTAAACTCAGTATCAATATTGGCATTACATTCTTTTAGGATATAAGCCATTTTATTTTGATATATCATCAGATTTGTGGTATTTTTTTCTATGAGTTTTATTATTTTAGTATTTCACATGTTGTATGTCTGTTTGGCACAGATTGGATTTCTAAATATTGTCAACAAATAGTGTCTCCTTAAGTTTTGAATTTCCGCTATAAGTTTTGAGTCTTTGCATATCACTTCATTACTGCCAATATTGATTCATTCACACAAATCATGACATTTTGTACTAAGATTTTTGCTTTTCTCTTCATCTCACTCATTTTTCCTTGTGAACGGTGCTGATTCAGGGATGCAATCTATACTAATAAGCAGCTGGAAGCAGGTCATTTGAGAAAGCTTTCCAGCTTTCTTTGACAGAAAAATATTAAAAGTCCTAAGTCTTAAACCTTAGCATTTTCATATTTATCTCCTCTAAAATGGATATTTTGCAGATAACTGATGAAAGCCAAACTTTTCCTCTTCACCAATCTACTTATTTAAGCAATAGTAAAGCCAAAGAAAACATATTAACCATGAATGAAAAATATGTATAGATTTTCTTTCTATGTATCTTTTTTTCCGATTGTAGTGGGTGTCCAACAAAATTCACAGAAACACACTAAAAATAAGCACATGTTGTGTTTTTCCATTGAAAAATATTCTTCTCCAAATAGAATGCAAACTTGCAGCCCAATTGCTCCATCTAGTGATTGCTAGCTTTTACAACATCAATCTTTGAAGCACCAACACAGCTTATCTTTGGAAAGTAAAATGTTTGGCATCATTGAATGCCTATTTTAAATATAAACCACTATCAGGGATTGGGGGGGGGGGTGCTATGTACTAGATCTTTCTAAAACAACTCATTTAAATCTACCCTTAGAATTTTTTAAAAAACCAGCATACCTAGTTTGTGGGCTTTGTATGGGCTATTAGCATCCACCTGCAGAACAGCATTCTCCTCTTGAGTCCACTCAAGCACTCTGATTGTGTCAAGTAAATCAGCTGGCTGTCTCCCATTTGTGGGAGATTGTGGAGGCCAAAATCCAGAGGCATTCTTTTCCCATAATGAGGCTAGTTGCTTGGAATGGCCTTCCCTGGAAGGTTCTATTGATTCTGATATTATCCACTTTCCAGAAACATCTTAAGACAGAATTTTACCAAAAGGAACTTGGGTACTGACACCAGGTATAATGGGATTTCCATATATTGCATAGTATATTTTTATTCTTCATGATTATGTTGTTGTCTTTTTTGTGAATCACCAAAAGTCTGTTTATTATTGTGGAGAAATATGACATAGATGGATGGATGGATGGATGGATGGATGGATGGATGGATGGACGGACGGACGGACAGACGGACAGACAGGTATACAGCATAGAGTAATTTATTTCACACATTTAACCAGCCAACAAACTCAACCAATGCTTCTCTAAATGGCTTACAATAACAAAAAATAAGCACAAACCAAACAATAATTCAAACAAAATAAAAGCAGAGATAACCAGGAACTCACAGTTGGGAAGACAAATGCCCAGAACAAGAAAAGTCGGAAGGCATGAGCTCACTGTGATATCAGCACTCAGCTTCAGAAATGCTTCAGAAGTTCAGTAGTACTCAGAATTGATGGTGTTACAGAGTTAAAACCAGAGAAACCAGAGGATGACATTTGGGCCTTCCAGTATTCAATACAAGAGAAGGATGGAAGATGCAGTTGGTCTGGCTGGTTAGGAGGGATGGCACATGAGAAATAGAAAACTAGATCCAGGATGGGAAAAAGGAAAATGTTCCTGAAGATCAATTCAGTCAAAGATCATATGAAAAGAAGCTGTCTAAAAGGAATAACAAATAAAAGTACCACAAGGAGTGAGGAAATAGAATATAAAATTTCTGAATGTCAAGTAAATTGTTGCTGAAAAAAATGCTCAAGTTTAATCAGACATATCTCTATCAATCACAGTTGGGATCAAGGCAAAATGGCCTGACAGTGAAGATCTCCAAGATAAGGATGATTCAGGACCAAGAGCATAACGGAAATATATTGTAGGATAATAGAATTAGATCCATATCAGGACGAAGAAAGAATAGGATTTCTGATTAGAATAATTTCACTGTGTTTCTTCACTTTGTAATGGGGAAAAAGAAATCTCCTTCTGAGATTTCCTACCACCGTGAATGGCAGGTATACAGAAGAAAAAATCTGTTTTTGATTGGAGAGACAGAAGCTTCATGTTTACTTCTGGTATGCCATAATTGTCAGTTCCCATCCACCCGCAGCTATTTATTTTATTAACATAAGCAAGGATCACATCTAATTCGGCTTTCAAGAGCTTGATTCTAGGACTAAAAAAGTCAGTTTGAATCCCTTCAATGTTTCTGAAGGACCTTTTATTGAGTTTATGGAATATGAGACATAGAATATCATTGTAAACAGCATTCCTAGACTAAGTAATAAACTTTGAGGAAGATATGTATTTCCTAAACTCAAAGGCAATTTGCAACTTACTCTAGATAATAACAGAATTAATAACAGAAAACTCTGGTCAGTGTTCTGTATGTTTTATAGCAAGATAGAAGAAAGAGATCCCACCTGTTTTTTAAATGAACGAACAGATAGTCCTTGACTTAAAACTGTTCATTTAGTGACCGTACGAAGTTACAATGACACTAAATAAAGTGTCTTATGACCTTTTCCACACTTATGACCAGTGGTGAGATTCAACCAGTTCGCACCAGTTCAGTAGCTAATTTTTTGTTGCCCAGGCCCAGAATGGACTTCCAGAAGCGGCATCCACACAAAGAACCGGTTGTTCACATATTTGAATCCCACCACTGCTTATGACCCTTGCAGCATCCCCATGGTCATTTGATCAAAATCCAGATGCTCGGCAATTGACTCACAATCAAAGTCAATGGGGAAGCCAGATGGGGCAAAATTCACTGAACTGTCTTCATTAGCAACAGAAAGTTTGGGCTCAATTGTGGTCATAAGTCGAGGACTACCTGTACAAATGTTTAATAAGATTTTAATATTTAAATGTTATCATATTATGTGTTTCTTGTGAAATTTGTGATTTAAAAACCTGAAGTATTTTTTAAAATAAACTTAGTGCTTCTCTTTGTCTTTTTCTTTAGGGGGGGAGATGATAGCAGTATTCCAGTATTTGACAGGCTGCCACAAAGTGGAGGGGGTCAAATTATTCTCCAAAGCACCAGAGGGCAGGACAAGAAACAATGGATGGAAAATAATCAAGAAAAGAAGCAACCTGGAATTAAGGAGAAACTTCCTAACAACAAGGATAATTAACCAGTGGGACAGCTTGCCTTCAGATTTTGTGGTGCTTCATCACTAGCGGTTTTTAAGAAGAGACTGGACAGTCACTTGTCTGAAATGGTATAGGGTCTCCTACTTGAGCAGGGGGTTGAACTAGAAGATCTTGAAGGTCCCTTCCAGCTCTATTCTGATTGATTGATTGATTGATTGATTGATTGATTGATTGATTGATTGAAGAGGAGATATTGAAACATCCGTAGAACTTCTGAACTAGAAAGACCTTAAGAATCATATGTCAGGAATCCTCCTATTTTTAAAGTATTAGTCTATGACTTTTAAGTACAATTTTGTTCTATGTGGCAAAATGGGATGACATTTTCAGGATTGTTTTTAGTTTATTTTTTAAACTGAAAATTATTATGAAAAATGGGAAAGTATACAACTAAGAAATGAATATAATTTCAGGAAGACTGGTGAAGGTTTTACTTTGATTTTTTTTCTTCCTTTCTCTTTCTTTCTTCTTCTCAAATAATCTACAAACAAATTCAGATTTGCCTTTTCTTTCCCTTTTCAGGACAGTTTATTTTATTTATTTTTATTTTTATTCCATTTATATCCCGCCCTTCTCCGAAGACTCAGGGCGGCTTACAAGCTTAGCAGTAGCCTTCATTCTATGTATATGCCTGCTTTCGCCCTCCCCCCAAGCGGCATTATTACAAAGTCAGCTTAATTGCCCCCAACAATCTGGGTCCTCATTTTACCTACCTCGGAAGGATGGAAGGCTGAGTCAACCTTGAGCCTGGTGGGATGCGAACCTGCACTAATTGCAGGCAGCTGGTGTTACTTAAGGAGGCATTAGCCCACTGCTCCACCAAGGCTCTTGAAGTTGAAGATGCAGCAGTTATAGCCAATGAAACATATTCTTAGGATTTTTGTGTTCTGCTCAGTTGGAATCAAAGTTGAAGGAATTACAATAGAATTGGGATGGATAATAGATGAGGAGCAAATATTAGCAGTAAAGAAGTAAAATGAACTTCCTTTTTTTCAGCCAAGTGTGACATCTTCCCAGATCTCTTACATACCATGAAAATACTTTTTCCTTTCCCTCTTCTGACAAAAACTACAAAAAGCCCTACTTTTTAGAACAGCAGCCATCTTAGTCTTAAGGCAACTTAAGGTAAATTTATCACTGCATAAGCTTTCATGAATCACAGTCCTCAAAGAGTACTAAGCATATACATATTCCTACAATATATTATTTCAATCCCGAAAGTACTGTGATTAAACAGCTCTGATGAAATCATTAATGATTAAAAACTGAAACTATCAGCCACAAAATAACAGTATTCATATTCCTTCATTCCAGAATATACTTAACATGAAATACAGTACGATCTTTTTTAAATTAAAACAATACTTGGGATTTTTTTGGACACTTTGAATTCCAAATCATTAACAAAACTATAGAAGCTATGCATCAGATATGCTTTGTATTAGTATAACTCAATTAGCTGAATTTAATGCACATTCCAAATATATACTGTACACTATAAAGCAAGTATACGTGTTTTCTCAGTGTTCTTCCTTTGCTCAGGTTATCAAACATTTTCAAACTATTGAAATGGAGAAACTTATTTTCTAGTGTCTTTCCATTAAAATCAAGTAAGGTGACCATATTATAGGAATCCAAAATAGTCAATATTATTGATAAAAAGTAGATAAAGGATTTTTAAAAGAAAATAAAGCATCTATGTATATTTTTATCTTAATTATTTATATTCCATTTTTCACTCAATTACATATAAAAATTGCCAATGGGTTTTGGTCAGGAAAAGTCAAAAGTGCCTTTTCACTTTCTATGGCAATTAAATCTGAGTGTTCCTTTTGGCAGGAAGAACAGGGAGCAAAGTCCCTATTGCTCTTTCTCCTCTAGTGGAATATAATGGCCCAACATGGTCTTTTCTTTGTCAAAGTGTTCCTCCTGCAATAAAAGAATGATCTTTGATTTTTTTTTAATCACGTCTGCTAGAGATATTTTGCTAGATGTTTTAATAGTACGTAACAAAGATTACACAGTATTCTACAGATGATGGTGTATGATTTCCAACACCAATAATCAAAATTAGATATCAGGGCCAATGTAACAAATTTGTATTCCGTTAGCTTTCTAGATATATCTAATCTAAAATGCACACACATGCTCTGAAAGTAATAAATATCACACAATATCAAATAATCAGATCTCATCACATGAATTTTCCATATTTCCCATATATTTTATTTGGAGAACATTGACTTTTGCAGCTGTAACTGGCTTGTAAAATGACAGCATTAACTTCCTGTTAATATTATGATGCACAAGGAGAATTATGTACCAATAGCAAAAGAATATGCGTCAGAACTGGCACGCATTGACTACATGAAGTGTGCAAGCATTTTATCCCAATATAGAAAAGTAATGCATCTCCCTCTGTGTTGCTTGTGGTAACTTTGGCAGTCTATGGAATAATGGTAATTGCTTGTTACTGTGGAAACTAGACCTCCAGAAATATCACTAATGAGCCAGCGGGATTGGGGGAGAAATAGAAGTATGCAATCTACTGAAAACAGTCAATGTTGTTGCAGAAAGGAAATGGAGGACAGAATTAAATGTAATGAAAATATGTATGGGCTTTACCTCAATAGTTTGGTAATATGTTCAGAAGAACAGTTTATTTAAAGTTGCTCAGTCCATAAAAGTTCTGGGAATTATAGTATACAATATAATACAACAGTGAAGCAATATACTTGAGTACAAGATTTGATGTTTCAAAAAGTCTAGTTTCAGACAGTGTCTTAATAATGGTGTCATAGTATAGTTTCATATCTGTCTTCCATAATGGTTGACTGTCTTGTTCCAGTTCCTCCCACCAATCTACATATAGAACCTCAATATCTTCCATATCAAATTATTTCTTACCAAATTTGGCTTACTTGTTATGTTGAATTTTGTTGTGCTCCAAATGTTTTATGTATGTATTTGCAATCTCTTTTAATCTCTTCTTTCTTTTTCCTCTGGTCAATGGTCAGGTGCAAAAATAAATAAACAAGATAAATACATAACTAGAGGTCCTATTTAGGTGGGCTGAAGGAGACTAAAAGACATTATTGTCCATTCTTGTCATCCATAAATTGGTTGTGGCTGTACTTACAATAACCTGGCAACTCTCATGTAACACCTCTTCTCCGCGAGCTGCATTGGCTTCCAATTCTCCTCCAGGTGAGATTCAAGGTGCTGGTGATGACCTATAAAGCCCTAAATGGCATGGGTCCGGATTATCTCAGGGAGCACCTGCTGCCAGCATCAGCCTCCCAGCGTCCTGTGCGCTCCCACAGGGAGGGCCTCCTTAAGGTGCCGCCGGTTAGGGAATGCCGCCGGATGGTTCCAAGGGGGAGGGCATTCTCTGTGGGCGCGCCTGCCCTATGGAATGAACTGCCGGTAGAACTTCGGACTGCCCCAGACCTTCGCTCGTTTTGCCAGGACCTTAAAACTTGGTTGTTTGATCTTGCTGGCCTGGACTGAGGGGGTTTTAATTTAATTTTAACTTTAATTTAATTTTAATTTTAATTTTTAATTTAATTTTAATTTTAATTTGTTTAATTGTGGGCTAGTCTTATTTAATTCTATTTTAAAGTGTACTTATTTGTATTGTTTTAACTCGCCCTGTAAACCGCCCTGAGTCCTTCAGGAATAGGGCGGTATATAAAATCAATCAAATAAATAAATAAATAAATAAATAAATAAATAAATAAATAAATAAATAAATAAATAATGCAGATATGCCCTCAGTCTAAAGATAGAAAGGTAAAAGAAATACAAATGTGAAGAATGATCAAACACTTAAAATAATGTAGCAAATGAAACGGCTGCCCACACCTTGGCAACAAAATGCTGTTTGAATTATTTAATACTTTTCTTAAATCTGAAAATCAGATCTCTTTCTTTTAGGGAGTTTTTCATCACTGAAGTTTTTTACAGCACTATTTAGAAAGCAGCTAACATAAATATCTGAAATACAGCTCAACCTAAAACAAAAATACAATCGTATTGTTCAGCCATGTCCCTTGAATTGTTTCATTGTGTACATGAAAAAAGTTGCAGCAACCCCAAATTTTACCAAGAAAAGAAGAAAGAATCTTGAGGGGAGCGGAGAGAGAAAAATGTAAGAGTTAAAAAAAATTAAAAGTTAATAAGCATTTGATGTTTTCATGTGGCATTTCATATTGATTTAACTGTTTGTGGGAAGGATAGAAACTGAGTGGGACACAGAACCTAATGAAATACTGTATGCTGAAAAAAGTAATAGTTAACTAGCTGAGATCCTGAGAAAAATTATTTTACATTGCAAAATTAACAAATTCTTATTATTAAAATAATAATTGAAAATCATAAGTACTGACAGAGTAGCAGCAACAAAATTTAAACACTAATCACTAAAAATGAGTTTCACATAAAACATTTAAATCCAAGGTCCTGGCTTGGGACTTCAAAGTCTCATATGTACCTCTGACCATATGAATATGCCAGATTCCAGTATGCAACATTTGGGCTCTAAGAATGTATTTCACCTTCTATCTAGAAGGATAAAATTAGTGAGAAGCTGAAATGACTATTGTGGATGGTGAAGCACAATGTCACATGACTCCAACTTGCAAATTTCTGCCGGTTTCCCCACAGACTTTGTCAGAAGCCATCCATGAAGGTTGCAAATGGCAATCAGATCACTGTGGTTCACTGTGACCACTGTAAATGCACACTGGTTCCCAAGTGCCCAAATCATGATCACATGACTGCTGCAAAGGTTACGACTTTGAGGACAAGTCATAAGTCACATTTTTCAGGGCTGTTGTAATTTCAAACAGTCACTGAATGAAGGATACCTGTAAACGCTGCTACTTTATAATGTATTTTTGTTTCAAAAAATTTAAAAGGGGGAATAGTATGCTTTTATTTTACTTTGCTCATTTGTTATTATTTCAACTCTCATGATGTGTAGACATGATCCAGAAACATTAAATAAATAGTTGACCAAACAAATAGTAAATTAACTGTAAAAAAGCTAAAGTTCAACTCCAAGAAGTTTCTACTGCTCACTTGAAACTTCTAAAGCTAGGGTCCTCTTGCTGTTCTCGGTAAATAAGTGGCCTCAATTATATAATAATAACTTAGAAAGTATTTGGTACCTTAAGGTGGTAAATAATTATTGAGAATTATTTGTAATGATCAAAATATGTAAAATTCATGATGTCACAGACATACGTTTCTTTGTATCTTATGATTATTAACAGCTAAACATCTTTCAGCTAAATCTTTCCAGTTGATAGGGTATGAATAAATCTGGGTAACAAAATCCCTTTAACTGTCTTGAGTTTTAACAAAGAACACAATATACTATAAATAGCTTTCTGGCAGGATTCCAGATGCAATTTTTCATGTACTGTAGAAACATGACTTTCCTCCATAATTCTACTCCTGATTTTCCTGTAAATTGCTTGAACACAGGAGGCCTAAGACTAGTGACTTTTTACTTGATCCTGGAGTATTTATTATTTGACCATATTGACCACTTACTGTTTAGTAACTGACAATCTACTGTCCAGAAGGAGCAATGAGGTATAGATATAGAATTGGGGGTTTCCTCTTTATTCCATCTTGTTTCTTCTCTTTCTTCCTTCTTTTTCTCTGAGATTGCTAGTTCTTATGCTTCTTCCTTCTTCCCAATTCACTTGCATCTGGACTCTCTGCTTGAAAATAGCCATTTAGGAAGTAACATTTCCTATTCTGAGTCTTCCCAGCACTCATTCCCTGTGAGAAACCTTCTTTTCTATGAAAATTACAAAGAGCTGCTTCACTATCCTTGCTCAGTTTAAATTCCCATTTTCCAAGGACATATTGAAATTGCTTCCTCTGGCAGGATTATGGGCCCAAAGCAATGTGAACAATTCTGTGAAATACAGAATTGTTTTTCAAAATGGAGATAGTAAAATAGTAAAATTTCACTTTGTGGAAAAGTTGTAAAGATCATCATTTTTCCTGTGTCTTTCAAAATGAAATTACTTCTGAAATCCCAAACACTCAGCAAAAAAACCTCATGGAGGGGGGGGCATGATTCTAAAGAATTCTAGATATAGTAGCATGGACATTCAGAAATGTGCCCATAAATGTGCCCTGAGTCCTTCGGGAAAGGGCGGTATATAAATTCAATAAATTAAATAAATGCCTGTGCCATTGCATTCTGGAACAGTTAACAGCTTCCGAATGGTCTTCAGGAAGAGTCCTATATAGACTTGTACTGCAATAATCTCCTTCTCTTGAGAGGTAACTAAGATATGAGTTGACCATGAACAGTACTTTCAGTCTAGGGAAGGATGCAAGTGATGCCCAGATCAAATTTGTGCAAAAGCCTTCCTGACCAAGACCTGCTACCTACTCTTGGTAGCAACTGTGCTGTGAATGTCAGCTCCTCCAGATAAATCAGACCAGTGGGGTACATTAATCACTGAGGTGGGCTAACCAATAGGTCCAGCCACTATGAGACAGGGCAATTGGAAAGGGCAATCAGAAAATGAAATGACTGTAACATGTTGCCACTTTCCCAACATGAAAACCAGATCCTGCAAGGGCCCATTCTTATGTACTGGACTCTCAATTACCTGGATCAGATTCACAGCCAAAAACCTCAAAGCTAACCCAGATTCCATCTGCTACTTCAAAATGGAGTATTTGAAATCTTTGGGACAGAAAAATGGGACACAGGCATCCATATGCAGTTCACAAATTAGTTTAACAAAAGGACTCCAAATCTAGTTAAGTGCAGCTAAGAATTACTGTACTATCACCTACACATTCAAAGAAGAGTCAAATACTGAAGAAATTAATTCAAGAACATGTGGCTTCGGTAAACAAACTTCAATTGTTTAGGAGAATACCTGAAATCAGACCATGATGCTATATGACCCAGAATTGAATAACATAGCAGAAATGAAAAACTGCTCTCTCAGAAAGATATTGTATGTGCTTCAAAACACATTACTGTGAATACTGGAGAGATGTAGCCTACCTGCAAAATAGGATCCCAGCCAAGCATACACAAATGCAATACCATATGAGGTATGACATGGAAGGAAACTCAACCTAAGGCCTATTAGAATGTTTGGTTCTAGTGGTGCAACATTATCAACCTCTGATGTATCTAACTTCCAGAACTAAATAGGAGAAGACTATATCTTAAAGCACTTAAGCATTAAACATTAAGGACAGTAAGCAAACTATGTCATAATATAGAGAATGCATCGTATTTACACTCTTTTTCATAACTAAAACATAATAATTATTACTTCAACAGTATAGGTTGTACTTCATATCTCTACAATATTCAGCAGATACCAGTGAAAGATCACCAATATTTAAAGAAAATATTATCAACAAATTTCAAGAAAAATTGCAACTCTACTCAATCTCAAGAAGAAATCTATAAACCTGTACAACAGATTAAAAGTTATCTTGTAATAAAAGAAAAGTTAGCATTTGAGCTTCTACTTAAATATACACATAAAACCCACTGCCCTTTATCTGGTTTCTGTCAGATTTTTTAAAAATAAACATTTGAGGGATAATTCTATAGGCAGCAGCCACAAAACACCCACAAATTCTAACAGGTTACTATGGTGACAAGTCTGTGCATGGGTAGAAGATAACTATTCTCTGTAGAAAGCTGCATTTTAAGACATAAAGCAAACATTAACTAGCAGTTTATTATTCTTTTTGCCAAATATGCTTTCTATATGAATGACTACTGCCAGATAAAATAAACTACTCAGTTTGACTGGCTAATTAAGTTCTATTTGCAAGTTTATTTAATTTAATTACTGAGAACAGTTTTGATACAATATCTGATTGTCCATCTAACAGCACCAATTATCAGTTCATAATGACCTGTTCTTCAGTAGAGAAATGTAAATATATAATGGCCTTAGAAGAATGTGTAATGTAATACGATGACAGTGTTACAATTTAAATCATATACTAACTAATGAAAGATTCCAATGCATGTTCTTCCTCCCCCCAGCCTAGAGTTAATTCATATGAATTCACAGGTAATATTGATGGATTAAATCAGTATTTTCCTCTCCATTTTGCAATCTGAATCCTGCATGAGAAAAGCTCTGTGCAGTCTTCTTACTAAATAAATTCTACTCACTCATAAAAGGAGTACAGTTGAGTCAGCAGGCAATTTCACAATCACATAAGGGACGGCATGTTATCAAGTGACAAGGGCATGCTGGGCTCAGTCCTTAACAGGTGTAAAGTGTCATATCTCAAATCAACAGATTGATTCCTCAACTATTCATAGTGGATATTGCTATGCAGAAAAGTAACACACACAAACTGATTTTTTTCCTCTCCGTTAAAATAGCTAGCAGGCTTCCTTTCTCCCTAAGCATTTCCTGTTCAACCATATCATAGTATTACACAACCGTTCCTTTTAGAGCAATGTTCCCTGGCATAGAGGTAACAGAAATACCCGATTCAACAACATGATTTCATCTGTCTTGAAGTTGAAGCAATGATAAGCTCTTGGTGGGAGGATAATCCACATTTTAAACAAAACACTTTCATAAGAATACAAAAGGGGAAACACCACCGCCAACTCCCTGTTGTTCTTAAAATTACAGAGGAAGCAAAGTCATCAATGCCTGCTTTGTCTCAATGTGTCAGGAGGTTGGGGTAACAAGAAAAAAAATATTTGCTTTGCTTTCTCTCTCTTCTTTGTATTCTTCTCCCAAACTAATAATAATAGCCCCCTACTCTAGGATAGAATTTTTCACCATTACATGATACCAAATATATTTTCCAGCATTATAGTTATTGCTACTAAGATAGTATAATAAGACTTTTTGCACTGACCATAAAGAAGAGTGAAAATAAACATAAATAGAAATTCTGTGATGCCAAGATACAGAATGTAAGTCAGTAGTGCAGAAGTGCTATCCATGCATCCTTGATTTGGCATAAAACAATGTCAGCACAGCATTTGTTCTAGGTCACTCTACAATTGATCAGTGTCTTATGCTATTGTTGTGATTCAATGTCAGCCTGTGATACCGGCAGCTGAGTCTGATGATTCTGAAGAGGAGGAGGAGGAGGCGTTTGGAGAGCCTTTAGTGTAAGAGGGAGGCTCTGATGCACTGCAGGACTCTCAGCCTGGCCCCTCCCATCATGTTCCTCATCAGACTCAGCCATGTGAGCAAGAGGTATTGGATGTAGATGATTCACAGCTAGATAGAATCAGGGACGCTAGGAGCAGGAGGCAATCCAGCAGAGTACAACAGAGAAAGGCAATGAGGCAACTTGGTGAGAGGAGGAGAAGGCAATGAGAAGCCACGCCTTGGGACTGCTGATAAAAGGCGAAGGTGTGGGAGGTGCTGGTTGCTGAAGGCAACCGTTTGAACATCTTCTGCTAGAGTCCTGGTCTGTTATTCCTGTTTAACTCTTGTTTGAATTTTTGGTTTAACTCTTGTTTGAACTTTTGATTTCTTTGTAAATAAATTTGGTTGGGTTTTTCCAGCCTGTTGACTATAAAAAGGGGTTGTCCCTGACATTCAAACAGGGCCGGTCGTAGGCTGGAACAGAACAACTATTGAGAAATATAACCTCAAAGTAACATCCCCTTCTACCATGTTTCCCTGAAAATAAGACCTGGTCTTATATATTTTTTGCCTCAAAAAGAGGCATTAAAAGAGGTCTTATTTTCAGGGGATGTTTTACCTTAGGACTGCCACAGCCAGGCCTCCCATGCTCCGACACCTGTGGTGGTGCTGCTTGACTTCTTCAGTAGCCGTTTGCCACCATTTGCAGCTGGACGCCATATGGTACATTATACCAGCACCACCAGTCGTGGCAGGATATCACACGGTGCTTCATGCCAGTGCCGCCAATCATGGCAGGAGGCTGTGCAGTCCTTTGGGCTGTTTGTAGGCCACATAGTGCTTTGGGCCATTGCCATCCCTCACGGCAGGATGCCACGCAGCGCTTTGGGCCGTCGCCGCTGGTTGCAGCAGGATGCCACATGGCATCCTGCCACAACCAGTGGCAACAGCCTGAAGCACCATGCGGCCTCCTGCCACGAGGAGCAGCAATGGCCTGAAGAGCTGCACAGTGTCCTGCCACAAGGAGCGGCAACGGCCCAAAGAGCTGCATGGCATCCTGCTGCAAGAAGCAACGGCCCAAAGCACTATGCAGCCTCCTGCCGTGACCAGCAGCACTGGCGCAATGATCCACATGGTGTGACAAGTTTCAGGGTGTGGGAAGCCTGTCTGTGACGGTCCGACCAGTAAGGTAAGCAGGTGTGGGGCACATGGGGCAGATTCATCCCCCTAGCCCCACCCTAGCTTGATTTTTAGGCATGCGCCTCACCCCAAAACTAGGGCTTATTTTCAGAGTAGGGCTTATATTAGGCCCATCCCCAAAAATCAAGCTAGGGCTTATTTTCAGGGAAACATGGTATGTGCCATAATTGATCTTAAGAGTCTCCGATTTAATTCTATCTCTCACACTAAGTTATGGAATAATCTGCACATCACTACCATAAATTGCTGTTATTTGTGTTTTGCATGAGAAATAGTAACAGAGTAAGATGTAGTTTTCAAGGATATTTGATGTCACCTATTCCAATTGGCAAGGGTGCAAAACAAAGCTGAGCATTAGCATTTCTGTTATTCAGTTTTTATATAATAGCATGATTAGATCAGCTTAATAACATGAATGAACCCTAAATTGTCAGAGATACATATGGTTATACTCCTATAATTCAGATGATGCAGTACAGGTAGTCCTAAAGTTACGAATGTAATGAGCCTGCCCATTCCACTCATAACTCAAAAACTCATGGGAGTGAATCTCGTACCTTGAACGACATCACTCCCTTCTTCGTTAAGAGACACTCAACTTGTTAAGTGAACATGAGGTATCTCAGGGTGGGAAAGGCTATGTAGCGCCTAGTGATGGAACAGGCCCCCAAGGCCTTCCCGACCCACTAAGACAGGGCTTTTCAATCAGTGGTACGGGTACCACCTGTGGTACATTGGCACCTGGCAGGTGATACCCGACCATCCTAGAAAAGTGGTAGTGGGGGAGGGGAATGAGCTGAAGCAGTGGTAGCACTGCACAAGCCTGAGCGAGAGATGGCTGGAGAGCAGGGCTGTCAGGGCTCAGCAGAAGGGCCAGGATCAGCACTTCTTCAGGGATGTCAGACTCAGTGGAAGCACCAGGATCAGCGCCAGGCTCCAGCTGGAGCTCGGCACTGATTCTGGCGCTTCTGAGCACCAATCAGCTGGAATGTTGCAGCATCTCCAGGGTCTTGTGATTTACATTCAGATGTTTGGCAACTGATTCACATTTATGATGGTCACAGTGTCCCAGGGTCATGTAAAGTGACCAAAACTTGCTGGAACCACCCAGCAGATAGGGGGAATAAAAACCAAACACCCCACCCCTGCTTCCAATCCTCAACAGAAATGCTCACAACAATGAAAACCTCGGACAAGAGGAAGAGCGCCACCAGGCAAGCAGGCAGTATCTTGCTCGGCTGTGGCCTGGGGGGCACTTTTTCCAGTGCCATTGTAACTTCGAACAGTCATTAAGCGAACTGTTGTAAGTCGAGGCCTACCTGTACTTCATCACTTTTTTCCTTTTTTTTTTTGGTCATCAAGTTTTTGACACCTTGCTAGGCCACTGGTGGTACTTGGATGTTGCCATATCCTAAAAGTGGTACAATGGGTGAAAAGGTTGAAAAGCCTTGTTCTAGAAGACCTCCAAGGTCCCTTCCAGCTCTATTCTATTCTATTCTATTCTATTCTATTCTATTCTATTCTATTCTATTCTATTCTATTCTATTCTATTCTATTCTATTCTATTCTATTCTATTCAGCATATTGATTATTATTATTATTATTATTTATTAAATTTATATACCGCCCTTCTCCCGAGGGACTCAGGGCGGTGAACAGGGCACATATAAATAGCAAATACAAAAATTAAAAAAAGAATTAAATAATCGCCCAGTAAAACAATACAGTATAAAAACCCATTAAAAGCCCTAAAATCCCCCCATCAGGCCAGGCCAGCTTGTTCGAATAAGTGGGTCTTCAGACCGCGTCGGAAGGAGCGAAGTTCCGGTGCCATCCGGAGCTCGACCGGCAGCTGGTTCCATAAAGCCGGAGCGCCCACAGAGAAGGCCCTCCCCCTGGGGGCTGCCAGCCGACATTCTCTGACCGGAGGCACCCTGAGGAGGCCCTCTCTGTGGGAACGCACAGGGCGGAGGGAAGTTGACGCCGGCAGCAGGTGGTCCCCAAGGTACTCCGGACCCATGCCATGTAGGGACTTAAAGACCATAACTAGAACCTTGAACCTCACCCGGAAGACAACTGGTAACCAATGTAGCTCACGGAGCAAAGGTGTAACATGGGAGTACCGGGAAACTCCCAAGATAAATACTTCTTCATACTGAATGTCTGTGGAGATTCTCAGTCATCTGGATCATAGTTGTCTCAAAGGTGCTTTTTCAAAAGACAACTGGAGTGTTTTTTGTTGAGGAAGAAAGTGTTTCACTTTTCATTCAAGAAGCTTCATCAGTTCTGAACTGGATGGAACAGGAACTGATGAAGTTTCTTGAATGAGAAGCGAAATGTTTTCTTCCTCAAGAAAAAACACTCCAGTTGCCTTTTGAAAAAGCACCTTTGAGACTTCTTCATCCATGTTATTATACAAACATTTAACTTAATGACCACATGATTCACTTAACAACTGCAGTGATTTGGTTAACAACAGTGGCAAAAATATGGTAAATGGGGCAAAACTCACTTAACTGCCTTGTTGAACCAACATAAATTTTGGTCTCAACTGAGGATATAAATCAAGGGCTACCTGTATTATCTTGCTTTAAGCAGAACTAAACTACCAGTGTTTTGAAGAATCAAAGAAGTATAATTTGTAGTAAAATTGAAAAAAGGTATTTGAAAAGAGAAGGATAACAAACAAATGGTACATTTGTAGCTGCACTTCAACTCATCCTCAATAACCCTTTCATACATAATCCCACATAGACCCAAATTTGACAGTTAACTTGGGTTAATGTTACCACAGGTTTTAACCAAAGAAAAATATAAGTATAAAATTAAAATCACGCCAATTTAATTTCAGTCTAATCCCACAAGAATTGAGTTTACAATATACTTCCAACATGGGCAACATTGATACTTTCTTTTAACAAAGACACACTCAGACCTTGCAACCACTAGATAACTGTGTGTTGAATTTTTTTAAAAAAAAGAAAAGCCATTATTCTTAGAAATTTAAGTGCTACTGAGGCATTGCTTTTCTGCATTTACAATAATGGTAGTTCTACTCTTTACACATTATATATTAACTATTAGAAAAAAAATGCTTTAGCACAGAGGTCCCCAACCTGTGAGCCGCATCCAGTGGTGGGATTCAGCCGGTTCACACCAGTTCAGCAGAACCGGTAAATAATTTTCTGTTGCCCAGCCCAGAATGGACTTCTGGAAGTGGCATCCACACAGAGAACTGGTTGTTCACATATCTGAATCCCACCACTGGCCGCAGCCCACTACCAGGTCATGGGCTGTTGGCCACTGGGCCACCTGAATGGCTAGTCAGTGCACTGCGTGTGTGCAGATGCACCCATTTGCACTAGTGTTGCGGTGGTGGGTGGGTGCTAGCGATACCGTGTCATACAGGCGCTAGCTAGCATCACCATGAGCGCACCCTCACTCGCACTAGCATTGCAGCAGCACGTGGGCGCTAGCATCGCTCAAGCGCTTCTGGCCCCATCTGCATTGCACACACAATCATGGCCCCATTCATGCGTACACTTGCAGCTCCATTTGTGCTCACATGTGCACGCACATAAAGACATCTCCACCACCACCCTGCACCGCCAACCAAGAAAGGTTGGGGACCCATGCTTTAGCACTTGTGTTGGCATACCCCTTTCTACTATCATCAAAGCAGTCTGCCTGTCTTCAGGCATCTGCACAAACCTGAGAAATAAAAAGATGCTATTGCTTTATTATATTGCATTTCATGAGTTGACCTCTTAAAGCAGTCACACCCTTTGTATATGTAAATAGCAGAGGTGCTGTGTTCATGCTCACACACGTACCAAAGAACTTCTGAATCATTATCCAAACACCCACTGTGTTACTATCTCTAACATAATTTTCCCATGAAAAATTACTATTAGCCTGTTTACTCACAAATAAATCCCATTCAGCACAAATCCTTACACTGGGAAAAAGAAAGAGGAAGAAGCACATTTGATTCCAGATGCTAGAAGCAGTGTCAATGTATTCTTTTATTTATTTTTATTTATATTTCATGTTTCTAGACCACCCATCTCCCTCAAGGATAATACAGGTAGACCTTTTAAATAATAGGAAAACATCTGAAAAGGAGAATCTTTTCAATTGTATTCCCTAATGCACTCCAACCAAACCAGAAAAAAAGGAGATAGCTAATAGGCACTTGGAATCCCGCTGGGATCTGGTGGTTCTAGAATGCTGGGAGATGGCAAATGGAAAAGTTCTTATTCTTTCAAAAATTTAAAATCTTTCTTTGTATAGAAACATTTGTGAAATTCTAACAAATGTCCAGCAGATGGTAGCATTGGCACAAAGTTGTTCGAGAAAATCACCTACAGTAATCATTACTTCATATTTTGGTTCCAAATTTGATTTATCACTTCATCGAAAACAATGAAATGTTTCTCACATTTACTTTATTTGAAAACAATGGCATATTTTATCAGTAATTTATGCAACATTATAGTGTGCAGTATTTATACTATAGTGTGCTTTGCTTTGTGTGTGTGTGTGTGTTCAAAATTTAGCAATAATAATAATAATAATAATAATAATAATAATAATAATAATAATAATAATAATAATAATAATAATAATAATAATAATAATAAAGTTGGAAGGGACCTTGGAGGTCATCTAGTCCAACCCCCTGCTCAGGCAGGAAACCTTATACCATTTCAGGCAAATGGCTGTCCAGTCTCTTCTTAAAAACCTCCAGTGTTGGAGCATTCACCACCTCTGGAGGCAGGTTGTTCCACTGGTTAATTGTTCTAACTGTCAGGAAGTTTCTCCTTAGTTCTAGGTTGCTTCTCTCCTTGACTAGTTACCATCCATTGCTTCTTGTCCTGCTTTCAGGTGCTTTGGAGAATAGCTTGACTCCCTCTTCTTTGTGGTAGCCCCTGAGATATTGGAACACTGCTATCATGTCGCCCCTCACCCTTCTCTTCATTAAACTACACATACCCAATTCCAGCAACCGTTCCCTATATGTTTTAGCCTCCAGCCCCCTAATCATCTTTATTGCTCTTCTCTGTACCCTTTCTAGAGTCTCGACATCTTTTTTACATCGTGGTGACCAAAACTGGATGCAGTATTCCAGGTGTGGCCTTACCAAAGCATTGTAGAGTGGTATTAGTACTTCACTTGATCTTGATTCTATCCCTCTGTTAATGCAGCCTAGCACTGTGTTGGCTTTTTTGGCAGCTGCAGCACACTGCTGGCTCATATTGAAGTGATTGTCTACTAAGACTCCGAGATCCCTCTCACAGTTACAGTTATCTGCTGGAAATTCATAGGCAGCAGCTTTTTGCCTTATTCAGCCATCCAAACATCACAGTATTTTAAAACTAAAAGTAACATTATCTCATTTTTGCATTTCACACAGCAGTATTTCCCAACTTGATTTGCTCAGCATGTATTGGATTATAATGTGTCCATTTCAACAGTACAGGCTAGAGACAGTCACTTATCTGAGATGGTATAGGTTCTCCTTCTTGAGTGGGGGGTTGGAGTAGAAGACCTCCAAGGTCCCTTCCAGCTCTATTCTATTCAGAACCTAGCTCTTAAATACTTGTTACTAGCTATGATGCCAAAATGATGAATATGCATCGTGACATCATAATGCATATGTTCATTGTGATATCAGATGTCAATACATACATGGCAGAATGTGTTTTTATATCATAACACATGACACAAATACACTTCACAGATGTCATTTTCCTTGCCTAACTATAGTTCATATTTTACAAGACTTTATCACCTGTATGTCTAATCTGCTGATTTCTCAGACTGAAAGTCTCAGTATATTAGAGATCACACTACCAGTTTAGGGAAGGCTGTTTTAGAGCATTCAGAACCCTCCTCATCAATTCTAACAGTGCTATCAATTGGCCAATACTGTTTTGTCCAAGTTGTTCGGGGGGGGGGAGGAGGAGGCTGAAGCTTATCAAGGTCTGCCAGACACAAAAATTGCTGCAAATCTGCCCATACTTAGACTCCTGACCATAAGGCTCCATTGATAAGCAGTACAAACTATATAAACTATAGGAAACTCAAACTGCTGGCAACAAAATTAAAAATGTGACAATGTGGAAAAAAAGATTAACATGCCTCTATTTTTGATAGGACATCAAAGAGTGCCCTATAGCAGGGGTCCCCAATGTGTGGACCAGGGGTCAGCAACCCATGGCTCCAGAGCCACATGCAGCTCTTTCATCCCTCTGCTGTGGCTCCCAGTCCTCCTCTCAGTCCTCCGCCACCTAAAAAAAGACAATCAATCAATCAATTCCAACTTCTCACAGGAAAAAAAAAAGATCTCATGAAATTGGAATTGATTGATTGAACTTTTTTTAAGTCCCACAAACAAAAGAAGTTTGTGGGACTGCCCACAAGCTTCGTTTGTAAGACTGCACACGGCGGTGGAGAAAGTGACAGAGGACCACATCAGAGCTGGAAAGAATAAGCGTGTGTCCGATCGGGAGCACGGGGGGGTCTTTCTGCCAAGCATCTTGTACGGAGCCATGGAAACAGGCCAGGTGGGGGGAGCTGCCAATTCCACTGCCATGAGGCTTGTCAGATTTCCCACAGGGGCCATGATCCCCCCAGCCAGCCAGCCAGCATTGCCCGACCTACCCCTCACCTGGCCAGCCAGCTGGCACAAAGCCTCACAACTCTTCTCCTCCTCATTCTCCTCCCCACTCTGCTCCATCCGAGTTGAAGAAAGTGGAGGCACAGCAGTGGGATTGCTGTCAAAGCGGGTGCACACAAGCAAGCAGCGCAACCGGCTCTTATTGTTTGAGAGCAATCCCTCTGCTGCGCCTCCGCTTTCTTCAACTTGGATGGAGCCGAGGAGCCACTGGCGGCCTCTTGAGTGGGAAGGACGAGCTTTGCTGCTTGGCCTTGCCTGGGCTATGCCCTGCCACTGTCTCCCAAACTCCACCTTTGCTGTTGGGGAAAGCCGCAGTGGCAGGGTGCTCTGCACGGGGCAGGTAGGAGGAAAAAGAGGCGGCAGCAGGGAGCTCCACACAGGGGAGGTAGGAGGGAAAAGTGGCGACAGGGCATGCTCCACGCAGGAGAGGTAGAGAAAGAAAGCAGCAGCAGCAGGGTGCTCCATGCGGGGAGAGGCTGTAAGCAGCAGCAGTGGTGGAGTGCTGGGGGGAGTAGCAGGGTTTTGTAGCTCCCTGTTTTTTCTGTGGGAAAGGGGTCCAAATGGCTCTTTTGAGTGTTTAAGGTTGCCAACTCCTGCCCTGGACCATGGCCCACTATCAGGCCATAGCCTATTCAAAACCAAGCCTGAATGGCAGGCTGGTGCAAATGCGTATGTACAATTTGATTTGTGCAACCAGCAGGCCAGTATTTGTGCACACGCGTGCACAGCTCAACTTGTGCAAGTCAAGCCACGTGCACATGCGCATGTATGCTGGCCCACTGCTCGCGCAAGTTGAGTTGTGCACATACATGCATGCCAGTCCCCTTTCCCCCCATCCCCCCAGGCCACCAAGCTGCAAGGTTTGGGGACCACTGCCCTATAGATCTGATAAATTGAATCTATGCTGAGAGGCTGAATACATGGAACTTAGCTTTCACTATCCGATGGCTTTTCAACCGGTGGTACGTGTACCACTGGTGGTACGCAAGCCCCGGGGTGGTGGTATGCAGCGTTGCCTTCCTCCCCCCCGTGTCGCGCCCATGCACCAGCCTTGATGCGTCGACCCACCGGGAGCTCTCCGTGAACTGGAGCCCGTCAGCAGAGGTCGGGGCCAGCCATATGCACCGATCAGCTGGCAACTCCATACAGCCGGCCCCGACCTCCACCGATGGGCTCCGTTCCACAGAGAGCTCCTGGCGGGTTGATGACTTCTCAGCGGCAGCCCTGGCCAGTGAGGAGGCTGGGAGAGAGGTGGCGGCCCAGCGCTGGGACTGCCAGGGCTCAAGCGCCAGGATCAGCGCCGCTTTGCAGCTGATCGGCACTTCTTTGCGGCTAACAGGGCTCAAGCCCCAGGATCAGTGCCGCTTTGCAGCTGATCAGTGCTTTTTCGGGGCTGCCAGAGCTCAGCAAGGATCAGTGCTGCTTTGCAGCTGATCAGCGTTTCTTCGGGGCTGTCAGGGCTCAAGCGCCAGGATCAGTGCCGCTTTGCAGCTGATCAGTGCTTTTTCGGGGCTGCCAGAGCTCAGCAAGGATCAGTGCTGCTTTGCAGCTGATCAGCGTTTCTTCGGGGCTGTCAGGGCTCAAGCGCCAGGATCAGCACCGCTTTCCGGCTGATCAGCGCTTCTTCACGGCTGCCAGGGCTCAAGCGCAAGGATCAGTGCCGCTTTGCAGCTGATCGGCGCTTTTTCGGGGCTGCCAGGGCTAAAGCGCCAGGATCAGTGCCTCTTTCCAGCTGTTCGGCACTTTTTTGTAGCTGCCAGGGCTCAGCAAGGATCAGTGCCACTTTGCAGCTGATCAGCACTTCTTCAGGGCTGTCAGGGCTCAAGCACCAGGATCAGCACTGCTTTCTGGCTGATCGGTGCTTCTTTGCGGCTGCCAGGGCTCAAGCGCAAGGATCAGTGCTTCTTTCCAGCTGATCGGCACTTTTTCGGGGCTGCCAGGGCTCAGCAAGGATCAGCACCACTTTCCAGCTGTTTGGTGCTTCTTTGGGGCAGTCAGGGCTCAGCGAAAGCACCAGAATCAGCGCCAGGCTCCAGCTGGAGCTGCTGAGCCCCGAATAAGCACCAATCACCTAGAAAGCAGCACTGATCCCGCACATCTGCTGAGCCCCGAAGAAGCACTTATCACCTGGAAAGCAGCATTGATCCCTGCTCACACACACACACACACAAACACGTGCAAGCAGCTACAGCTGAAGGCGTTCAACTACGGCTCCCAGTCCTCCACCATTTGCAGAGAAAGAGACAGAGAGGCACTTGCACTTCCCTCCTCTCTCTCTCTCTCTTTTCATGCGGCATTGCCCCCTAGCAGGGCTCCTGATTGGCCCTGTGCCTGCTCCTCTCCCATCGCCCTTTGCAGGCCTGCCATAGAGCTAGACGTGAAGCACCCGGGGAAGGACCCGCGGAGGCAGGTGGGCGGGTAGTGAGTTCCCTCCAGGCTCTGCCACCACCCGATGACGCCATCTGAGGGTGGATTTCTGGCCTCCCTCTGCGCGTCTCTGATAAGCAGCAAGGCCCCTCATGCCTTCTGAGGCAGCCAAAGCCCACGTGGGAAACAACAATCTTTATGGAAGCAAAATAAGCCCAATTTCGGGACTTTAAGGGCAACTGCAACGGAAGTGTGACTGTGTCTGATACCTTCCTATCTTGGACTTCAGAAAGTGGTTTTCCTAAACTGAGAGTGCCTGGTAGCAAGAGGAAATAATGGGGAAAGGAGACAAGGTGGGGTGGGGTGGGGGGAGTTGGAGTCATTGAAAACACAATTGCTCAGAGAATGGAGGAGAAAAGAAGAGAAGAAGTGACCCAAAAATCTTAGGGAAGAACTGGAAAAAGAAAAAGGTGACAAAAGAAGAAGCCCAGAAGTGTGAACTGCTGAGAATGAACCGAGGTTGGTGGATGAATAAAAAGAACTTCTTCAAATACGATCAAGTTAAAAGGAAAAAAAACAAGGAAGGAAGGAAAGAAGAAAGGGAGGGACAGTGGGAGAGAGGGAGGGAAGGAAGGAAGGGACAAAGGGAGGGAAGAGACAAAGGGAGGGAAGGAAGAAAGGAAGGAAAGAAGAAAGGTAGGGATATTTACCCTTCAGAGTATAAACAATAACATGCTATTGAAAAGTTTGGTTTCCCTCCTGCCCATTCACAATAGTAACCCATGGATTCCCCCCACACACACACACACACAGGCACCCTGCAACCTGAGGGAGGGAGGGAAAGACAATGGAAGGGAGGGAGGGAAGGAGGAAGGGACAAAGAAAGAGGAAAGAAAGGAAGGAAAGAAGGGACAATGGGAGAGAGGGAGGAAGGAGGGCACCCACCCCAGTCCCATCCCCTTCCACCAGAGACTCATGGATTCCCCCCACACAGGCACCCTGCAACCTGAGTGATGAGCTGCCCCCCCGGCCATTGACTTCGCTTGTCAAAAAGTTGCAAAAGGTGACCACATGACCCTGGGACACTGTGACCGTCATAAGTATGAATCAGTTGCCAAGCATCCGAATGTAAATCAGATGACCCAGGGGATATTGCAACAGTCATAAGTGTGAAAAATGGTCATAAGTCACTTTTTCAGTGCCATCGTAACTTCGAATAGTCACTAAGTAAATTGTTGTAAGTCGAGGACTACCTGTACTTTATCATTTTTTCCCCATTTTTTGGTCAAGTTTTTGACACCTTGCTGGGCGACTGGTGGTACTCGGACATTGCCTTATCCGAAAAGTGGTACAATGGGTGAAAAGGTTGAAAAGCCCTGATCCAAAAGACCGTGGTATACTTTCATAATTATACCAAGGTTCTTTAAGAAAGAAGACATAGCTTCAAAATAACTTCTGGCTTGCTAACAAAATCCAAGATATCATAATTGGATTATTGCCCTGGACTGGGGAAAAGGAGTGACTCTCTCCAATGAGGCTAGCTTTCTCTTGGTATACATGAATAACATGCAGTCTATGTATCTCATCTCAAAACTGTGGAAATCCATAGCAAAACATGACAAATCATATGGCTTCTTCATGAAACAAAACAAGACTGAAAGAAATGCTTTCTACAACTCTGACATACCAAGGACAATGTTGTGAAGAGGAACTTTTACACAGTAGTAGTGCAGATTATATCTCTATTGCCCATCAGTTATCTGGCTTCACACGGATCTGAATAACATCTCTCAAAAGGGAAAAGGAATCTTTGGAATCTAAGTCAAACTAGGCAAGTTGGGGCAGCTGTATGTAAAATTCTTCTTTAATTGAAAAGGCTTTTGAGAGTGTAGAATGGGTATATAGACCACAGACAATTGCTTTCAAAAATATGTATTAAACTATTTAGCTGAATGAAAAATCAACGTATATATTTTTGTAAGGTTTCAGATGATCTTATGCTTGGTAACTTTCTATGGATACCAATTTTAGTTTTGCTGCTAGATCCTCTGCTTCATTTTACGCTATTCTATCAGAATAAATAACAGCATTTTACAGTTTTTATCTCCAAAGCCGTAGTAGAACACACAAGTATTTTCTTGTTTGTCTTAAAATATGACTATTTAAACACACACTTTGTTTTAAATCCATTCTATGACGATAGTAGTTAGATGAAGATAGCTTTGAATATTGTAGAGTAATATCAAAAAGTTAGTGAAATAATATTGTTCCTTCTTCCACAGACTTTCTTCCTCTATAAAATCTAATATTCCTAACTGCAGTATTTCCAATTTATGAGATCATATATTAGACTATACTAGGCTGTAGGTCTAGAATTTCCATCTATTAGTGATGTACTGCTCATATACCATTATTCAAGTAAGGAAATTAATATTAGAAGATCAACAGTGAACATGTGTAGGTTTTCTAAAATCAATGCTATTTAACGTGCTTGTTCGAGCTCCGTGAGTCCCAGTTATGAGGCGTCCCTTTGGAGCCCCTCAGGAGCCTTCGGGCTGCCTGGGATGTGGATTGGGGGACGAGGTAGCTAGTGGCTGACGAAAACGGGCAGAGAACAGTTGGTAACCTGCGAGCTCTTTCATCTGTTTGCCTTTGTTTGCCTTCTGCCTTCTGCCGCTTGCCGCTTGCCGCTTGCCGCTTGCTTTTTTCGGGCCGCCCTCAGCTGTTCGGGGCCGCCTTCTCCGGACCGCCTCTCAGCTGTTCGTGGCCGCCTCCGGCGTTCCCTATTGTTCCCTGCTGTGCCGGACCGGTTGGGCTGCTTGCTGTTCTCAGGCTGTTCCTGGTCGGCGAGGAGGACGAGGAGGACGCTTGCGGGTTCGTTTGGGGTGGCAGTGATGGCGGCGGCGGCATGGGCGGTGGCCTCGGCGCTGGCGGCGGCGGTTTCTCGGGCTGCGCTCGGTGGCGGCGTTTCTTGCTTCCCCGGGCCGTTTCGGGCCGCCCTTAACATCTTCGGGCTGCCTCTGGTTGCCGAGAGAGACGCCTGTGGGTCCGACTTGGCGGCGGCGATGGCGGCGACGGCGTGGGCGTTGGCGTTGCCGCTGGTAGCGGCGTCTCCTGGGGCCGCATTCGACGGCAGAGATGGCCTGCATCCGGCGACGACGACGACGGCAGCAGTGGGCTCTGGCCGTTCTCAGCGACCAGCACTAAGCGGTGGCATTCCTGGGGCCTCCTGGCCCGAGTGGCAACACTTGACCTGTTTTTGGGCCACCTCGGCGGCATCAGTGTTTTCTGGCCTATTTGGGCCGCTTGTGGAGGCCAGTGACTGGCTGCGATGTTTCTCGGGCTCTCGGCCCCTCTCGCCGGCGGTGGTGCCTCCATCTTACCCCAGACTGCATCAGGCTGCTTTTGGTGACGCTATCGTCCTCGGGCCGTTTTGGCGGCGGAGAGGGCGACTGAGAGTTATCCTAGCGGCGATGATGTTTCCTGTGCTGCCTCGGACCGCTTGTGTTGGCAACGGCGTCTTTGGACCGCTTCAATGGAGCAACAGGCGGTCTTTATACCATCTTTGGACCGTTCTAACGGCGGTGACGCTTTTAGACCATTTCGCCCATTTTGGCCCGTCTACTCTTCTGCCTGAATATATAATTTTGTCTGCCTCCCCCTCTCCCCTTTGGATTTGGTCGGTCCTGGGTATCAGCCATGGTGGGAGAGTGGCTGACTTTTACATCTGCAGCCCCATAGAGGTGGGAGCTCTATGGGGCATGCCTACCCAGAGTATATCTTTGACCATCCCCAGGTACAGAGTTGCAACTCGCCGTGAGAGGGCGGGGGTGACCTGTTTACTGGGGCACCCAGCTAAGTGGCAGTGCAGCTGGGTGTGGATCCAGATATTTTCTTTTCCAGCCTTCGACCCTCCTATGGACTTGATCATCTCCAGGACTACCTATTCTGGACTTGCTGGACTAACATGCGACAATATACTAGCACGGACTTGCTCGCCCTCAGGGGTGCCCCCCTCGCCTGGGTGCGACCCGCCTCTTTAAATTCTAACCTCGATGAAGGGCCCGAGTTTTGGGTCTCTGAGAGATGGCTGGGCAGGGGTAGGGGCCGTCAACATAAATGTAATAAGAGGCCCCTGATTTTGTTTTTATCAAAAATTTTACGGGGTTGGGGAGGGGGGTGGGAGATAGGGGTTGTCTGGCTTTGGGGGGCGGCCAATCAACCATAGTTCAGGCCAGACTTGGGTCTGACCGCGCGGGGGGAGAACGAGGGGTCGTTGTCTCCGGGGCTCATGAGCGGGTCGTGGGATTACCAATTCCCACGACGGGGAATGGCAGCAGGCGGATAGACAGGGGGCCATATCGTTACCGGGAGCGCCGTCTCCGCTATTTGCAAGTGGTGGGGCGCTCCGACCCTCTGCTTCTTTCCCGAGGTTCCGGGAGCGAGGATGTGCAGCCTCCTGAGCTCCGGCTGGTGTACCTGAATGCCAGGTCCGTGGTCAACAAAGCTCCCCTTATTAGGGATTTAGTTGAGGGTGAGCATGCGGACCTGGCTTGCATCACAGAGACTTGGTTGGGCCCAGAGGGTGGGGTCCCTTTGGTTGATCTTTGCCCACCAGGCTTCCGGGTGCTACACCGGCCTCGAGCTCAGGGTAGGGGTGGGGGTGTGGCGGTGATCGTTAGGGAGACCTTATGTCCGCGGGAGACCACCGTTCCTCAGATAGTCGGGTGTGAGTCTCTCTTTATGAGATTTGGCTCTGGGGCGCAGTTGGGCTTGCTGCTCGTGTACATTTCGCCTAGTCGCGTAGCGGCAGCCCTGCCCGAGCTGCTCGATGTCCTCTCAGGGTTGGTGGTTGAGTTCCCCAAACTTATAGTTTTGGGAGACGTCAACCTACCATCCCTGGGAGGTTCATCTGAGCTTGCTCGGGAGTTCATGGCTTCCATGACGGCCATGGACCTGACGCAGGTAATTTCTGAGCCAACTCATGAGGGAGGCCACACCCTTGACCTGATTTTCTTATCTGGACGGTGGTTGGATGATCTTGGTGGGGGCTTTCCATTTATTATGCCCCTGTCATGGACCGATCATCACCTCCTGCGGCTGGTCTTCCATTTTGCCACCCCCCGCCGTGGAGGTACGGAGCCAACTAGATGGTACCGCCCCAGACGCCTAATGGATCCTGAGAGATTCCAAGCGGCGCTGGGGTCTCCACCTGCCTCCATTGCTCACAGCTCGGCGGATGCCTTAGTGGAAGCCTGGGAAAGGGCAGCCACTGAGGCACTCGACCGGGTTGTACCCTTGCGGCCCCTGACCCGGCGCAGATCCCAGCGAGCTCCATGGTTCTCCGCGGAGCTCCGGGAGATGAAGCGTCGGAAACGGGGCCTAGAGAGCTGCTGGAGGTCCAGCCGATCTGAACCCGACCGATTGCGGTTAAGAACCTACATTAGGTCTTATCTCGCTGCGATGAGGGAGGCGAGGTGTAATTACTTCTCCACCCTCATCGCGTCCGCAGATAATCGCCCGGCCGCCTTGTTTAGGGTGACTCGCTCCCTTCTTAATCAGGAGGTGAGGGAGGATCCCTTGCAGGGTCGTGCCGAGGAGTTTGGTCAACATCTGTCGGATAAAATCGCTCGGATTCGGACCGGTTTGGACTCCAGCTGGGCAGAGTCTGACGATCAGGACACGGGCGGTCTTGTCAATGTTATCTGGGAGGAGTTTGATTCTGTGACCCCTGATGAAGTGGACAGGATTATGGGGAAGCTGAGTTCCACCACATGTTTATTGGACCCGTGCCCTTCTTGGCTGGTTTATGCAGCTAGGGAGAGGACACGAGGCTGGCTCCAGGCGGTTATATCTGCTTCTTTGAGTGAGGGTTATTTCCCCACCATCTTGAAGGAGGCGGTGGTGAGACCTCTCCTCAAGAAGCCTGCCTTGGACCCAGCTGTATTGAACAACTTTCGTCCAGTCTCCAACCTTCGCTTTCTTGCGAAGGTTGTTGAGAGTGTGGTGGCGCATCAGCTCCCTCTGGTCCTGGATGAAGCGGATTATCTGGACCCTTACCAATCGGGTTTCAGGCCCGGGCACAGCACGGAGACGGCATTGGTCGCTCTGGTGAATGATCTCTGGAGGGCTCGGGATAGGGGGTATTCCTCTGTCCTAGTCCTATTAGACCTCTCGGCGGCTTTCGATACCATCGACCATGGTATCCTGCTGCAGCGTCTCAGGGGATTGGGAGTGGGAGGCACGGTTTTTCAGTGGTTCTCCTCCTATCTCCTGGGACGCTCGCAGTCGGTGTTGGCAGGGGGGCAGAGGTCGACCCCTAGGACTCTCGCTTGTGGAGTTCCTCAGGGGTCGGTCCTCTCGCCTCTCCTGTTCAACATCTATATGAAACCGCTGGGTGAGATCATTCGTGGTTTTGGAGTTGGGTATCATCAATATGCTGATGATACCCAACTTTTTATTTCGACCCCAAACCACCCCAGTGATGCCCTCGCTGTGATGTCCCGTTGCCTGGAGGCGGTTCGGGTCTGGATGGGGAGGAACAGACTTCAACTCAACCCTGACAAGACTGAGTGGCTGTACATTCCGGCTTCCCGAGACACCTGGGATGTTCCACCTCTTTCTATGGGGGGTGAGCTTTTACCCCCTGTGGATAGGGCTCGCAACTTGGGAGTCCTCCTAGATTCACGACTCACTTTGGAGGATCACATAGTGGCCGTGACTAGGGGGGCTTTTGCCCAGGTTCGCCTGGTGCGCCAGTTGCGGCCCTATCTGGACCGGGAGGCCTTGTGTACGGTCACTCATGCGCTCGTGACCTCTCGCCTAGACTACTGTAACGCTCTCTACATGGGACTTCCCTTGAAGACTACTCGGAGGCTCCAACTGGTACAGAATGCGGCCGCGAGAGTTGTCTTGGGAGTTTCCCGGTACTCCCATGTTACACCTTTGCTCCGTGAGCTGCATTGGTTACCAGTTGTCTTCCGGGTAAGGTTCAAGGTTTTGGTTATGATCTTTAAGTCCCTACATGGCATGGGTCCGCGATACCTCGAGGACCACCTGCTGCCGGCGTCGACTCCCCTCCGCCCTGTGCGTGCCCACAGAGAGGGCCTCCTCAGGGTGCCTCCTGTCAAGGAATGTCGACTGGTGGCCCCCAGGGGGAGGGCCTTCTCTGTGGGTGCTCCGGCGTTATGGAACCAACTGCCGGTTGAGCTCCGGATGGCATCAGACCTCCGATCCTTCCGTCGCGGGTTGAAGACCCATTTATTTGAACTAGCGGGTCTGGCCTGATGGGGGTACTTGGGTTTTTTATAGGTTTGTTTTATTATTCTGGTTTTAACTTGGGCATTAATTTAATTATCTTTTAATGTTTGTACTGTTGTTTATATTTATGCCCTGTGAACCGCCCTGAGTCCCTTTGGGAGAAGGGCGGTATAAAAATCTCAATAAATCTTAAATCTTAAATCTTATTTAAACTGACTTTTTAAATTATTAATGTATCAATCAGACTCAGATCACTTCTCATTACCTCTATTTTGGTTCCTCAGATTCTAACTGAAAAACTAAGGAAAGAAATTTTAAAAGCTTTTCTGCAATCTCACCATTATCTTTCAATAATATATTCATATATTTGTCATAAAAATTAATACACTGCTGTTTTTGATCTCTTTAGATAAATATTTTTATTTGTATTAAATCATGTGCAACCAATAAATTTAATAAATGAATGAACAAACAAAATAAGTTAACATAGGACATACTGAAGGATATTTGTAAACAATGGACCCAGAAGTTAATTTTAAAAATATTTAACATTATACACAAATTGTATTTAAAAATTATATGGAAAAAGAGCAGATAAGATTCAGTCTGAATTAATCTAAAAGTGATGGGTTATGGGAACAATGTGGTAGGGGATGCTACACTAGATATACAAATGAAATTGGATGGTATTTTACTAATCCCAAAGAATGACCTGTGTGGGAACGGCCAGAATTTGGTTTCCCAAGAATTTGGTTTCTCACCCTTCAGCCTTTCCAGACCCCCCTAATGAGCCTCCCTGTTGGTTTCAGTGAGAGCACACTCTCCTGGCTCACAGGAGGGCTGGCATGTGGGAGGTTTGGGAAACGCTATGATAAAGCCTTCACATACATCTTATGGTACCTTGTTTTTGTGTGATCTCATAGGCACCTGAGTAATCCTTATTATTTCTATGTACCCTATTTTGTATGAGACTGATGAAGTTTTTTGTAATGTTGGAGGTGAATAAAAGTTCAGCGGGCAGTGCTCAAGCAGTTCTTTTTCGGAGACGAGGCTGCCTGGCTGGTTCAGGACAACTCTATCGACCCAGGTCTGATTTTCTTTTCCCCTCAGACCTGGGTAATTTTCTCATGTTGGATTTATAAAACAGACTTTGTTAAATTTGTCAAGAATTATGTGAGAAGGGACAAAGAAAAAATGACAAGGATTTTGCAGAAATTTACAGAACTTTGAGGGGATCACAATTGTTAAAAGGAAGAAATATAAAGTTGGCTAATTTGATCAAAGTTAATTTGATTAATGCAGTTTTCTTGATCAGGATTGAACAATGTGCCTTTTAACATTTTTTATGGATAAGAGATGAAATATGGGAAGATGAAGATGAAATTTGTTGTATTTTGAGGGAAAGAAATATTACTAAGATTCCTTATTCTTGTTATGCAAGGGAAAGGTTTTTTATTTTTTTATTTTTCTGAACTTTCTATTTTTCCTTCTTATATTTTTATTTTTCTTAGCTTGTATTTGTTCTTTTTAATTGTAATGTTCAATAAAATTACTATAAAGACATTATTTTTAATTTTTTATTTTATTTATTATTGACAGTTATTTTTTGTCATATCATTTGTCTAATTTTGTGGTGATTGACAGAGATATACTATCTATAAAAATTATGTACTATTTTTTCCTTAGCTTTGAATAAATTTTGATTTTTTTTCACAATTCCTCCTGTTTTAATGTCATTGTTTCTCTGAAATTTTGCATTCAATTTATCAAGCAATTTTTTACTTGTTCCATCTCGTGTCATATTTTAATAAGTGTGTGTGTGTGTGTGTGTGTGTGTGTGTTGTGGGTAGTCTTTATTTTGTATATATGTTTCAAATTCTGTCATTTGTCATAAACATCCTCCTTTTTCTTAAGACTTGCTCTTTCTTTGTTTGTATGTATAGTTAGTCTTTGACTTACGACCACAACTGAGCCCAGAATTTCTGTTAAGTGAGACATCTGTTAAGTGAGTTTTGCCCCATTTTACGACCACAGTTGTTAAATGAATCATTGCAGTTGTTAAGTTAGTAACCTGGTTAAGTGAATCTGGCTTCCCCATTGGCTTTGCTTCTCAGAAAGTCACAAAAGGGGAATCACATGAACCCAGCACACAGCAGTCGTCATAAATATGAACCAGTTGCCAAGCATCTGAATTCTGATCACACTACCATAGGGATACTGCAAAGGTTGTAATGGTGAAAAATGTCCTAAGTCACTTTTTCCAGTGCTGTTGTAACTTTGAACAGTCACTAAATGAATTTTTGTAAGTCAAGGACTAGCTGTATTTGTATGTTAATATTGACCTTGGTAAATTTCAGTTTTCACTAGATAATTATTGTGGTTTTCATCTATTTCAGGAAATTAAATGCAACATATCCACATATGTAATTAAACTTTTGTTGCAATAATTATTTTTAGAATAAAAGATTTTTTTCCCATCCCATTTATATCCCGCCCTTCTCTGAAGACTCAGGGTGGCTTACAATCTAAGCACAAATCAATGTGCTTAGCAATAGCCTTCATTCTATGTATATGCCTGCTTACTGAAAATGAAGCTACAAGTGAGATTGCTGGACTTATTATTTTTATAGAATTCCATGTTTTATTAAACTTTGTCTCATAATATCTTGTTCCAAATTTTAATCTTCTGTAAAATCCATTAACTAGACCAGCTCCTTCCAATATTATTAATCTGTTAATGCCATTCAGATTTTATTCATTCTGTTTTCCACCATAAACAACTTGCAGCATAATATAAAATTCAAAAAAGCAAGGTTTTTTTTCCATTCCAAATAAATATATTGACTTTTTTTGCCAATAGTGCAAGGTATTTTTCTGGGATTGTAATTGGTACCATTTGAAATAAATAATAATTGTAGGTAATATATTTATTTTAATTAATCCTAACCAGGAGTTTTTAATTTTTCTACCTTTCAAGATCTTTTTAAACTCCCCACAATCTAATGTAATAATTATTAAATGTGAGGCTCAGTCCCAAATATTTCACTAGATCTTTTGTTGTCTAGCAACCTGATTCTTTTTGCTCAAAGCTGTCTTCTTTTTGAGATAAATATCTCATTATTTGGTTTTTATATGTTAATTTTGTCTCTTAAAAATTCAAGCTATAATTTTTATTAGTTGTCCTACTGCACTTTGTGATTGTATAACAGTGCTACATTGTCACATAATATTTTATGTTCCTCTCCTTAAAATTTGATGCCTGGTATTTTTCTTTTCAAAACTGATTAGTTTATGGTTCTAAATCAATCACAAATAGTAGTGAGGTAAGTGGACATTTTTATCTGGTAATTTTGTTTATTGAAATTTTGCAGAAATTATTCCATTATCCATAATGCCATTGATGTATGCTTTTTACCCAAGCTTTTGAATTCTTCACCAGGATTTATTTTATTCAATAATGCAAGTAGAAATGGCCATTACAAATTGTCAAAGGCTTTTTCTTTATCTAAAAAACTGGTATTGTAATATAAAAATTATAATCAACTTTCAATAAGGATAATCATATTTTTATTATGGTTTTATTTCCTGCATCATTTCCTTCTTTATGAATCAAAGTGATATATGCTTCTTCCCATATTTGTGGTATTCCCTCTGTAATTTCATTTGTTGTTATTTTTCACTCATTTTAACAATTCGTCCTCCAGCTCTTTATAATACATGACTAGCAAAGTCACATTCACTGTTATTATTCTTTGCTATTCCCTTTTGTGAGCTTCCCGAATGGATCCAGGTGCAACTGGCAAAACAAAATTCATTGGTACAAGTATGTAAATGTTGCAACTCATCTAGGGTTATCTTTTATTAAAGTGAGCAGCACTGCATGTATTTATTTTTTCCATTTTTAAGTCCAAAACCCTGTATTGCAGTCTTTTGTTCTTAACTAATGGTTTAGCATTATTCCTAACTGGGTTTTTAAATTTAATATAATCCTTTTTTCTTCAGGGTTTTCTTCAGGTATGCACAAGCTTTACATACAAATTTATATTTAAGTATGACACATTAATCCATAATTCATATGAGTTTATTTGCACATTTTGTGGAAAAATGTTTTTTTAAATATGTAGCTGTGTTGTGCTTCTCCACAGAAATAAGCAAATTTTCTTTGAAGAAAAAATGTAGCTTGATCAGCAAACATCAAAATAGTTAACTGACAAAAATGGGACAAAAGGCCATCAAAAGCAAAGAAAAAGGCATGAACATTCAGCAAAAATTTACATTATCTATATCTAAGTCAAAAAAGCATAAAACTTTCCAGAGCCAACAAAAATAATACTGTGACTAATTAAAATGCTCAGCCCAAACATAATTGGAACATTTGATTATTCCACCTTTGACCCTTTTTGTACATAACATCAGCAGAGATGGAAAGTAGGACACCAAGTGCTCCCTCCTCTATTCTGCATTAGGAATGAAACCGTTTGGTAAATGGGAATTATATAATAATAATAATAATAATAATAATAATAATAATAATAATAATAATAATAATAATAATAATAATAATAATAATAATAATAATAATAATAATAATAATAATAATAATAATAATAATAATAATAATATACAGAGAATGAGGTGGCTGGATGGAGTCACTGAAGCAGTAGGCGTGAGCTTAAATGGACTCCCGAAGATGGTAGAGGACAGGAAGGCCTGGAGGAACATTGTCCATAGGGTCGCAATGGGTCGGACACGACTTCGCAACTAGCAACAACAACAACAATAATAATATGTCCATTTATTATTCCTAAAATCAGAGTTTTCCTGAACTGGATGATCCCAAATCTTGTCAGTTTTCCACCTGTTTTATCTATAAATCTTTTCTTTCTCTAAAAAGCAGTAGATCTGTTCATCTTACTATTTTTGGCATCCATCCCATGTCTCATAGCTGAAATTAACACAAAGGTTAATAGTTTCATCCTGACTTACCTTTATTTTTTTCCATTCAAATAATCTGGAAGTAATATTTGCAGCTATTTTTAAACTATTTTATATATCTCATTTTACATTGACACAATTCATAAATAGAAAATTAAAATATGTTTGAATGGGCAGGAGTCAATATACTTCCAAGAATATTCATTTACTACTTACAGAAAACCCCTAAAAATGTATATAAAAACAAATAGTAGCTTAACTCAGTCAAGGAAGACCCGAAGAATTTTAAGAACATTTCAATTTGACTGCCAAAAAATGTGATAAGTGCAAATTGTTATTTTTCAGAGAACTTAAGCAGAAACTGCAGATACAAAGAATCAATATAAAACTGAGATGTAAATACTACGGTAGAGAAAGGAAAATAGGGAAGGCTCTGGCACCACAAAATAACTGAATAGGAATTGTAATTGAGGCTGCTTAAGAAGTATAAAGGGATGCGGTGGCTCAGTGGGTTAGGACGCTGAGCTTGTCGATCAGAAGGTTGGCAGTTTGGTGGGTCGAATCCCGAGTGCCGCATAGCAGAGTGAGCGCCTGTTATTTACTCATCCCAGCTTCTGCCCACCTAGCAGTTCAAAAGCACGTAAAAATGCAAGTAGAAAAATAGGGACCACTACGGTGGGAAGGTAACAGCGTTCCGTGCGCCTTTGGCGTCTAGTCATGCCAGCCACATGACCACGGAGACGTCCTCGGACAAGCGCTGGCTCTTCAGCTTTGAAACGGAGATGAGCACCGGCCCCTAGAGTTGGAAACGACTAGCACGCATGTGCGGGGAAACCTTTACCTTTACCTTTAAGAAGTATTCCTCCCTTGCACAGGGCCCAACTGAGGGGATCAATCAAAAACAAAGATACATATTTGGAGCAAGTTTCTCAGCAAAGGCATAATCAGTATCTAGTAGATACATTGGATTTATTTATTCTGCAGTAAAGGAGTAGTGAGAGAGGAGGATGCATAATACATGGATGGAACTTACTAAATTGCAAACCCCAAAATATAAGCCATATAAAATGTAATAAATAAATACATAAATAAATAAAATGGGGAAGAATAAAAATGAGAAGACTAATTATTTGCATAAAGGGTTAATATATTTTATTTATAAAATTTATTACCTGCCCATCTTATTAAAGGTAACTCTGGGTGGCTTACAGTCATAAAAATATATCTACATTAAAACATAAATAAATTAAAAACCAAAGATTAAAATCTAAGTACACGTGGGTAGGGCAGAGGCAGAATGGAGGGAGATGTGATCTGTTGTTACTCATCAACAACCTCCACTGTGCTGTTCCACCATTGGGGTACAGGTCAACTGGCAGAGCCAGATCTTTAGGCCCTTACGAAAGAATAGGAGGGTTGGAGACAATTTCACATCGGAGGACAAGATGTTTCAGAGGAAAGCAGCAACAGCAGAGAAGGCCCTCCTCCTGGACCCTGCCAGCTAGAATAATTGGGCTGACGGGACCTGCAACATGCTTCTTCTGCCGGCACAAATGGGATGGACCAATCCCAGTGGGGTGAGACGGTCCCTCAAGTAACATGGATCCATGCCATGAAGAGCTTTAAAGGTGATTACCAACACCTTGAATTGCACCTGGAAACAAACCGGCAACCAACACAGCTCATGGAGAAGTGTTATGGGGCCCACATTGTCACACTCTGCATCAGCTGAATGTTCTTCAAGGGTAGCCTCATGTAAAGCCCATTACAATAGTCCAACTATGAGATGACTAGAGACTGAATGACTAATCACAAGGAATCCTGATTTGGAAAAGGCCGCAACTGGAGTGCAACATGAAGTTGTGCAAAGGCTATCCTAGCCATGACTGCCACCTGCTCCTCAAGCAGGAGTGGTGGGTCCAGGAGAACCCCCAAGTAGCAGACCAGAACTGTCTGGGCAATGCCACCCCATCCAGAGTCAAAGATAACAAAATCCCAGATCCCAGAGCCCCATGTACCCAAAGCCATTCGGTCTTGCCAGGGTTCAGTCAAAGCCTGTTGTCCCCCATCCAGACCACACAGCCTCAAGAGGGTGGCCACAGCATCACTTGGGTCACCAAGAATGGAAATGTAAAGTTGGGTTATTCCATTAACTAGTTCATTAATTTTTCCAGAAATCATTCCAGAATTCCTGGTGTGTTTGTGTGTGTGTGTGTGTGTGTTGTTGTTGTTGTTGTTGTTGTTGATATATACTCAGTAGTGATAGGAGCACTTGAGTCTATGATTCCTAAGCTGGGAGAATGGTACCAATAGATTTCAGGAACAACTTCAGAACTCTTGAAGTTCGTGAATAGCTAAGATACTGTGCAGAACCCTCAAAAGCTCCCAGGCCATTTGTAGAGAACCCAAGATTGAGGAAGACACATTTTAGCCATAAAGGTAAGAAGGGATTTTTTTAAAAAAAAAAACAAACATTAATCAGAGACAAGAAAAAGAAGTTATTTTATTCTAGAAAACTATTTTTTTAATGAAACCATCTGGGATCCATGCATCATAGTTTCAAGTTACAAAGAGATATAATTTTCCTTTTGCACTAAACCAAGCACTGTTTTGGAATTAGATTAAGCTTCTAGTTTTTTAAGGATTTGCAAGACTTTTTCTTGTTTAAAAGTGTTGTATCATGTGACAGCCAGGTAAACTTTATATTTGTATTTTTAAAAGGTTTCTTGAGGCCATAAAAATAATCAATGTACAACATCTGCACATGCCATCTACAATTTAATCTGCACATACCATCTACAATTTAAAACACCAGAAATATTACTTTTGTTCCGATAAAATCTATGCATTTGCTAGACACTGGCACATAAGAGTTAAAACTAGGAACAAAACAGTAAAGCTTTTTTAAAACTCTTGAATTTTACATATTATAAACAATTGTTTGGGTTTCCTAGATTTATATTTCTCTTCTCTCGCTTGTTGAATGAAAAATCTTCATCAGGGTCCAGTCCAAGCTGGGAATAATCAAAATGGAGACTGCTTTAGAAAGAAGGTTGTAGTTTATTGTAGGGCAAAGCCAGACAGAAAGATGGCTCTGGGAAAGCTGACCACATATAGTAGGGAATGGTGGGTTTTTATACCTTCTTGAGCTTTTGTCTGGTTTTCTGCAGATCTGGTTTCTGTTTGGGACAGAGACTTGGGGGGGTGTTGGTTTCTGCCTTTAAGATCCTTTGGGGCACAGGTCTGCAACCCGCGGCTCCAGAGCCGCATGCGGCTCTTTCAGCCGTCTCCTGCGGCTCCCAGTCCTCTGCCATGTGCAGTCCAAAAAAAAAAAGTGGGACTAAAAAAGTTCAACAAATCAATTCAAATATGCAGGGTAGGTGCATATCTCGCCTTGCCTCCACTCTTCAGTCAAACCCTGTTCTGCGCATGCACACATGTATGCACATGCGCACACATTTTTTGCGGCTCCCAGTTTTTTCTTTTGTGAGGGAACCGGTTCCGAGTGGCTCTTTCACTGTTTCAGGTTGCTGACCCCTGCTTTGGGGAAATATAATATTCTGTCTTTTAATATTCCCAAAAATATTTCATTTTTTTGGGGGGGGAGCGGTGACTTCCCACACTCCTACTAGGAAAAATTTTCTAAACCATTTAACTTCCTAACAATGCCAATTTTCTATTCTTTCCAGATAGTAATGCATCCAATAGTATTTTTTTACTCTTTTGGACTGCTGATATTCATTTTATGTAGGTAGATTACATTCTTAATATTGTTTCTTAATACCATCAAATGGAAAAATTATATTTGTACCTATAATTTTGAGCATATCCATAACTTTGAATTCTATTATAGAATGATCATAGACCGCATTCTCTCTTAAATGGTTCTATATTTTGCCCATTATTTTCTCTTTAGGATGATGAGGATTTAAGTTTAAACTAATTAGCTGATGTGATTAATGTATGATGTAAATTACATTATGAACTGTATCTCAGTAACGTATCTTGTAGCATTCCTCTTTCAGTACTAGCTCATAAAGTATTCCTTAAATACTGTCATGCAATATCCTATTCCTACCTCAGAGGGGTGCTGCGAGCATAAATTGAAAGAGTGGTGAAGCAGAGATAAATGTATACAGAAATAAATTTCTTAGCCTACCTTTTAGCTTGTGAGGGCATGTCAGTCTAGCTTGGGTAATAACAAGAGTAATGTGCTCTGCAAAAGTTGCTAATTTGAATTTGTTTTTTTCCATGGCAAAAAATCATCAGTATTTCAGAATACCGGTAGTTGTCAAACCTGTGTAGAGGAGGCCAATTTTCATTTACAGTTATCAGATCTAGGCTGCAAAACTCTGGGTGGCCATCAGATGGGAGCAAAGTGTTAAGAATTGTGCAGCCTAGGACTGGAGTGAATAATCTTAACATCTTTCTATTCCTCTGACAGATAAGTACTTGAGTATGCCTGCTCCTAAGGGCATAAAATAGAGGAAATCTCCTATGGCTGTTATTTTTAGTTTCTTTCAGCCTCAGCTATCGCCTTTATTATAAAAAAAATCTACATTTCAATGATACTGAATGATTGTTATCTCAATAATAATAAATTATGTAACTAATGTACCCAATTCTATAGTACTTTGACTCAAGGTCAGAAATTAACATTCATTTTACTTACAGCTACAGTGAGAGATACTTATCTTACTGAACTAGGATTGAGGTGTCCTTGAATAGGCTTCTTTTGCTGTCAAGGGGAAATGCAGATGCTGTAGTCCACCTTATTAATGTATTTTGCTACAAACAGCAGTTTTTCCTCTTCAGTAAGGAAGACAAATAGAGGACACTGTATTATTTCTACTGGGGTTGTTTACAGGGAAAGGGCAGGCAATATTGCTAAGCACATTGATTTGTGCTTTAAATTGTAAGCCGCCCTGAGTCTTCGGAGAAGGGCGGGATATAAATGGGATTTTAAAAAAATAGCTGGTTTTTCTGGGCAACACGGTGATCACAGTATATAGGGAAATCTTCCCAAAACGTTTAATAAATCTCTCATTATCAAGGTGAAGTGGAAGTTGAGAAATGGCAACATAAGGCAGTATTGCCCACAATGAGGGTGCCCATATTATATGAGATATTAAGTTTCATTTCTTCTTATAAGGCAACTAAGGTGGCCCTCGTACAACAGCATTTCCTGCATTTAAGAAAAGGTCCAACAGGTCAGTCTCTTCTCATCAATGGAAGGTATTCCCAAAATGGTTGGGCACTGTGAAAAGGAAAGCACACCCCATACCTTCTTTTGCATAGATTTTGGAGGAAGAAAAGAGGCAATTTTTCTCTGTGCCAAAAAAATATAATTGGAGTTGGGGAACTCTTGATTTTGTTTTTCTTGAACTGAAAAGGATTTGACATCCCCGCCTGCTATAGGGTGTAGTAGAAATAATTCAAGGCCAGCACTGAATCCCAACATAAAAATAGAAATAAGCTTTTTCTCTGTGCTGCTTCTGTATGGGTGGGGCAATCGAAAGTCATGGAAAGAAAAAAAGAGCTCAGACACGTTTGCCAATCCATCCAGCCAAACCCGGTTTGAGCCGGCTGAGACTGGTTTCTGAGCTGGAATGAGACATCAACTGTTGTTTAGGCTGAGGTTCTGCCGCACCAGGGCTGACTGGAATCTCTGGACTGGATTCCTTACAGAACACCCAGAGTCCCCTGTTAAAATATGCGGCTGGAGCCAGAGTAAATGCCATTGGCAGCAGAGCTACATGGAAGATGTGGACTAGTTTGTTACACGAACTGGAGATCTTGCCTTCAGTAAAAGAAGCTGCAGGGGCTCCACTTTGAAATCCAGTCTGGGTTTTTATTCTCTCCAGCTTTCCTGCTAGAACTGGTTTAGGGAGAAAAGGGGCCTCTCAAATATCGGTTTTCAGTGAGAGCAGCTGCTGTAGAACCAGAGTGTGGGGGAGGGGTGCCAGCTCTTCTGGAAATGCAGACCAGTGTGAGACAGCTAGGGGGGGAGGGGAACAGCTTTCTTTTTTCTCAAATGCATTCACAATAGAAACGTGCTGTGCTAACACGAAAATCAAAAAAAACGTACAACAGGAAAAAAGAAATCACAGTTGTAAAACGAAATCTGCTGTAAATGTGTGAACAGCACACTGCACAGCTCCTCCCATAACTTAAAAGTGAAATTAATCCTAACTAGGTGAGATTTTCCAGTATTCAGAAAATCAGAATGTCCATGTTTAAAACAAATGTCTTATACAGTAGGCACCAGAAATGTGTCTACAAAACAAGAAATGAATCTTGGATATAGAGGGCCACATTACTGCCAATGGGTAGTGGCACATAATTCTGCCTGAAAATACAGTAAATTGCATAATATATGGTGCTAAGGTAATTTATATCATGAAAATTAGTTTGTTTTACTTTCTCAATTGTTAATTATAATTACAAGAGTTTAACAGTTGCCTCCCAAAATGGAAATACTCATTCACCTCAGCAAACTGGACCTCAGAGAAACTTAATTATAAACAAAAAAAATTACAAGCGATAGGTTCACATCATACTTATCAAGCATAAGGTCAAGTACCCCTCTGAGATGGAAGACAAGGTCCAATTTCAGAGAAATAATTTTGACACTGAATTTAACTTCCTTTGCCAGTATCCACTGTGGCACTTTTTTGAGGCCTTGGCACTTTTCTTCCTAAAATAAATTGGGGGAGGGGGGAGGGGGAGGGGGGGCAGAATCAGTAAAAGTTTTCCCAATCCATTTCCTTGATCCTGGTCTTGGGAACTGGTTTAATGTAGATCAGGTCTTTATTTCTAATACATTACAAATGAAATTAATAACCAGAAAGTAAAAAGAAAAATAAATGTCTCCTACTTTGTGCTCCCTTGCCCAGTTGCAGTCAACAGAGTTTGGATTTCTGTGTGTAACCTTTAGGCTTGAATAACATTTTTTCCACATTCAGTTCACTTTACAAGGGAATAAAGCATTACCATACAAATTCTAGTACTATTTCAAATACTGATTTGAACATATTAATTCAATAAACATAAGTTCCTGTTTCATGTTTGATAAGATGAATGCAGGAGTAAGGGAAAATCGGTTTAGCCTTCAGACATCTTATCATCTTTGTTGCTTTTCTTGGCACTCTTTAGGGTTTTAGCATCTTTGTATCATGTTGACCAGAACTGGACACAGTATTCCAAGTGTGGCCTCACTAGCACAATATAAAGCAGCACTATAATTTCTTGTGATTTTGATGCTATCCTTTTGTTGATGCAATCTAGAATTGCATTGGCTTTTTTGGCAGCTGCAGCACATTGCTGGCTCGTACTTAAGTGGTGAACCACTAAGACACCTAGATCCTTCTCACACTATATCTGCTTTTGGAGAGTCAGAGACAATGAGTTCTAACCCTGCCTTAGCCATGAAACCAGCTGGGTGATCTTGGTCCAATCACTCTCTCTCTCAACCCAACTCACCTTACAGGATTGTTGTTGAGGGGAAAATAGGAAAAGGAAAGTGAGTGGAAATGTCCGCTACCTTGAATTATTTGTAAATAAATAATAAAGGGATATAAATAAATACACAAACAAATGAGCTTACTGTAAACCTGTCTCACTTATGGGCTGGGGAAAAGATGAAATAAGGACCCTGCAAGGGCAAATTTGCACTACTGTTTTGAATTCAAAGGAAGAGGTTTTTGGGGTATGGAAGGGTACTTACCTATCACCTCTTTCAAACAGTTGTGTCATTTCCTACTCTCTGCAACTGCAAAACAATCCCAGGGAAAGACAAATTTGACTTGAAGAACAATTGCAGCTAGTATATGTTCGTCCATGTGTGCTCCAGGGCACCGTTTCCTTTTGAATCCAAAGTGTTCCTGTGTTGTTAGGCACAAAGGGGGAAATGTCTTTATGCCTAAAAATCCTGATGGGAGGAAATAGCAAAACTGGATTTGTATGATCAGAAATGAAATGATTTATTTTAAGTTTGTTTTGAAATAAATACAATTAAAATATTGCTGGTATCACCAGAAAATGACAACCTTTACAAGTTCATATATTGATATTATCTTTTCTCCTACTCTGATATTTTGTGTGAGAGTGGATTACTGTATTCTCTCTTGTTTATTCAGAGAGCCAACTGGTTAAAAAAACTAAAAAAATTATTTACCAATAATACTGGATGACAAATTATTGTAAGTTGTCTCTGCTCAGAAAACATCAATAGTAATCTATGCTCATTTACAGAAATATAGTTTACTATGCTATCCAAGTTAGTTTTCTTTTAATAAACTTTAATGGATTCATTTTTCTCCCCTCCCCCTTTATTTTGTGCACTCTCTCCTCATATTTCTCTAAGATCTCTTCTGTTCTGCCTAGCATTCTCTTTGAGAAAGTTCCAATTACTGTTTAGTGGAATGTTACTGTTTTATCAGGAAAAAAGGTTTTAAAAAATCAGAGACAATTTGAAGGATAAACTCAGGAGAATAAATGCTACTCCTCCTATTCACTGTTTCTTTCCTACAATGTTATGAAAGTTTTTTTTTAAATTGTCTTGTGAAATTTGGTTCCATTTGTACTATTCACTGGAAAGTGTGTACAGATCCAGAGTTCCTTGAAGAAAGTGGCATAGAGAACTATGATGAATTGAAACTAAGGAGTGAAATAAAATGAAAGCATCTAACAAATTAGGTAATCAACTTGAATTTGATAATTTACAGATTCTAGAACATACAATTAAACAGTCTGCCTGTCAGCATTTTATTTATTTGGTAAATTTATATAATTGCCCATCTCACATATGTGTTTCTTAGCGGCATACAAAGTTAAAAACATAGTATAAAATAATCAAAAATAACCACAAGAATCATTTAAAAACATTAAAATATTTTTTAAAAAACTATTAAACAATAAAAACATAATCTGTGGAAGAACGCAATCAACAAAACAGCCATTTTGTAAACTCCATACCACCACAACTAGATCCCCAGGCTATATGTTTTCACACCGTTCTGGAAGGTCAGCAAGGTCAGGGCCAATCTGACCTCAGGTGGTATGATGTTCCAAATGGTGGGTGCCATGGCAGAAAAGACTCTTTACCTGCATCCGGTCAGATGCATTCTTTCATGGATGGGAACCACAACATGTCCTTTCTACCAGGCTAGGTGGGACAGATAGATATGATTGGGAAGAGGCGGTTCTTCAAATATTCCATCCTTATGCTATATAAAAAGAGAACTTTGAAAATATAAAAATGGCACAAATGTTCATATAACAAGTCATCCCAAATTAAATTTATCTAACGTTTAAAACAGACTTTTAGCTTTTTAAATTAGAGGAATGCTATAGAGATATTATATCTTCATTCTATTAAGGCTGTCTTGTAGATTGCCATAATAAGTTGTTAAGAGACAAGTTTGGCAGTTTACAGTTATATAGATTTGTGACTACTTAATGCACTATTCACAAAGTCCAGTGCTATGTATTGATTACAATATCAGATCTGGACCACAGTCATCATTGTAAAGAACCTGTCCTGTCATTCCATGGTGAACTAGCTGAATCAACTTTCATGAATTTCCTCAAGCACATAGAACGTCTCAGAATGATTCAGAGAGCCTCCCTGTTTACAGTGTCAAATGCCTTATCTAGGACAATAAAGACAAAGTAAACAGGCTTATGCTGCTCAATTCACTTCTCTTGGATCTGCCTCAGGACAAACATCGTATCTGCTGTATTGGTAGTCCTTGACTTATGACTTAAGGACTACCAGTCATTATGAACACTGCAGCTACAATATTAAACAAATACATTTTCTCCAATGGATGTTCTTTGCTAGGAACCAGAAGCAAGCAGCAGAAACTGGCAAAAAGTATTGCAAATTGTGTTCATGTGATTATGGAGTGCTGCAAATAACCATAAAAGTCAGCCAGTTGCCAAGTACCCAAAATGCGATCATGTGACCATCATAACTTCAAAAACAGATTGTAAGTAGCTTTTGAGGGGTTTGTGGTAACTGAAAGGTTGTTAAGTGATTGATTGGACTATGTGTATTTTGTTCTAGCTGAAAGCCATACTGTGTCTCTGGCAGATTCCTTTCCAAGACAATGATAAGTTTGTTCAAGAGAATGCAGGCACAGATTTTGCCTGCAATAGATAACAGTGAGATAACTCTGTAATTTCTGCAGTCTGATTTGTCCCTAACACATGTTCCAAGAAATAATAAATACTTGACTAACTTCAGAGCCTAAAAAAAGAAGATATAAAATATAATAAACACTGACAAACCACTGTCCATAAGAAGAGAATGAAACAAAGGGGCAAGCCTAGTGAATAAGTGGCAACCCAGATAAAGAAACATATATTCTACACCTTAGAACTTAGAATTTGCTTCTATGCATAAAATCTCTGCTTCAGACTTTCTTCTGAGTTTTCCATATACTGTAATTATCTCCCCAAGTAAGCTAGTTTTTAATTACCACTAACATAGCAGCTGCACTACAGATAGTCCTCAAGTTATGACTATAATGGAGACTGCCTATCATATGTTATAAAAGTTGTAAAATAGGTCATGTGACAAACCCAATTTTATGAGGTTTTTGCAGCAGTTAAGCAAACACAGTCATAAGTGTGAATGCCACAGTTGTTAATAGCAATAGCACTTAGACTTATATGCTGCTTCATAGTGCTTTACAGCCCTTTTCTAAGCAGTTTACAGAGTCAGCATATTGCTCCCAACAATCTGGGTCCTTATTTTACTGACTTCAGAAGGATGGAAGGCTGAATCAACCTTAAACTGGTCAGGATCGAATTGCTGGCCGTTGGCAGAATTAGCTTGCAATGCTGCATTCTAACCACTTTTAACATTAAGTTGATGCATTGTTTGCATTTTTAATAAAGTCTCCTGGTAACTAAGCTTTCTCAACCAAACACAAACAATTCCTCTCTACAAGAAACTAGATATAACAGAATGACCACAGAAACAACCTGAGATAATATTTCCTACAATAAAAAGCAAATAGAAAAACAGGGTTAATCCCATTAGAAGTTAAAGGAAATTAGACTAGAGCTTTTAAAAATTAGTAGAATACAAAATCTTTGTAGTGAAAACCTGATGTAAATGTAAATAAATTCCGATCATTTCACTACCCAGCAGATCACTGTCAACTTCCATACGGCAGTGAAAGTGATTTGCAACTCCAAAATACAGCAGTATGTCATTACTCAACTGCTTCAAAACTCATCAAATTTGGTACTAACATATTTTGACACCAAAATGTTGTCCCAGTACAACATTTTGTTGGTTTGATACTTGACATGCTGCAATAGGAAGAGGGGGAAGGCTATGGAAAATGGATACTAAATCAGTCATGCTAGGAAGGTCACTACAAAAGGAAGCAGGGCACAGCCGGAGAGGACAGAGAAGAAGTCGGCCATGCTTGGAAGGTCGCTAACGTAAGAAAAGAGGGATGGTGGTAGAGAGCAGATGTAAGTCCTTCCTAGCCAAAACAAAGGTTCATGTTTGGTACTCATTTTTAGTACTCGTCATGCCTCCCTGAACCAATTAACGATGAATACTCAGGTACCTCTGTAAACCAGTAAAAAGACATTTAAAAATTCACATTAAAATCCAGCAAGGGGTTAGAATAAATCAGCATTCAACCAGTTGATAAATAATTAAACTCAAGATGAAAAAAGATACTTCAAAAGATGCAGTTCAAGCTGAGGTATGCTTAAAATAAAACAACTGAAAGAAAAGATGGTGATCCAACCATCTGGCTGCTCTGACAAAAAACTGTAACCATTGAAATTCTTCTTCTGAGGCAGGTACACCATCATCAGAAGATCGTCCTGGGTCATTCCTAGTTGCTCCCATTCACATCTGGGGAGCACACTGCCGAAGAGTCAACTTTGGCAGCAAAATCAGCTATTTGTTGACAGGAGGAAAAGAATCGCCCTGCCATGCTGTGTGCCATTTTCAGCGACTCCTGCAAAGCGTTTGAATCTTGATGACCTAACCAGGGAGACACTGCAATGGTGCAAGGACAGTTGCAAAGTTACTTTTTCAGTCCTTTTGTAACTTTGAACACTTGCTAAACAACTATCTTTAAGAGAGGATTACTTATGGTCTGTACAGTATTTACAAGAATAGGATTCTTTAGGTTACTCTCCCACTCCTCTCAAAAGAGAAAAATTAATAAAGCATTATTTTCTATCAGCCCAAAATATATGTATATTGATGTGTATACTTGCATTTCCTTCAAGCCATTTGCAACATTGTATGAAATCTGGACTCATTGTATGAGTCCAGATTGTATGAAATCTCTCAATTGAGAGATTTGAATTTCCCCCCCCCCCAATGAACAGTTACAAGGATTTACAAAAACTCGCAACAGTCCACATTAATCCTGGGTGTATTTTAAAGTGGCATCACCAGAGAACTGTGTCTGGTTATATGCAGTAAATAAATAATTCTCAGTGGTTGCTACTAATGGCAGTAGCTATAAAGCCAAGAAGACATTTTTGCCTTTTAAGTACCAGCAAATGAAATGCTAAATAGCTGAAAGCTAGGAGATGAGAAGAGGGGTACAACAAGAGCTTCTACCTGTCGGAAATAAGACTTTTCAAGCTCTGCAAAGTTTTATCATTGTAAAGAGAAAGATGGTTGCCAATTTCAATTTTATATATATCACAACTGAGTTGGAACTAAATTAGCTCAGTTTTCTCACATAGACAGTGGTGTGAGAATACAGTGGTACAGAGCTAATTCTAGAACACAGAGAGTGGATATTTAAATGATAACTAGCTATGAAACAGAATTAATTATGAGCTGGTAATTAATTTGTGAAGGAGTCACTATTGTACACTATTGACCAAGGTAGAAATTATTAGTGCTATTTACCGGGATTTTTTTCTCATGACAGTTCTACTATCTTTTAATTTTCTTTTTCTAGTCTAGTTTATCTTCAGAGTAGAAAATAAGAGCATTAAATCCTCATTTTAATATTGCCCCCATACTTGAAATGCCCCTTTCCATGCCTTACAAGACTTAGTCTATTAAATAATATCACACATTAGGATTATGTAAAAGTTCAGCAAGAAATATTAGGCATCTCAATTGGCCATCTATGTTCACGTTAACAAATGGGGGAACATCACACTGGAGGTGGCTAATGAATTAAGAGACAATCCCGTGTCCCCCCACACATCCTGTTCCCTCCCTATTTTAATTATAATTTTATCAGGATTGGGATTTCTCTTTTTATTGTTTTAGAGATATTAATATGGTATGATTTTAATATTTTATGCTGTAAGCCACCCAGAGTAGTTTCATTATGAGACAGCAAATAGATAGATAGATATAGATAGATAGATAGATAGATAGATAGATAGATAGATAGATAGATAGATAGATAGATAGATAGATAGCTGCAGACCCGTCTTTGACTCCAACAATGGCTGAAGCAGAATAGGTTTCTTTGATGCTTGACAGTGGCTGTCATACAGCAAAACAAATTAAATGTATAAAGATGGAACTTTGAACAAATCTGTTTCTATTTCTATCAAGTAGTCAATCCAGTTCTTAACTTTAATCAATTTTAGATGGATCTCTTCTTTCCTTACCTGAAAAATACTGAAACAGGAGTTGAACAATTATTTAAGCCACGGGTGCAAGATGATATTCCAGGGGGTGCGCACTCAATTTATTATTATAGCCAAAGGCCACACATAAATCAAACATCCAAATAAAACAAAACTAAACAGAACCATCACAAGAGGGCAAAGCAATACATCACAATCAATAATGCAATCAATGGGTGACCAAGGTCTGCCTAGTTTTACAGGCAGTATATCAAAAACAAGCTATCTTCAGAAAACTGAATCAAACTGACCCGACAGGCAGTCAGACCGGCAGCCGCAGCTCATCCTGGGATTAACCAGCCGCCTGTTCCTCGGCGGGGGCGTCGGGCGGCTCAGAGGGGGCATCGGGCGGCTCAGAACGAAGTCCGGACAGCGGGGCGTTGTGGGGAGCTGTTAGGGGGGCTGTAACACTGACACGCTGGACGGTGGAGGGGAGCACGGAGGACGGGTGGGGGAGCGCGAAAGGGGGGTTAAGGGCATACACTCACCTGGAGTCTGTGTGGGAGCTCAGGCACAAAGGGTGGGGTGATGTGCGGAGAGCTGGGCAGGGGGCGGGTTTTGAGCAGACTCAGCCGGATGCTGGTTTGCATGGGGTGGGGTGGGGCTAATCACCCCCAATGTATAAAAGACGCGTTGGGACGGCTAGCTCCCAACGCTGACTTTGTATCTGCTAGGCTTTTCTGAAGTAAAGAAAACCTCGTTGTCACCCGTACCACGTTGTCATCGTTCTTTCAGCGTGGACGGCGGTGACAGTAAGTCAGCGTTGTTTACAGCATTTCCTCGTTGCTGTGTTCTGCTCTGGACTTCGAGGCAACTGACATGGCCGAGGGAACCCAGGGGGCTGTGCTTACTGTGGAGGGAGAGGAGCCGGTTGGGGCTACAGCGCCTCTGGACATGGGGCAGTTGGCAGAGGCCCCACCGGTAGTTTGGCCCAAGGTCCGGGACCCTTGCCCAGCGGCTGAAGGCATTGGGACCCAGGGGCCGACTGCTCAAGCAAAGACTGGGGAATGGTGGCTCAGTTCTGTACTGGGACAACTGGAGACTGGGCAGGAGCGGCCACCCAGGCAGAGGGGGCCGTTGTTGGAGTGGAGGGAGCGTCGCGTTACCGACGAAGAAGGGGAGGAGTGGAGCTACTCCACGGCTCCAGGGAGTTATACTATGGACGTCCTGAGGGACAGGTTCGGGGAGCCTCGGCCATGGACCCCCATTGAACCCGAACCAGACGCTGGCCGTTGGTCTCACGACAGGGCTGGCCCTGTGCAGCAGAGGCTAGCCCCCATTTTCAGGCTCCGCAGGGTTCCGGCACCCCGCAGGGGACTGCACCTTCGTTGCCGGGCCCCGCGGCCACACCAGGTCAAGGGCCCGTACAGGCGGGTGCTATGGGGGGCAGTGGTGCTGCGCTACGCCCGGGGCCACCGGCAGGAGGTCTGGGTTGGCCACAACCAGGGCCCATAGCGCAAGGACTGGGTGCTCCGGCAGGGCTCTGGGGAGCACCAGCAGCGTGGGGCCCGCCACCATTGCCCATGACTTTCGATGGCCACCCCGACCACCTGGCCCTCTTCCTTGGTCACGTGATCCATCATCTGGATAAGTACGGTCCCGTGTATGCCTCTCATTGCGAACCCGCTTTGAAGACGTTACCTGGGTATAGCGGGCTGAAGCCGAGATAGTTGGGCTTCGACAAAACGGCCGGCCAGCAACGGAGTTTGTTCGGGAGTTCAGGGAGGTGGCAGGCAAACTTAGCTCGTGGCCAGAGCAGATGTTGATCCATCATTTCCGGGCTGGGCTGGACGACCACCTCCAGAGGGCCTGTATCGTCTGCGGCATCCCTCCCAGACTCCAGGAATGGTTCCGGGTCGTGGTTGAGCTGGACGTTGGCCTACAGGGCTGCCAGCGGCGTGCAAAACCTCCAGCAGACCCCCGACAGGCTCCGCAGAAGCCACAAGGGGAGGGGCAAAAACCGGCGTCTCCGATGCAGAAACCCACAGGACCACCGCCCCGGGCCACTTTCCGCTGTTTCCGGTGTGACCAGCCGGGGCACCGTGTAGCTGACTGTCCAATGCCGGCACCCCGGGCGGTGGTGGGAGCAACCCCAGCACGGGGTGTAACTTCCCCACAGTTTGTGGAGCGCTCCCGAGCCAACCGTCAGGCCTTGGACATGACGCCCAGGAGAAACAACCAAGCGGAGACTGAGAGGCCAACGGACGTGGACCTAGAGGTTTACGGGGACAGTAATGGACAGGAGGAAGACCCAATGGTAAGTGCACCGATCTGCCCTTTCACGATCCCAGTAACACTGACGAACCCCAACACGGGTGAGGCACTGGGATTCAGGGCCTTAATTGACTCGGGTAGCACACGGTGTCTTGTCAGTCAAGAGGTGGTGGCCAAGGTGGGTGTTTGGGGTGGTGCGACTGGAAACCCCTATGCGCTTCCAACAGGTGGATGGCTCCCACTTGGGGGGAGCACCCATCACGCACGTAACAAAACCCATACGCCTGGGCATAGGGGAGCACTGGGAGAGGTTACAGTTCATTGTGGTACCCTCCTTGACCGAGGAGGTGATCCTGGGTCTCGCGTGGCTGGACAAGTGGGGCCCGACCATCTGGTGGGAGGGGGGATGCCGACACCTTCGACTTGGGGTTGGGCCCCAACCCCCTGACCACGAACACGTGGGGAAAGACAGACAGCCAGGAAGGACAGAAGAAGGCTGCAGGGCCGGATCGGAGGTGCGGCTTCCGCCAGAGTATGCCGACCTCCTGGAGGTCTTCAGTGAACAAGTGTGACCTCCTACCACCCCATCGGGCCACGGATTGCGCGATTGAGCTGGAGCCGGGGGTCAGGCTGCCCAAGCCACGAATGTACACCATGGCACCGCGACAGATGCTGGAGCTGCTGCGTTACATAGACAAGAACCTGGCACGGGGCTTTATCCAGCCCGCTCGCTCACGTATGGCAGCACCCGTTTTCTTCAGAGAAAAGAAGGACGGTGGGCTACGACTATGTGTGGATTATCGTGGGGTCAACGCAGTGTGCCTCTGATGAAGGACATGTTATCCCATCTGGCCAGTGGGAGGGTGTTCACTCGCTTGAACCTGCGGGAGGTGTACTATCGAGTGCGCATCAAAGAAGGCGACGAATGGAAAACTGCGTTTAACTGCCCACTCGGCAGTTTTCAGTTTCGTGTGATGCCGTTCGGGCTCCAAGGGGCTCCCGCGGTCTTCATGCAGTTGATAAATCAGGTACTGCATGAGCATCTGTACAGGGGGGTCCTCGTGTATCTCGACATACTAATTTACACGGAATCCATGGACGAGCACGTCAATTTAGTGCGGCAGGTATTACAGAAACTCCTAGAAGCTCGACTCTACGTAAAACTCACGAAATGCGAGTTCCATACCTCCCGTTTGGACTATCTGGGCTACCGGATCTCCGCGGCCGGAATCACGATGGACCCCAAGAAACTGGAGGTGGTACAACAGTGATAAGCTGGCCACTTCAGGTTCGTTAAAACTCTGCACCTCGCCCGGCGACAGTTCTGGTGGCCGGGTATGAGACGTCACATTGAGGACTATGTGCGCCACTGTCATACGTGTGTTACCGCTAAGCCCCGGCCTGGTAAACCAACGGGTCTTTTACAAGCAGTGGCAGACCCCTGTCGGCCATGGCAGGACATAGCCATGGATTTTATTGTGGAGCTACCGGAGAGCCGAGGGTATACCGTGATATGGACAGTGGTAGACCTATTCTCCAAGCAGGCCCACTTTGTACCATGCAAAGGATTGCCAACAGCCCGACGACTGGCGTGGATGTTCATAATGCATATCTACCGCCTACATGGCGTGCCCAGGCGTATCATCTCGGACCGGGGGGTGCAATTTACAGCTAGGTTTTGGCGGGAGTTCATCCAATTCATTGGATCATCCCAGGGGTTGAGTTCTGGGTATCATCCCTGCACAAACGGAGCAGCTGAGCGAGCTAATGCCGCAGTGGAGCGGTATCTGCGCAGCTATGTCTCCTATCAACAAACGGACTGGGCGGACCTGCTGGCATTTGCGGAGGTAGCCCACAATAATGCAGTGCACAGCAGCACCGGCTACCCTCCCTTCACGGTGGTGTCAGGGTATGACTTCTCCCCCATCCCGGAGTACGGCCAAGGGTCGGCATCACCCTGCCAACCCAGGGAGTGGATATCGCAATTGGAAGGGGTGTGGAAAGCGACCAGAGAGGCGCTACAAAAAACGGCCGGTGTTATGAAAGAACAGGCAGACAAGAAGCGCCAACCCTTTCACACCCCTGGGGTCGGGGACTGGGTGTATCTGTCCACCAAATATTTACGTCTACAGATACCAAGTAAGAAACTCGGCCCCAAATTCATAGGGCCGTTCCAGGTCACCCAGGTCATCAACCCGGTAATGGTACGACTCAGGTTACCCAAATTCCTTGGCAAGGTACACCCAGTGTTTCACAGCAGTCTGTTGAAACCGGCATCCGTTCCTGTGGGGTTGGGGAAGGGGGGCCCTGGACCTGTTCATAACGGGCACTACGAAGTGCAGGACATCCTTGACTCCAGGGTGCGGAGGGGAAGGGTACAGTACCTGCTATTGTGGAGGGGATATCCAGCGTCCGAGGCGTCATGGGTGGCGGAGCGGGACGTCCAAGCACCACGGCTGCGTAGGGCGTTCCACCGTAGGCGCCCAGACAAACCTGGGGGGGTCAGATGGATCCCGTCACCCATATTGGTACCTGTGTAACATCTTCCAATCTTGCCTTCCAGGTTGTGCCCTGGTAGGAGGGGCCGCCTGTCAAGCCCCATGGGCTCGACATCACGAGGGGAGCAGGGGAAACGCCACACAAACCGCCCGCCCGAACCTTCCTGCTTGAGCCACCCGGGAACAGCACATCCAGCAGTCAAACGGCCGCCAGCAACCACGGGCAGCTGTTCCGAGGCTTTCTGGCGTGTCTGCATCGACGGAACTGCTGAAGGGACCCACAGGCAGTCAGACCGGCAGCCGCAGCTCATCCTGGAATTAACCAGCCGCCTGTTCCTCGGCAGGGGCGTCGGGCGGCTCAGAGGGGGCATCGGGCGGCTCAGAATGAAGTCCGGACAGCAGGGCATTGTGGGGAGCTGTTAGGGGGGCTGTAACACTGACACGCTGGATGGTGGAGGGGAGCATGGAGGACAGGTGGGGGAGCACGAAAGGGGGGTTAAGGGCATACACTCACCTGGAGTCTGTGTGGGAGCTCAGGCACAAAGAGCGGGGTGACGTGCGGAGAGCTGGGAAGGGGGCGGGTTTTGAGCAGACTCAGCCGGATGCTGGTTTGCATGGGGAGGGTTGGGGCTAATCACCCCCAATGTATAAAAGACGCGTTGGGACGGCTAGCTCCCAACGCTGACTTTGTATCTGCTAGGCTTTTCTGAAGTAAAGAAAACCTCGTCGTAACCCGTACCACGTTGTCGTCGTTCTTTCAGCGTGGACGGCGGTGACAGTATCCTTAAGCAACCACTGGAGATAAGTACTTTCCGAACAACCAGAATACCTATCAATTATGCGGGGGGGGGGGATATGGTTTTTCCAAATGGCTCTGTAGAAGGAACATCGAAGGAGTATGTGTCCAATGGTCTCCACCTCTCCTGAGCCAAAGGCGCAGTGTCTTTCAGACAGTGGTGTCTTGTTGTACTTGCCGTACAGGACGGCTGATGGAAACGCATGTCACCGTGCAAGCGAGAATGCTTTCCAGTGGTTTACTGACTCCAACTGACTAAGATACCTGGCAGGTGTAACCACATATCTAATAGAGTCTGGAGCCAGAAACAGCGGAGCTATACCTAAGTCTGCTTGCCTCTCGATGTCCTCTACCCTTTGACACAAGGTTTGTTTTGCTTGGTCATAGTCCAATTTGAGAATTGAGGCTGACAAGAAGCCTAGTTTGGCAAGGTTGGACTCGACTGCCTTGATCCATGAAGAGGAAAATTTATCTTTTTTTTTTTTATTGAAAAGTTTTATCATACATTTTATCCTTGACAATCCCCCCTACCCCTCCCCTATCCCTCCCTCCTTACCCCTCCCCCCCTCCCCACCCCCCCGACTTCCCAGAGCTGAGTACAAGGTATAAAAAACAAAAAAAAAGAATCATAAACAACCATATGCTAACAACCATAGACTCTAAAATCTATCACTCTCTAGCTCACATAGGATAACTACAAACACTATTAATATGGAATATATAAAAAAAACAGAAAAAAAGGGAAAGGAAGACTTATTCAAATGCTACATAAAACTTCTTAGTCCCATATTTGTTCTGGATATACTCAATCCATTCCTCTTAACAGTTTAATAGCCTCCTTAGACTTCACATCCTCTGGATTCAAAATCAAAGCCTTTTCTTTTTCCTTTATTTCATTCTCCAATTCTTTCCTCCTAGCTTCCACAGCACATCTATGTTTATTGTTCATATATATCAACACCCCTCTCATATAGGCCTTGCTAGCATCCCAAACCATGTCCATAGAGGTGCCCTTATTCATATTAATTTCAAAAAAAACCCCTTCATCCGCTGTTTACATTCTTCCACATTTCTCTGGTTTCTAAACAAATTCTCATTTACGCGCCACGAGCGCCTATCTCTATTCTCCTTATTAATCTCTAGCCAAACTGGGCTATGATCAGAAATAGTTCTTGCACATATCTTCACCATCTTAATCCTTGAAAAAAAGTCATTAGTCAACAAAATAAAATCGATCCTGAAAAAAGATTGATGTCTGTCAAAAAAAAAAAAAAAGTATAATCCTTTACATACGAATGTCTTTCACGCCAAATATCTCGCAGTTCCAAGTCATCCTTCATTTCAAAAAAGGATTTAGGCAGTCTAGCATGACTTGGGACGCACTTAATAGCTCCAGCCTTGTCCATCTGTACATCCAAAACACCATTCCAATCCCCCATAAAAATAAAAAATTTATAATCCAACTGGGTAAGCTTTGTATGAAATAAACTAAAAAAGTCAGCTTGTTGTTGATTAGGAGCATATAATCCAGCTAAAAGCATCTTTTTACCTTCTAGCAGCAACTCTATCATAACGTATCTTCCATGCTTATCTGCTTCAATTAAGTCCGCTGTTAAAGCACTTTTAACATAAACAACCACTCCATTTTTCTTATTCATTGCAGAAGCAACAAATTGCGTGCCCAACCTTGAGTTCAATAAATACTTTTGGTCCACAACCCTAATATGCGTTTCTTGCAAACATATAACATCTATCTTGAATTGTTTTAAATATTGAAAAACTTTCTTCCTCTTCTGTGGTGAATTTAGTCCATTAACGTTCCAAGTTAAAAATTTAGTTGCCATGCATATCATCCCAAAGCTCTTGGAGCAGCTTAAATAGGACTATCTTTTTTAGGCCGTGCTCCTCCCACTGCTTGGCTGTAAGTACATTTTGGAAATTCCATAAACTTCTGCTAATCTTGTTCATTTTTTTTTTATCGTTTTAAAGCAGCACGCATCACCCTCTGCTCTCTAGAATCATCCAAAGAAGTTGTAGCTTGATCTCCTCCAGCACCATTCTCCTCTGTCTGTCCATCTTCAGCCTCTTGGTGTTCTCCTTCTCCAGATCCCTTTGCAGCTTCCAGAAGTGATAGTGGGGTTGCTTTTAAAACATTATTGTAAAAATCACGCGCCTGCATCACAGTGGCCAAACGGTGCCTTTTACCTTCATGCATCACCATCAACCCAACTGGAATCTCCCATCTGAACCTTATATCTCGTTGCTTGAGCTCTTGCACTAAAAATGTAAAATCCTTCCTTCTCCTTAAAATCTTTGGAGGAATTTCTTTTAGAACCAAAACTTCTTGATCAGCAATCACAACTTTAGTACCATAGGCAGCTTGAATAACTTCATCTCTAATTTCCCTCTTTGCAAAATAAACCACCACATCTCTAGGTAACTTTCTCTGTCTAGCAATCCATGAATTCACACGAAACACTTTATCCATGCCTCCCTTTATTTCAGATGCTGGCTGACTCAATACTACTTCCAGAGCCTCAGAAATCAGCTGCTTTAGGTCTTCCTTAATATTCTCTTTTAAGCCTCTGATTCTAACAGCATACTGCATCTGGTAATATTGAGCAAGACTCAGTTCTCTGTCCATTTTGTCTCTTAAATCTTCATTCTCCAGTACTTTTGCTTCTAATATGGCATTCTTTTGAGTCAAATCTTCCACTTTTTCATCCAAATCTTCCACACATTCAGCCACTCTATACACTGAAGACAAAATGTCTACCTTCATCACTCTGAACTTCTCTTCCATCCTCTCTTCTATTCTCTCCTCCAATTTCTCCAATTTCTCCTCCATCTTTGCAAATTTATCACCCATTGTTTCCAGAATTACCTGGGCATATTTTTCAAGAGCATCTTGTAAATCCTTCGGTGTCAATACATCAGGAAGAAGCAACGCTTGCAATGATGACTGTTGCACCGGAGAGGTTCCAGCACTCCAAAGAGCTTTTGGGGAAGGTTTAGCCGCCATCTTTACTTTCACTTACTACGCACTTTCACTTTTAAATTTATAAAATCCATTAAGCTAGAAAGCAGCAATAAAAGTCCTCTTCACCTTTTCCTCCTGTACCGCTCTGCCTGCTCCTTTTATTCCATGGTCTTTCCTTCTGGCAGGGGTGGTCGCAAACGCCTGGCTCCGCTCCAGAAATCACGGAGCAGAGACGCTGACCAGCTGGGAGCGACCCAGGCTACGGGGGAGTTCGATCCTTCAGCCGCCCAAGCTTTAAGCTCAGGCAGCCCCGGAGAACTCAACCCCTACCTGGGGCCTCACCCCCTCCTCTTCTCCCGAGGAGGGGGCTTCAAATCCACCCGAACAGCTGATCGGCGCTGTTTCGGGTGGAAATAACACAGCTGAGCCGCGGGCAGCCCGAAAGGGCTGTCTCCGGTGCCGCGCCGCCACCGGAAGTCTCAAGAGGACAATTTATCTTGTAAAATAGCTTCTCCCATAGTTTAGTCGTATCCGTGTCAAAAGCTGCCTTAAGATCTATAAAGGCAGCATATAATGATACAGGTTTATCTGATGCATATTTTTCAATCAAATGATGAAGAACTAAGCACTGATCTATGGTGCCGCTCCCCTCTCTAAACCCAGCTTTTTCTTTAGCAATCAAGTTCTCAAGGTCCAGCCACTCCTTTAATTTATCTTGAAGCTGTTTGGCATAGAGTTTGCTGATTATATTTAGCAGACTTATTGGTCTGTAGTTGGCAGGGTTGTCTCTCTTTCCCTTTTTATAAATTGGGACAATTGCCAAGCCCCAATCCTCTGGGTCATGGCTGGTGGAGTCAATATAGGTGAATAACGCTACCAGGGTATCCACCACTCCATATTATTATTTAGTAATTCGGCCAAAATGAAGTCAGCTCCTGGAGCCTTCCCAATCCTGAGTTGGCCAATGAGGGATTTGATTTCAGACTCTGAAACTGGAGGCCATGCAGGTAAATCCTTCATTATAGACCTTGTACTCTCGTAGGAGGGGTCTTCTTACATTCTCCGAAAATGGAGTTCCCAGGTTATAGGAGATATATGACAGTCTAATGGGGTATAGATTATTTCAGAGTGGCAAGCTATTAGACACCAAAATAAAGAAGAGTTCTTTTGCTTTGCTGCCACGATGAGCTGTTCCCAGGAAGACTTTGTGTCTTGTCTCTTCTTGAATGCAATCAATTGCTTGAATTGTTTTTTAAGTGTAAGTATCTGTTTAAGAATTGCTTTATTGCCATGTCCAGTCTCACTTTTGTACTCCTTGTATGCCAAATTAAGGGCTTTCTTGGGATCTACGCAATCCTTATCAAACCATGGTTTGGAGGTGGTACAGGACCTCTTAGCTGAGAAATTTCAGTCATGGTTGTAGCTCATAAACTAAACTTTTATATAGTTCTAATAAATCTTGTGTCGGGTTGGCTGATATAAAGGCTGCATGGATTTTTTGAAAATTATCCTCTGTTAGGGCTCTCCTTACCTTCTGATCAAGTTGTTGGCTCCATTTGACCCAGCATCTTGTTAGGCCGGCTGTAGAGATTGCAGGAATAAAAAGGTCCTTGGAGGATATCTGCCTGATAAAGGGCTTCATGCATATACATAGAGGAAGATGATCACTTTCTAGGCAAGGCAGGATTTCAAAATTTTCTGTATGTTGTACTAAGTCCATAGAAGTTAAGATGTAGTCAATGGTGCTAGTTTTGGACCCTTCTATGAATGTAAACTCCCCAGGATAGTCACCAGGCCATGAGTTGTTTGATATGAGGAAGTTAAATTTATTTCCCAACTTGGCAAGACAGAGGCCAGCACAGTTAGCTCTAATGTCTTTAGAGAGTCGTAAGAGGGGGGGGCGTTGGTTTGTATAGGGACCTCTGATGGTGGGTATTGATGATGTTTCATGAATAATGTATAATCATCTGGTCCCAATCTGGCATTAAAGTCTCCCCCTAGTAGGACCCTGGCATTTGGGTGTTCCATGAGTTGTTTATTAATGTAGTGTTCCAACTCCAGCCATACAGCAGTGGTTTCAGCTTTTCTTAGTGAAGGAGGGAGATAAACATTAATTATCAAAAGCAGGATTGAGTCCCACTTGAGGAGAAGTGCCATAGCTGAATGGTTTAAAGGGGTAATAAGTGTGGACTCTGCTCTCAAGTTGGTAGAAATAAATATACCCAGCCCTCCTTTCAGTCTCCCTGGGCCTCTGCCTGACCTTGCTTCCAGCTTATATGAATAAAAGCCATTAGGCAGGAGATCAACAGTAGTCTTGCACCAATATAATATCCTTACCTTCCAGAGGATCAGAGTGATTAAGGCCTCTGAAATGATACCACCCGGCTACATTCCATGATATGATATTTAAAGTGTTTTTCTTGCACTGACCTTCATATAGTCAGTTCAAGTTCTCCACAGGGGCACTTGTTAGAGCAGGGGTGTCAAATTCAATTTCACTGAGGGCCGCATCAGCATTGCAGTTGCCCTCAGGGGGCCAGGTGGGTGTGGCCAGGGTGGGCGTGGCCTACTGGGTGGGCGTGGCTAGAGTGCGTATGGCCTACTGGGTGGGCGTGGCCAGGTCTACATCGTTTGCATCAAGGGTGCCTATGGGGCCCTGGGCAGGAGTGGGACAGATCTGAGGGTCTCTGGCAGAAGGAGGGTAGTGCACTTAGTGTAATAGCACTTAGACTTATATGCCAGACAAATATTACATTATTTGACCAAGTGACAAAACTAGTGGACCAGAGGAATGCTGTAGATATAATTTACTTGGACTTCAGTAAGGCATTTGATAAAGTAGATCACAACCTACTACTTGATAAGATAGAAAAATGTGGGTTAGATAGCATTACCACCAGATGGATTCGTAGCTGGCTGACAGGCCGTCCAGGAGAAGAAGAAGGAGAAACTTCCTGACAGTTAGAACAATTAACCAGTGGAACAACCTGCCTCCAGAGGTGGTGAATGCTCCAACACTGGAGGTTTTTAAGAAGAGACTGGACAGTCATTTGCCTGAAATGGTATAGGGTTTCCTGCCTGAGCAGGGGGTTGGACTAGATGACCTCCAAGGTCCCTTCCAACTTTATTATTATTATTATTAATTATTAATTATTATTATTATTATTATTATTATTATTATTATTATTATTATTATTATTATTATTATTATCTTGAGTAATTATTGTCAATGCTTTTTTTAAATCATCCAGTCTGTGTATAATTAGCTTGCTCAGGATTTGGCAATATATCGTTAAAGTCTATCAACATTTCTTCTGGCATGCCCTCAGCAGAATCACTGACTGTGGGTAACTCTGTTTGTGGGTCACTTCTCTGTTTTCTCAAGGTTGATTCAGCTGCCCATGATTTAAACTTATCAGTATGAGGTCTGTTGCCACTTGGATTTAAAGCAATAGTTCCCTCATGGAGAGACTGAACCAGGAGTGGGTGCAAGTTCCCTGAGCGGAAAACACGTGTTGGAAACATTGAAAGAGTGCTCAGGAAGTGCTTCATTCTAAGAAGCATTGATGGAATTATGGACTGCTTGAAGGATAGCAAAATCCGCATACATTGCCTTCTTGTGGGCAGCCACTCTGCATGTAATAAATCAATCTGTGTGTACTCACAGCGGAGCAGCTGGCTCAGAGACTGCCTAACAGCTTTTCTATCACTCCAACATCCTGTATTCCATCTGTTGTCATAGATTTGAAAGGTAACCTGGCTGGTCTGTAAACTGAGGTTATAATGGTCACCTCTAGAACTATCTGATTGAGTGTTGTTTTCTTTGTGGGTATTCTTTCCTCTCTCGGGGGTGCAAAAACTTTGGTTTTCAAAATTATAATGTATATGCATAATTCAATGCCGTTATTTCAAACTTTTGTAAGGGATGCGAGAATATATCAGAAGCGTTCTAGGGGTACAGGGTATAGAAAAGTTTGTGAACCACTGATTTAAGGTATTTGAACTAAATAAAAGTTTAAAATAAGATTCAAAAATCTACACTGAATGTTATCAGTTAAGATAACTGATAACATTCAGTTATCAGTTAAGATAACTGATAACTGATTAAGTTAAGATTGAGACAGTTATACAGATTTTCAATTTATCAAAACTTCAGTTCCCATTCACACCTTCAGGGAAGCCATTGTATGAAGGATACTTGATGTTTTCAAATGGTTGAAGAAAGATGAACAGAAAAAGGCTCCACGTCATAGAGGCTCAGTTGACCTCTTGACTAAATACATTCTTCTGGAATTTTGTCCTCATGAATCTTTGACCTACAAGGCAAGCTGAACATGGTTATTTATTAAAAGTTAGTTTTCTTTATGGACATTATCTTTAGCTCTTAGGCTGCAAAATTCCAGAGTGCAGCAACATTGAACATTTGAGGTAGATAATCATTTTAGCAGCATGGAGAAATTTATGGATTTATATATATATATGGATTTATATATATATTTGTTTTCTGAGGTTTTCGCCACTACCACATGCTTCTCCCAGAAGAAGGAAGCTGAAGCCACCAGCCTGAGGATGACGGATGGGATTCCGTCGAAACGTTGCTCCTACACCTTCAATTCTACGCGGGAAAAAACCCGAATGACCAAAGATATATATATATATATATATATATATATATATATATATATATATGTGTAGGTCTAGAGTCTCGGGTTTCTTCCCGCGTTCCTTTCATCTTCAGAAAGTTGTGGCGACGTTTCGACGAAATCCCATCCGTCATCATCAGGCCTGAGTATTCCTCCTGCTGCTTTCAGGAGCAATGCGTGGTCTGTCTGTTCCTTTCCTTCTAACTGCCGGTGGGGCTGTGTTCCGACTGGGTGGAGGCGTGGCTGCTTTCTGATTGGGTGGGGGTGTCTTCCGACTGGGTGGAGGCGTGGTTGTCTTCTGATTGAGTGGAGGCGTGGCTGTCTTCTGATTGGGTGGATGTGTGGTTGTCTTCCGATTGGTTGGAGGCGTGGCTGTCTTCTGATTGGGTGGGGTGTGTTCTGAATGGGTGGGGTTTTTTGTTGTGTCGTAATATCCTGAGTGTTGTGATTTGGTGTCTTGAGGAGTGGGCTGTGTAGTGGCCTCCAGAGCTTTGGCTTGGCTCCGAGTTCGTGGACCCGCCATGCATCTCTGGTATGGGTCAGTCAGGTTCGTGTGTGCGTTCTTCTGCTTGGGTGATAGCACTTTTGCTTGACAGAAGAACGCACACACGAACCTGACTGACCCATACCAGAGATGCATGGCGGGTCCACGAACTCGGAGCCAATATGCTTAATTGGTAGTAGGCTTTCGAGCCTATACAGCTTGGAGTAAGACAACATGCATAAAGAGGATGATGTGGTCAAAATACTCATTTGCCTAATAATTCTGCACTCCCTGTATATATATATATATATATATATATATATATATATATATATATATATATATATATATATATATATATATATATATATATATATATATATATATATATATATATATATATATTCTGAGGTTTTCGCGGGTGTTCGTATATATACACATACATATATACATATACATATATATATTTATATATATATATATATATATATATATATATATATATATGTGTGTGTGTGTGTGTGTGTGTGTGTGTGTGTAAAAAAAATTTTTTAGATTGCTAACAAAGAATTAAAGGGAGACTGATATGCATTTCAAACTTATTTGTTTTCATTAGTCAGCCATACCCTTCTGAGATTCGAACCTGGGCTGATTGCACATTAGGCAGTTGTTTTTACCTCTAGGCCACAAGCTCTATCTCACTTTGTTAGCTGAGAAGCAAGGGAGATATGTGTTAAATGCTTGTTAACTATTTAGATTACCTTGCTAGGCCCCAAACATGGGACAAATCTTTATTTCCTGTTTCAGCCTAACCGAAGGCCATCAACAGGCAGTAGTCACAACAGTCAAATACATATGTATGTATGTATGTATGTATGTATGTATGTATGTATGTATGTATGTAATTGGAACTAGTCCCAAGGCCACTGCTTCTTTTAAGATGTTCTTGAAATAACTGGGTAATTGAAATGAATTGTTTTAAAGAACCACTAATACATATTAAATGGCAACTTTGACTAAAAGTCCATTCATTCATCACAAGTATATGTTACTTTGCCTAACATGACTGCCATCATATCTGATTCTAGTGCAGAACCCTATTTTTCAACAGCTATTTTTAGAGGGGAAAAAGCTGGTGTGGCAGGAGAATTTACATTGAAGTCTAGGCTTCTTCCTGTCACCCTAGGCCCCTAGGAGGAGGAGAAAAGCAACTAAGCTGCTGCTAGAGAGTAGGCAAACTGATCTTCTGCGGCTCCTGCTATAGGCCTCTGTTTCACTGACAGCAGGAGAATTAGAAGGAGAACAAGCAGTTTTTCAAAGGAAAAGCTGAGGGACTGGCTTCATATAATGCTCCCCTCTTTGGGTTTTGTTCTTTGGGAACATTCAACTAGATCTCCTATATTAAAATGAACTATGGCTGAAACATCTGTATTTGATTAAAATATCTTATTTGGCATTCTAATCAGTTTTTATTATTTTCACAATGCAAATAATTCCAGAATTATATACTCTAGCTTTAAGTAAATAAGTAAAAAAAAGGTAGGGAGTGGGGATATTTTGTGAAGTTCTGATTTTTCACCAAAGCACAGTGTAAAAATTATGTACAGTAGAAAAAAAATAAAAAGGGGACAACATATTTTTTGCAGTGTTGCACATATATATGTGTATATATTATACATTCAAGGAAAAGAATCTAGTTATATGGATTTGTAACCATGATTCTGAGAATTAAAAACAACAAATGTTTGCTAAGTTTGCAAATATTATGGTTTCTAAGGTATACCTTGAAGACAGAATAGGAATCATACCGTAGCTCAGTGGAATACACTTATTTAGAAATAGCTCATTTCACTGAATGCAAACAAACTGCCCTAATCTACATATAAAAGTATTCCTTACACAAACAATAATATTCAAATGGTGTTGCTCCAAAATGTTAAAACACTCTGCATGTACTATATTGCTTCCTTTCCTCCTCAGTGCATATTTAAGTGATGACTCATTTAATGACTCTATTCTGCCACAGATAACAAAAGGGGAAGGACTATGCAGAAGCCATATACTATTCTGAAAAGAAAGGCTTGTAAGTCTTATAAATCTTGGAAAAAAATTCAACTCTTTTTTCTACAACTTACCTTAATTTAAAAAGAAAAAGAAAGTATGTATACTTTATATCTATGTAGCTTTCAAATAACTATCTCGCTTTTCTGAGAGAGATTATAAAAATAGACTCAAAAGCATTTTTGGTTTTTTCCTAACTTGTGACCTAATTAAAAAAAATGCTGCTTATTATCTTCAACTACATTTCTGTTGCAAAGTTATTAAAGTTATGACTAGAAACAGGACATGAGCTACTCTATCATCTAGTTCTGCATTATGGATAAGGCATAGAACATAGTACATTGTGTGGCATTTTCTCCATCAAATCTTATCAACAAAATGTGTGCAATCAATTTCTTTCAACAGTGTTCTTAGTTTTAGTAGAAGTCCTTCCTTACTATATAGTGTCATATATTCTGAAAATATTTTAACTTGATATAATCCTGAACTCACTATTTGAAAGTATGTCAATTAAAAATATAATGGTGGTGAAACCTGATTTGTTAAGATAGCACTGCATATATGAAGAAGTTTAAGCCTTTGGTCGTGCTAATGAAACAAATAGAGAGAAATAGGTTAAGCCTCTCTTCATTCCATCTCTCAATTTTGATAGTCTTTCTGAGGATGCATTTAGCATCTAGTATGGGCCAAGAAAATGGTTTCTCTATGCTATATAATTAACTTCTAATAGTAGAATCCAAAAGGTCAGGAATTTATGCTTGTCTCCATTATATATTTGCATGCTGGACAATGGAATTTTCATTATCATAACCTGGAGCAGATTCACCTTGAATATTTATAGAGGAATTGTGTGGCAAGACTCTTGTAAGTAAGGACAGTGTTGTGCTAGATCAGGGCTCTCCAACCCCGAGTTTGCGGACTGGTACTGGTCTGTGACTGTTGGGAACTGGGCGACATAAACGGTGGCTGAATGCATGAGGGCACTAAGCTCCATTTGCGCAAGTGGCGGGCACACAGCTGAAACCATCACTTCCCCTCCTTCACAATGCCTCCACTGCTGGTCCACAGAGCCTGAAACATTAGGGACAGCTGTGCTAAACGGATCAATTATCTGAAAGATATGTTATGCTCTGGACTCTTTCAATGGATTCTTCTGTGTTAAAGAAATGAGTTCCATCCTGCTTTGGTTATGAAAAAAATTGCCAACAAAAATATTGAGTACGTAGTTACTCATTTAAAAATTATCTGACCATTTTTGTATTTAAGAACTGCACGCTGGCAAAATAGAACATCTGAAAACAACCTATTTGCATGCCAATTTTTACACTGTTGTATTAGTGCAATAATTGAGTTTTGTTCAGTTTCATTATGTCATCTAGGTTGCACCCTTAAAGCAGAATTGTCACTGCACTCTAGCCAAATCTTCTGTCTGATTAGATGTAAAATCAATATATTTTAAATGAATATTATCCAAACACATTATTCTGATAAACCAAGTCTTATTCTAGTCACATACTGTCAATGCAGGAGGCGATCAGTATCAAAATGTGCTCAACTGTCTAGAATTGGTTCTGAAGTGCATCTGCTTTTTGTTTATGTAAACACTTTCTGTCCAAGTTTACTGATAAGTTTGGATGTATTGTACGTGTGGTTAAAAACAGATACCGGATACTATCATTTAGCAGGAATCCTTAATGGCATTTATTAAGGCAAACTGTATCTTATGATCTTTTTATTAAACAAAGCAACAGAAAAATGGTAAATTGATAAAAATTATTAAAATTATTAAAAATGGCAAATTGAATTTTTTATTCTGGAGATTTGCACCTGATTCATATCAATTTCAGTTCTATTCCCACTTCTCAGATTTAAATGAATCTGTATCTAGCTTTACCTCTATTAAAAACTGCTAAATCTATTTAAGATTATACTTCTCTGAAATGGTATTGAAACTGACACAGTATACTTTGAAACCACTTGGGAATAAATAATCTGCCTCCAATGGTATCACAGCAACCGTGGGGCCGGGTTCTCTCTCTCTTTGGTTGATTGAATTGTAAGAGCTGTGTGCAAAAGTAGGTTTTAAGGCTGTGTGCAAAAGCATTTGATGCAGCTACATGTACGGTACAATATTTCCTTTCCCTAGTGCAGTGATGGGGAACCTTTTAGAGAACAAGTGCCCAAACTGCAACCCAAAACCCATTTATTTATTGCCGGGTGTTGGGTGGTCATGGCTGTGGGGGTCCCAGCCGACTGGGTCAGCGTGGCCATAGTGGGTGTGGCCACCTTGATGATGCTCATGGGGAGTGATGCCTGTGGGGGCCGGGAGGGTTGGGGGAGATCCAGGGGGTCTCTAGTGGGTGGGGTAGTGAGCCGGAGGCTCATCCTGCGGGGTGAGGCAAGGTGAGGCAGGGTGGGTGTGCCAATTGCCATGGGACAAGGAAAGGCAAGGCAGGGGCTGGAGCAGCTGCTGCCTGACACTGTCGGCCCCCACACAGAGGCCAGCGAGCGCATGGGGGGTGATGGTGTCCATCAGCAGCTACAGCCTGCTGGCTGTCCTGCATCATGGCAGCCCCATTGGCATGGGTGGAGTGCAGCCCCATCGGCATGGGCGGAGACAGCCCTGGGACGGCCGGAAAGGAGCCCCCACCTGGTGCAGGCCCTGTCTACACGGTGGCTCTGAGAGGGGCGGCTGCTGCTGCTCCTCCTGCTGCTCCAAGCCCCTTGCCCAGCCAACCACACAGGGAAGAGGGAGGCAGCAGTGGTGATCCCTGCATTGCCAAGCCCGGCCAGCAGCAGATCTGGAAGCGAAGCTGTGCCACGAATCCTTTGTGCTGGTGGAGGCAGCAACAGGGAAAGGTGAGCTGTGGCGCATGGCCACCCCTTCCTGCTACCACCCCTCATCATCCCGCACGCACATCCAGAGGCGCACACGGGACAATATGGGGCAGCAGAAGCAAAGGATGGGCGCATACCAGACCCCACCTTCCCTCACTGCAGCCGCCCCCAAGCAGGAGGAGGTGGAGAGGCAGCCAGGGGGTCTGGAGTCACCTCGGTTGCTCGCTGGCAGCCCGAGGCAGCAGTTCTCACACACCAGCTGCCCCTCCTGCTTCCCTGTATGGTTGACCGGTCAGAGCAGCAGCAGAAGCCACCCCCGTCAGAGCCATTGAATGGATGGGCCCAGGCCCGGCAAGGGCTTCCTTCCAGCCATCCCGGGGCTGTTTCCACCTGCGCCAATGGGGGTCTGTGGCCAGTTGGCCATTATTCAGGATAGCCAGGATGTTGTGGCTGCTGATGGACACCGGCAGCCCCCATGCAGTCACTGGCCTCTGTGTGCGGGGGCCGATTGTGTCAGGCAGCAGATCTGGAAGCAAAGCTGTACCTACCATCCTCAAGCTGGTGGGGGCGGTGGTGGTGGGGGAAGGCGGGATCTGGCATGCACCCACTCTGTGCTGCTGCTGCCCATCATCATCCTGCATGCGCCTCTGCGACATATGTGGGGTGGCAGTGGGGAGGGGGTGGGCGTGCACCAAAGCTCACCTTCTGCCCCCACTGCCTCCACCAGCGTGAGGATGGGTGGCATAGCTTCGCTTCCATATCTCCTGCTGGCTGGGCTTGGCAATGCAGGGATCACTGCCGCCACCTCCTGCTTCCCTGTGTGGTTGGCCGGTCAAGGGGCTCGGAGCAGCAGGAGAGCAGCCGCTGCTGCCCCCATCAGAGCCACCGTGTAGAAAGAGCCCACACCAGGTGAGGGCTCCTTTCCGGCTGTCTCGGGCCCATCTCCGCCCACGCCACTGGTGGTTCTGATTCCCTCTGCTGGCCGCCATCCCAGCCCCCTGCCCAGTGCCCCTGCTATGCAATCCTATGTGACTGCAGTGTGGATGAGAAGCTCGGCTGGCGGTGGGGTGGCTTTCCTCCACAGAGGCATCCTGGCCCTCCCGCCCCCCGTAACCAGACCCCCTCACCTTCCCCCAGCTGGGAAATGATGACCCCACCCTCCTGCACCCATCCCAGCTGATCCCCCGAGCAGCCCAGCCCGACCAAAATGGAGGGAAGGCGAGGTGGAGAATCGGTTGTTAAATGATTTGAAACCCACCACTGGTCACTTCCAAAGGCCGCTCACTCACTTTCCACCCAAACTGCTCCTTTTATAGGTTCCCTCACCCCACCTAGCTCTCACAGCTGTTCCCAGACTCCGCATGCGTGGAGAGGAGGAAGGGAGGAGCCTGGCCCAGCGCCCCTCTGTCTATTTTTCATTTCTGCTCAGAGTAACCTGACCTTCAGAAGCCCAAGGAATGATCACAGAACAGAAATCGTGTTGTTTTCTTAAACTACATTAACTCGGTTTGTTAAAACTATAAGCTTGTCCTTTAACAATAATGTCAGATATCTGCTCGTAGCCATCAAATGCAGAAAGTTGATGAAGTAGTAGAAACAAGTAATTAATTTGGAAGAAGAAAAGGTGTAAGACCCCATGTGGAAGATATACCAAAACTCCTTGAAACACTGCCCCATCTAGTTCCAGACTTTTTGAAACTTAAAGTTATATACAGAAATAGCAACATGCTAAATATTCTTAAAAACACACAAAACTATTCAGATTTCAGAAAAAAATAGTTTGAGAGAGGCAACATATTCCATGTTCTATTAACAATCATTAAGATTTGGAATGTTATGCAGTTGCATACTTCTGCCACTTCTTTTCTCAGTGCATGAATTATCCTTCATTTTCAACATTAATAATGGTACAATGTTCCATTGGCACTGAGCAGTTGAAGCCAGAATTTAAGCTGATTTCCAAAACTAACTATTGTTAATATTAACCATTGTTACAATGTAACATTAAGTCATGGTTAATTCTGGAAAAATGGAAAACCAGGAGACTATAAAATTGCACACATCAATCTCATCTGAATATTCATACTGTGTGTCTAAACCATTATTAAAACATCAGCAAAAGTTCTGAATTTTAGGAATAAAATAGATGATAGCAGAAAATGTACTGATTTTCAGCACCTTCAAAGGACGCTGGGTTCTTTCTCTTCTGGAAATTGCTTATTAACTGTTATTTTTTTGATACTATAATTGTCAGAAAAGTCTTATTACATTAGGTGAGTGTCTTTCAATCCTTAGCAAAAGAAGTTTTATACAAAGAAACCAGGAGACTAAATTCCAGTACCATCTTATGCCTTAAAGACGACTAGACTTTGGTCAAATCACTGTCTCTCAGTCCATGAGATCAGGTTTGAGCAACACAACAGTCAGTCAATTCTTGTTGCAACTAATCAATCAATGCTCAATTGATCCAAAAGAAGCAGATTCTGCACTTGAAAGAAAAATATTAGAAAAAGGGGGAAAGACTTTAAAAAATTATTTTGGAATAAACAGCAAAAGGATTATTAGAATGTTGGTTTTGGAAAATTGTAAATGGACTAAGAGACCAGATGCATTGGAAATAAGATTTTGAAATAAATTACAAAAGTGCTCCCTGTGTGAAAATGTTATTTAGAATTCTATTAAAATGATTTTAAAATTAAGGATAAGAAACCTCCCCATAAGAAAATATTGCTGATTAGGAAAAAACACATGATGAGATAGGACTTCGAAGGTTCGACACTAGAGGAAACCAGAAATAATTATAATTATAATTGAAAGAGAAGAGACCTACTAATATAAAATGAAGCAAAACACTCTAACTTTGGGTAAATTTAAGAATATTTGGTAACAATATATGTATACTGCTCAAAAAAATAAAGGGAACAGAAAATAAGACATCCTACTATTAAATACAGTACATTGTGTTAAGTGTTCCCTTTATTTTTTTGAGCAGTGTATTACTGTTAAAAGTGTCTGCCATCATAAAACTAGATTTAAAAGAAGTTATAAAACAAGGACACGTTTTACTGGACAAAACTGATTCAAAGCTAATTCAAATGTGAATTTTAAAATGACAGGTTACAAGAATTACATATATATATGTGCCTTGATCATTAAGGGGGATATACAAATAATGAAGCAAAAGAATGACTTGGATAATTTTCTCATTTTGGATTTATGAAAGAGATTTGGTAAAGTTCTGAAAGATTTTCTGAGAAGAAACAAAGAGAAAATGAAAAGAAATTACCTTCTGAGACAATTTAAAAGGACTAAAGATTGAGATTCGTAAAAGCAAAATGAAGGCATATAAAGATGATTTATTTGATAAGGGTATGTATATGTGCATGTGTATATGTATGTGTATGTTGCTGTTTTTTGGTAGCTCTCAATGGATTTTTGTTGAGCAGGAATGAATAAGGAGGCTTTAGTTGTGAGGATGGCTGAAAAGATCATTGGCAGTTTCCTCCCTTCCATCCAGGACATAGCACATAAACGTTGCTTGAGCAAGGTCCGCAAGATTGTCTGGGATAATCTATCTAAAGATTTGATTATACATGAGATATGAAAGAAGAGATCTTTTGTTATAGTATCAAAGAAAGTGATTAGTTGTTGAAATTATTTGTACTTGTACTTGTTACTGTTATGATGAAGGGGAAATTTTAAATATTCTTCAGTTTGTATTTGTTTTTTTATATTTGTAATTATAACTTTTAATTTAAAAATTATTTTTTAAAAAACCTAGAGAGGGTCATATCTAAGTCACTTTTTCAAATTACATTTCTGCCCAGGACTTAGATTTTTTTTTTATTTAATCACTGTCTTGGTTGTGAATCTTCCTTCTGTTTGTCAAAGTTATTCCTTCTGCCCATTACGTATTTCTTTTCCAATTTTTCCCTGAACCACCAAGCAGTCTATATCTCATTGTTTATTATCTTCCCCTATCATATGGGTGTGTACTGTAATGTACTATAAGTATTAGAATATATATGTTATAAAATCTTATATATATTATGATAATTAAAATATATACAACATCTCTTTGTTTGTCTTAATCCTTGAGTGTTCTGCTTTGGGTGTTTTCAAATCTCTATATGATTCTTGACATCAGAATCTCTGCAGAACAATTGAGTCTAATAATACTGAAGAGTCAGTGATGATGATAAGACTATTAACTACAAAAAAGTTTTAAATATGTGATTTGTACTTCCTGAGTCTTTATAACTATAAATACAATAAGTATGATTATGTGTTTAACTGATTAAGGATGAAATCTCTTCATCAGAATGAGTTCCATATAATGCAGTGTTCCATTCTGGATCATCTGCTCAGATTCTTTCTTGGCCAACCTACGGTATCTACAACAATAATTGCCAAAGACAATCTTCATCTCTGCCACTGTTTAGCAACAAATGTCTTGTTCTTCCAACTTAGTTATAGAATGAGATCATTTACACACTATTTCTTTTATTTATTTCTACTTTTGTTCTCCTGTCCTCCTGTCAATCCAATTCAATCCACAAAATGTTGTGGTTTGTGGTTACTGTTCTAATTAATTTCTTCTACCAGTATTTACTAGTACATGTAGTCTTCACTTCCCAACCACAACTGGGATCAGAAACTCTATCTTAAGCAACACAGTTCTTAAGAGAAGCATCATGTAACACTGTGACAGTGCCAGACTTGGACATCAGTTGTTAGTTTTATCTGCAGTGTTCATTAAGTGTAATGTTACATGACTGTGACTTCCTTTCAACTTCCCCACTGACTTTGTCAGAAGCTGTCTATGAGGGTTACAAATGGTGATCATGTGGCTGTGACAGTCATAAATGTGTGCTGGTTGCAAATGCCTGAATTGTGATCACATGAAGGTGCTGTGATGGCTGCAACTTCAAAGACCAGTCGTAAATCTCCTTTTCAGTCCTAACTTCAACTTTGCTACTTGTATTCCTTTAGTTTTTTTTCCATACTTTATTTTTTCTGAGTGAAAGTCATAATTGTTTTTTCACCTCAATTATCCCAGTGCTAGCAGCGCCTTACGGACATAGCCTTATTGCCTAATAGTAAGAGACATTATACTGTACAGTTGAGCCATTCTGATCTCATTCCCATAGAATACACACAAAAAGAGAAAGATTCTTGTTACAGAAATTCTTCAGGAGAGACTGACTACTTGTTTAGCACACAAGACATCACTCTCAAGGTGATTCTAGTCAAAACTATGGCCTGTGAGCTGCATGGGGTTTGCCATCCAATATCATCTGACCTGTGGTCCTAAAAAGAAATATATTTCTCCATCCTACGAAAGAGAGGGACAGAGTACTAGCCATCTTGTGTGCTGTCCCACTCATGCAAACACACACCACAGGTGTAAAGAGTCTTTATTAAGGATTCCCAGCCTGAATTGGTATTCTCCAGCAATTCTCTGTGCTGGCAGCAGCTCAACACCATTGAGTCTCATAGGCTACTCAAATGAAGCCAACATTAGTTCTCAAGGCAAAGGCAAGTCCAGTCCACTAGGCCAAAACAAGTTCCCAAGGCCAATGCACATTCCAAGGCAAAGGCAAATCTATAGGCAAAGGCAAGGCAAACAGTTTCAGAGACACAATCCAAAGTTCAAGGCAAGAACATACAGCAAGAAAACAAACATGCTGTTCCCAGCACTGTCTCTATCTGTCTGCTGTGCTAAATAGCCAACTTCTGGCGCAGCCCATGAAGTAGGGCAAGGCTGCCTCCTCATGAGTAATCTGACTGACCTTCACGGTTCCTGCCTTTTCTCTGCCCTATGTGTTCTTGGATCAGGCACAAAAGACAGGTCCTCTTCCTCATCACTGACTGGCTGCAGCTGCATACTTTCCCCACCTGAAGCCTCAGGGCTGTCCTGCTGCAGTTGTGTTCAGCCAAATCCCTCTCAGATGGCTGCTTGGAGCCATTGACCAACTCCCCTCTTGATGTGCCTGAAACTGGTTCATCTTCCTCTGATCTGACATCTGGAGTGGTATCTGGGAAAGCATCCAGGGGAGTCATCACATCTCCTCAGGAGCCATTTTGTCAGCCACCTCAGCACAGGTCCTCGACCTGGTACTAACAAGAAAAAGAGTGAGCTGTGAGATAGAGGAGGACAAAATGGCAGTGGCAGGGCCTCTGGCCCTATGCAGAAGATTGCCAGCCCTGTTATAAGTTAACTCACACAGACCACCAGACATATGGATAATGTGCTTATTTTCTTTTTGTTCCTAATCCTCAGAATTTTTTTTAAAAACTCAAAATTTCTATGGCAATATAACTGATATATATCTTTTTAATTATGACAATATTATTCTTTTTGTTCCTAATCCTCAGAATTTTTTTTAAAAACTCAAAATTTCTATGGCAATATAACTGATATATATCTTTTTAATTATGACAATATTTTTTCTTGAAGATAATAACTGTGAAAGGCCAGAAAAGTAATGCAGTTTAAATATTTATGCCTACATCATCTATTACTTATACATATGTATAACTATCATTTTCTTCTCCTTTCTAAAATATATAAATATGAATGTATCTTTTTGTCTGCAAAAGTTCATTCCACTATGCTCTTGAGGGAATTCTTCCAATATGCACTGATAACAATAAATACAGCAGTGAGCTTTGATTATTTGCTTTGGGTCCTGTGTTCTGATTCCATAATTCTCCCAAAGAAAAGATGGATACCAGGGGAAAATGGTGCAAAAATACGATTGTCTTGTTCTAGTTTAATCTTCCTTCCTTCCTTCCTTCCTTCCTTCCTTCCTTCCTTCCTTCCTTCCTTCCTTCCTTCCTTCCCTTCTTGTCTCTGTCTGTCTGTCTGTCTGTCTGTCTGTCTGTCTGTCTATCTATCTATCTATCTATCTATCTATCTATCTATCTATCTATCTATCTATCTATCTATCTATCTGAATGTATCTTGAAGGAAATATTTCCACTATAAATTTTAATGATGAAGTGATGCAATTAGCCAGGAATATTTCTACCAATATTGAGGAATTCTTCATAATTGGATGAAGCAAAGAAATATAATTAAAGACTATAGTGAAGTATCAGTTTACAATATTTTCTTCTCTCTCCTGCAGCAAAGACCAGGTGTGTAATATCCACAGCTGTTAGCACCTAACTTTGACATTCAAAAATTGGCATAGGGCTATTCAAGTGACCCAAAAAGATTAAATGGCTGGAAAGAGATAAAAGACAACAACAGGTCTTCAAAAGAAATGTAGAAGCGAAATGAAACAAAAGATGGTTTTGGCTGATGTTGATTAATGCCTGGAACTGTAATGTTTTTAAAAAGAGAAGAATCAGTTTGTTCTAGAGCAGTGCTACCCAACCTTTCTGGCTCCATGGACTGGCAGTAGCAGTAGCAGCAGCAGTGAGTGGTGAGGGGATGGTTTTGCATAGACTATCTAGTTCCCACCCATGTACAAATGAAGTTTCACACACTTGTTCACTGCTTGCACAGCCCAGTTCCCAACGAGCCATAGACCAGTACGGTCTGCAGCCCAGAGTTGGGCACCCCTATTTTAGAGGACAGAGAGGAGTACCCTAGCACAGGGGTCCCCAACCGTGGCCACTTTATGACTTGTGGACTTCAACTCCCAGAATTCCTGAGCCAGTTGTGGACTTCAACAACCAGAATTCCTCAGCCAGCCATGGGTGTTGAAGTCCACAACTAGCTCAGGAATTCTGGGAGTTGAAGTCCATAAGTCATAAAGTGGCCAAGGTTGGGGACCCCTGCCCTAGTAAATTGGAACATGGCAAAGAGACAATCAGATGTCAGTACTCGTAGGACTGTGGCTAATGCCTTCTGCCTAAAGACAGTTACAGATCCAGATCCAGGTCAAAGACAACATCTTTTAAGTGGCTGAGCTGAGAAGTATGAACAAGAAACAACTAAAAGGGAGATATTTCCAATGCCTAAGATTGCCATGAATTGGAGCAGATATCCATTCCTCACACAATATCCTGGACTCAGACAGATTTGTTTGGATTGTACTCTTCTTTTTTAAAAAAAATCAATTCCTTCCTAATAGAAAAGATGAAAACATCTATGTTCCATTGACTCATTTCTGGGGATTCTCCAAACTACCTTTCAGCTCAAAACCAAGGGTTCAGAGAAAGTTACACAGTAAATTACTGTGGTGAAATAAGCTCCACCTCCCCTTTTCCAGAATGTAGACAAACAAGTTTGATGTAGTGAATTTAATTTTTCCCAGCCGAACTTTCTAGCTTAATACTGACAATATTTCTGTCCCTCTTCTATTGCTCCTAGAGTTAAGCATGGGCAAAAAGATAGATGGAGAGAGTGATATTAGAGGACTGCAAAAATATCTTTTCTTGGTAGCAGTTCCAGGACAAATTCTTATGCTTGAATTTGAACTACATGTTAAGATTTGCTTCATCATGATTGGATCCTTGATCTCCTTATATCAGCAACTAAGTCATAATTATTTAAAGGTTTAGAGCAGTATTAGTTTCTCTCTTGGCACCTCGGTTATGAAATATCTGTACTCTTTTCATTAAGAGAGGAACAGAAAACAGTATTTATAGCAAGATAACTATGTTGGGATTACAATCTTATTTTTCACAACTAGCACTTTCAAAAATATTATTCAAGTTATATTTTAATGTTTGTAGAAAAAACAATTCACTGTCAAGTTGCAACTTTTTGTCTGTGAAATTACTTCCATCTTATTTGGAATAAACAAATAAGCAAATCAGGAATAATGAGTCACAGCTAGGAATTTAAAAAAATGATTATTTAGCGTATGGCAAAAAATGGTGTATTCTCTGAAACTGGAAAAGCTGTTTTTTTATTAAGTACCAAAGGATTAAAGGGCAAACCATGTTATGTTAATTGCATTTTTAAAATGCAAGTTTAGTAGGGGTTTACATTTTACCTGCATTGATATTAGGATCAGAAATACATAATGGCACCTTAGTCTTTTGTCCCTGTTCCTCCCCATATACCAAAAGCCTCTCCACATGCAGTGAAGTTGCTTTTTGCCTTCTAAAATGTTATGTGATAAAAAAAAAACAGAATGGGAAGGGAGATCAAGATCTATCTACATTGGATTTCCTTTCATGTTCAGGATACTGCAAAGGCAAGTCTTAAATGCCAATTGCTTCCCAGTACAGGTAGTCCTCAACTTATGACTATAATTGACTCCACAATGGTTATTAAACAAGTCATCAGGTGACTGCATGTGACTGCATCCAATTTTACAATCTTTTTTGCAGCAGTCATTAAGTCATTAAGTGACTGCTGCAATAATTAAATGAGCACTGTAATGGTCATTAAACAAACCAATTGTTTGTTATGGTGTGTTTTTTTCTTTTGCTGTAAACCAGAAGTAAATACCAGTTTCTGGCAAAAACATAAATTGCAGTTATTTGATCTCAGGATGCTATAAATGTGGGCTGATGGCTAAGGACCTGAAATGTGGTTAAATGCCCATAGGAGGGGCCCAGTTGTTCATACTTCAAATCTGGGTCATAAGCAGGTTTTTGGGGGTCCGTTGTAAGTTTGATCAGAGGCAACTGGTTGTTAAGTCAAGGACTATGTGTACGCCTTTGACAATCTATACGAAATCATATATGCAGTAATGCAAAACACCTTATAACTTCAATAGTAAGTGATACATGAAAGTCTATTTTTCCTGTGGCTATCAGCACTACAACTGCAGGTTCAAATTACTGCCCTGTACACTGAATTTTTTAAGCCTAATATTCTGTCTGGAAATGAGGACAGTTTTTACAATCTTTCATTTTAGACTGTGCATTTTACAGACTTCTTGCTCCAGACATGTTCTAAGTCCATCAGATTTTAAGAAAAGCAGGAACTGAATGAAATGAAAACTGTAAATATATTGGGCAGGGGTATTATAAAGCAATAAGGAAGTATTGTGAAGAAATGCTGGAACATATATATGTTCCAAGAAATGAAGCAGTACACTGGTGGGTCATAACAACAATATAGATCCAGTTTTTTCAGTTCAGTTACATCATAAAACAAAGTGAAGGATTACCTAAAATAGCTTTAAGGGGCAGAAATAAATGCTTTGGATTCAAAGGTACATGGATGTGCATGCAGTATCTTTGAGAAACACCTTAAAGCAGCTGAATCTTTTGTTTAGTTCTTACAGCTGCCCTCCAAAACTGTAAACAGTCCTGGAAAAAGAAGTTTTTCATGTTTCCCACACATGTGTACATGAACTAAAGTGCAGTCCAAATCATTTTCACTTTGAATCCAAAATGCTGCCCAGCCCTACAACCCTAGCAACTTGCTGGTTTTTTTATTGTTTTGTTGTTGCTGTTATTGGTACATTCTATATTTAACAAACTATTATATTATCCTTTGAATAAACAGGTATTTAAAATTTATATGTTGAATTTTTGTGTAATAAAATGACCTCATGATTTATGATTTTGACAATTAGGAGAAATTATAGAAAGAATAGAGTCATGATGTAACTAGAGAAAGAAGTAAATTTATAATTGTTCTTATAACTGCTGTACCAAAGATTAGAAGACAATTCTTCACACCTTTTTATTTTGTATTTTTCTTTTTATTTTTTACACTATTAGCTCCCTCTGTGATTTTTTTTCTTTTTTCTTACTCTTTATTAACTTGGACTGGTTTTATCTTTATTTTTAAAACTTTAAATAAAATTATATGTAAAAAATATTTGCAATATTCATTAATGGCCCATTTCTGAGATAACCACAACAAAAAAGAGAATAAAATGTTTTACTTTTAAAACATGAAATTCTGGCAAGACAAGTATCAGGATGGAAGGCTAGGGAATTAATTTAATTCAAATGCTTTGCATCAATCTGGACTCTTTCAATAAAGCAGCAGGCGCATAAGGAGGTGATTAGGAACAAGACCACCTTGGCTAGAGAGGATAATTTAACCTTTCTTAGCAAGAAGAATAGCTTTAGAAAGGATGGTCTTTGGCATAGTGGGAAAAAAGGGTAAAACTGTTCTCAAGTGAGATAGAGAATGCAGATTCTGCAGACAAATTAGGACACAATCTTATTTTTTTTATCTCAGGTAGCAAAATGTCTTGGCCAGCAGGTTCTGGTCCATATCTGCTAAGAGATAAATCAGGACTTTGGCAATACATGTAACAAAAGCTTTTATTGTTTTACCAACATGTACTGACCACCCTTTGATAAAATTTGTAAATACTGTTGGAAAATCACAGGAAGTTGTGAGGAGGTACTCAATCACCCACAATCCTTGCTTAACAACAGCAACCGGGATTGAAGAAATTGCAATCACTACGTGATGCAGTCACATGATGTCATGCTTTATGACCAGATCTCTTAGAAATGGAAATTCCAGTCCCAATTGCTATCAAGAAGCACAAAAAATGAAACTAAAATTAAATCTAAAGAAAACCAAAGTAATGACTCAACAAAAACAACCATGGCATGGTCCAGGGTATTTGAGGAGCGCTCTCTCACCCCATTGGGACTAGCCCAAAACACTCCAATGGAAGGGGCCTCCTCTGGACCCCATCAGTTAAGGAATTTCAGCTGGGGAGTTCAAGGAGAAGAGCGTTTTCCGATATAGCCCTGTTCCCACTCTTCTGGCCTTCCAGAAGGGTTCCAAAACTGAGTTTTGCTGATTGGCTTTAAACAAACAAGCAAGCAAGCAAGCATTAAAATTGACAATTTTACTTGAAGTTGAAGTGATGGCTCTAATTTTTAAGCTTGGCTATTAATAGTAAAGGAACCAGTAATCAAGAAATACACCACGGGCTAGCATTTGAGAGTAACAATGATGACCCTGGAAAAGATATTCTGATGCTGTGATATGTCCGTATTTACAAAGACCAGAATTGTGCAGGTAATAAAGATACTCCGTGGAAGCAAAATTTGGACTTTGAAGAAACAAGATAAAAAGAGTGTTGACAGTTTTAAACGTTGGTAAAAGAGAAGACATCTGAGAAAGACAGCCAAGAAAACAAATGGATCATAAATCAATCAATCCAGAATTCTCACTTGAGGTCCCCAAATGTTGGAAACATTATTACAAAGAGCAAGCTGGGAAAGATGACAAAAAGAGGACAACCAGCAGCAAAGTGGATGGACTTGATTAGAGTGGCAATGATGCACTGTTGTAAGAATTTGAAGGGCCAGGTTAGGAACAGATAATTATAGACATCAATCTATATGGTTACTAATCGTTGACACAATTGTTGAAAATAATAAAGGTAGGATATAAAGAAATGATAAAAATAAACCAAACATTTGAGCACCCTGCAGACATTCATCCAGTGACAATTTAAATGCCTCCAGCAGACAAGAGCTTACAACTTCCCAAGGCAACCTGATCAACTGCTCAACAACTGCTATTATATATATAAAAAATAATGTCCAACCAATTTTTTTTTCCTATAATTGTAACCCACTATAAATAGCCTGAATATAAAAACTGTATTTTGATTCCGGAGAGAAAACACTTCACTTGCTAGAATTCTTACACCACTTCTACGCTCTTCTTAACAAAATTTGCTAGAGAGGAGTCTATGAAATTTGGGCTTGGAAACAATATTTACTTTCAGTTCTGACAGAAGTTGCTAAAGTCAAGCACAACACAGGAAGAAATAAAGTCCAGGGAAGACTAAAATATATTTTTATTTAGATTGGCTATAGTAACATATATTTGTAAGTCTGAATGTGTTTCCTCTCCTCCCTTTTTATATTCATGTGAATTAGGGGAGTGTCTGCTGAGCATTTTCATAATCCACACCTATCATTTGGACTCAAGCAATCTTTTCCTTTTTGTTGCTTTTATAATGTATCTGTCCATTTCAGATTGGTCATAATTACACAAAACAACCAGGCAGTGGGAAGCATCAGTAGTTTTCCTCAGAACAATATTGCCACATTATTCATGGCTAAGTGTTATTTATTTTAATTTATTAAATTTCTATGCCACCCATCTCCTCTACAAGGTGGCTCTGGTCGGCTTACAAATTAGGTTACCTATCCAAATTTTAAGAAAACATTAGGCAAGCTTTTATGAAAATTGGGCCAATGAGATAGCTCTTCTAAATTTTATTTTAAGCCTGCTTTGAAAAGATTTAAAAACTCACTAGAGAAAATTGGATAGTATGTAGCAAACATTCTGACAAAAGCTATATCTCTGCTCCAACCAGTATCTGAATAATTGTACTAGAAATCTGTACTGACAAATATCACTACTTGTCAGTTTTGATTGTAAATCTCTGGTCTTCTCAAACTCAATTCTGCCCCTTATTCTTTAACATAATTAGCATGTGGTAAATTAATTATAGAATTAATTAGCATATTGTTAGAATATGTTGTTGAAAAAATGGTTTGTTTAACAGAGTATTATTAATACACAGTGGAAGTTGTACTGGGACTTTTAGGCAAACAGTAATGCACTAACATGAGTTTTATAACTTATTTTTACTCAGACAACAAAAAGAAACACAGTAAGAAATAGTCCAAGTATCAATCCAGTATCATGCACATAAAAGTCAGTCCATAAAAAACATAGTATCAAAATACAAAAGCTGCTTACCAATATCAAAAACAATATACACTGTAGCAAGCAGTTGATTCTTGAGAGAATAAATATCAAGTTAGCAAACAAGAGAACAAGAGGTATCCAAACACTAACATCAAACACATATACAAGAGCAACTACGTGTAACATCTAACTCTCTTTTATGTGGAATAATTACAACCACACCCTTAGGCCGTTTAACTCCTTAAAGGTGCTTTTACTCCATTATATAATATTGTCACCCAAATCAAGTTTAATCTCTAACAATCTCCCCTTTTGGGTGGCATATTATACATATATTTTTACAATCTCAAATTACACATATCACAAACAGATTTATGCTTTATAGCACCCTGAGCCTTAGTAAACTGGTCAGCAATATTATCTTCAGTTGCACAATATTCCAGTTTAATCAAATTATCTTTAACACATTGTCTGACATTTAGATACCGTAGATCCGTATGTTTTGATCTAGTTTTCACTGCAGCATTAGTTGCTAATTTTATAGCTGCTTGATTGTCTTCATACACTTTTATTGGTTCATTACAATTTAAACCCATATCAAACAATAATTGTTTCCATACCAATAGCTCAGTACATAATAAAGATAAACAAGAAAATTCGGATTCAGTTGTTGATAAGCTTATATGCTTCTGTCTGTTAGACCTCCATCCTACTAAAGCGTTTCCCAATAATACAACCAATCCTGAAGTGGATTTCCTGGTTACAGTATCAGATGCAAAACTAGCATCTGCAAATGCTTTTAGTTCCAATTCCTTTGTTGGCTCTAGATATAGAGAATAATGTATGGTGTGCTTCAAATATCTTAAAACTCTTTTCGCACCTTGCCAACATCTGGTTGTAGGATTCTCACAATATCTAGCTAAATGATTAACTGTAAATGCTATGTCAGGTCTTGACCAGTTACATAAATACATCAAGCTGCCTATTAATGATTGATATATCTTTTTATCAAAGACATTGCTGTTATCTGCTGAACTCTCAAAACCTTGAACCATAGGTGTTTTTACTGGTTTACAGTTTTCCATATTATAACGTTTCAGCAAACCATTAATTTTCTTAGCTTGAGACAGTTTAAATCCTTTACTAGTCCTGACAATATCCAGCCCTAGATAATGACTAATAGCTCCTAGATCTTTTACTCTAAATTTTCTTTTTAACCCTGAAATTATTCTTTCAGTTTCTGTTTCATCTTTTGCTATAATAGCAATATCATCAGTGAATAATAATAACAATGATAATTCACTATTTTGCTGTTTTATAAATAAACAAGGATCTGCAATACTAGCTTTAAATCCCAAACTATTTAACTCTTTTACTAAACATCTATTCCACTCATAACCTGACTGTTTTAAACCATACAAACTCTTATTCAGTTTCCAACAGTACCCTACCTTACTTTCTATTCCTGATGGAACTTTCATATATATATCATGGTTTAATGTTGCATGCAAATAAGCAGTTTCAATATCTACATGTTTTATACTATAATTCTTATTTGCTGCCCAAACTAAAGCAGCCCTAAGAGTGGAAGCTCTTAACGTTGGGGAAAATACTTCATCATAGTCACTATTATTCTGTGCAAATCCTTGAGCAACTAATCTTGCTTTATGTATTACCTCTCCTGTAACACTTTCTTTCAGTTTAAAAACCCATTTACATCCAATTAACTTTTCTGTTTTAGGTATTTTAACCTCTTGATAAACATTAAGATCTTGCAAAGACTTTATTTCTTTATCCATAGCTACTTTCCAATTCTTTCTTTCATTCTCAGGATACATTTTTATTTCTTCAACATTAGAAGGTTCAATGTCTATTTGACAAATTAAACCTGCCTCAAAACGATCAGGCTGTCGTCTTTCCCTGTTAGACCTTCTGAGAATTATTGGACTTATAGGTACATTTACATTATTATCTTCTTCCTCTCCTGTCTCCACTATCAGTGGTTCTTGTTTGATCTCTCTAGCAGGTTCCTCCTCTTCTTTATCACTTTCATTTGAGGAGTTAGTTAAATCTTGTTGAGGAATATATACAATATCTTCTACCCTTTCCCAGCCTGACTGTTCTTGAAAAACAGCGCTAGAACTACAATAAATGTTTTTAGTACCTTTCTCCCAGAACCGATAAGACTTATGGTTTAACTCATAGCCAACAAAAAATAATTGTTTAGCTCTATGTTCTCCTTTATTTCTTATTGAACTTGGAATATGTACCCAAGCAGGTGTCCCAAATGTGTGAATATAACTAAGATTTGGTTTTCTCTTATACCATAAGGTATAAGGAATTTTACCTGTAGCTGAACTAACCACATTGTTTAAAATATGATTAGCACATTTTGCTGCTTCTCCCCATAAGTTATCAGGTAAACCAGAATCTTCAATCATAGATCTAATCATAGCTTGCAATGTTTGGCCCCTCCGTTCAACAAATGCGTTATGCTGAGGTCTATAAGGAGCTGTACGTCTATGCTCTATTCCCTCTGAAACTAACAGCTCATTGAACTGTTTATTAACAAACTCAGTTCCATTGTCTGTTATTATGGTTTTTACATTTAACTGAGTTTTCCTTTGTACAAACTTGAGCCAATTAGATATTGTTTGTATAGTTTCAGTTTTTGACGTAAGGAGATAACAAAACCCATATCTGCTATAATGGTCTAGAATATTTAATATGTAGCAAGCACCCCCTAAACTGGGTTTCATAGGACCTATCAAATCCATAAATACCAGTTCTAATGGAGTTGTGGTTTTAAATCCATCTAACCTATTAGCTGGTGCTGCCCTGCTCTTTTCTCTACCACATACGTTACACTGCAGATATTTCTTACAAGCCTTTAACTTAAACCCATTAGACAAAGCTACAGTTCTTTTTAGTGTATTAAAATTCACATGACCCAATCTTCTATGTAATAAATGAATACATTCATCATGTGGTTTTTGATTTGTACAAGTAGTAGCCATTATAATAGGATCATTGCTAATTACAAACAAACCGTCTTTCATATTAGCTATTAAGTTCACTTCATTCTTTTGAATAAGACATTCCTCCCCTTGGAAAGTAACTTTAAAACCTGCTTCCAATAATGCCTTAACTGATAATAGATTATAATCACATCTGGGAACATATAGCATTTCCAAATTTTGTTTTAAAAATGAACAGTAAACCTTACCCTCTCCAGAAACCTTGACTCTCCAGCCATTAGCCATAGAAATATATTTTTTACTAGACCTTATATTCTCAAAATCCCTTTTTATTTTTGAAATACAGTGTGTAGCTCCACTATCTACCACCCACCAATTGTGGTTATTAGTAGTTCTATTAGCTACAGCTACATTAATCAGCTTTTTATTCTTTCTATGGCTTTCCTTTCTCTGACAATTACTATTCTGACAAAACTTAGCAATATGTCCCTTTAACCCACAATTAAAGCATTTCCTTAAAATATAAGCAGATTCAGTCTTCTTTATTTCTTGTTGCAATGGCTCTCTCAACTGTTTTCTCTCCATACGACATCTTGATTCTTCCAACAACCTTCCAGTTATTGAAGAAACAGTTAGGTCTTCTTTGGACAAAACCTCCAAGGACGATACAAAGGCATCGTAGCTCTCATCCAATGATGATAAAATGATGTAAACCTGGTGAAGCTCTGAGAAAATAAGTTCTTTTTCTTGCAGTTCCAACAAAGTTGCTTTTATAAAGTTAAGATGAGCTAACATATCGCCATTCTTTTCCAGTCTAGCTCTAAATAGCTTTCTGGTAAGATTTATATGAGCACCAACACTGTCCCGAACAAAAATCTTTTTCAACTTAGCCCAACATTTAGCAGCAGATTCTTCTCCACGCACATGGACTAGCTGTTGGTCTCCTAATGTTAGCCCAATGATAGATAAAGCCTTATCATTGTCTTTATTGAAGTCTACAATCTTCTTGTTATCTTCTTCATTAGTTGGATCCCAGGCAGTTACATCAGGAGGATTATGGACTATTTTCCAAAGACCTTGATTTTGTAATAGCAAACTACATTGTGTAGACCAGGATACGTAGTTTGACCCATTAAGCCGGGTAATGCAGAATGGATTGAATAGTCCTTGTGCCATTGTCTGAATTTGAAAACTCAGTTAGGAAATATAAATACAATACTGTGCCTGTCCTCAGCACCACACTGGATCCGGGCCCATAACCATTGTTAGAATATGTTGTTGAAAAAATGGTTTGTTTAACAGAGTATTATTAATACACAGTGGAAGTTGTACTGGGACTTTTAGGCAAACAGTAATGCACTAACATGAGTTTTATAACTTATTTTTACTCAGACAACAAAAAGAAACACAGTAAGAAATAGTCCAAGTATCAATCCAGTATCATGCACATAAAAGTCAGTCCATAAAAAACATAGTATCAAAATACAAAAGCTGCTTACCAATATCAAAAACAATATACACTGTAGCAAGCAGTTGATTCTTGAGAGAATAAATATCAAGTTAGCAAACAAGAGAACAAGAGGTATCCAAACACTAACATCAAACACATATACAAGAGCAACTACGTGTAACATCTAACTCTCTTTTATGTGGAATAATTACAACCACACCCTTAGGCCGTTTAACTCCTTAAAGGTGCTTTTACTCCATTATATAATATTGTCACCCAAATCAAGTTTAATCTCTAACACATATCTTTTAACAATGAGCTTTTTCATTCAGGTGATCTACAAAAGGTTAAAACTGGTTGAAAAATGTTACAATTGCAGAAACGTTTGTTTTTGACAAATTATAATTTTTTTGACTGAAGGCACAAACCTACAGAAGATTTTTATCTTTCACTTCCAAAGCTTAAATATATATGGATGAATGGTGAATCTCTCATCAAGTGCAATAGGAACTAGGATTATTAGAATAGGAATTATGTTTAGGCTAATTTTAGAAAAACAACAAAAAATTAAGCAGTTCCTTTTTCCGTTTATTCATGGAGAGAAGGAGAGTATTTTATTTGCAGTTGCATACAACAATTTTGTTTGTAACCAATTTTCCAGTAACTTTTAATGTCTTGAATCAAAATATTATTGTAAATAAAGCATTCCTGCAGTATTTCACCCACCACCACAGTTATTTCTGGTGTTAGATTTTCTTGCTAATTTGCCTTTTTTCCCCCTGTTTTTCCTTGTCTTCACATTAAGCACTCTTTCTGTGTCCTTCAATTTAATCCTTTCCCCTCCCCCAGCCATTCCAGTTGTTGCTTTCCTAGCTCTCTATGGAATGCTTGTGCCTTGAAGCCCTCATGGTTGCTAAGCAACATTCCTCATTTTGCCATGTGGCTAGCTGCTATGGCAACATCTTCCCATTTCCTTTTTTTCAGCTGTTTGCTACCATAGTACCCCTGTCAATGCAACCATCTGTAGCAGGGAGCAGCCAAAATCTACCATGAATTAATTCTACTTTTGACTTGTTCTGGTGCATTTTAATAGACTATCTGATGCCTTGCCTAATAATATGTTTTCTTAATGTCAAATACATTTTTAAATTTATTTTTAATTTGGTTGCTCTCCAAAGTAATGTTCCTTATTACATTAAATTTTGGAAATATTTTACAATTCCCATCTATATTGATTCTTAAATATTCTTGGATGCAGACCCCATTTATTCCCATTTCACTGATTTGGGCACTGGCCCAAACACAAAACATGACTGATTTCATCAAGAACTCCAAATTCAAAATCAATACTTATTTCACTTAATAAACTAAGCAATATTTTGTCCATGACATAAACTTTTATTATGAAGAGCATTGATAATTAGCAAAAGCCCCAAAATTAACAAGTTACTTACTAACATATGCTGCAGCTATTTACAAGCTATAAAATAAATATCAGACTTTATAATGCATCTAAGCTGTGACCTTTATGTTGATGCTTATTTTTATTTTACAATTATCTTCTAATTTATTTATCTATGAATCCAAATAGCAAGAAAGCTCCTTTCCTCCTCATGCAACAAATATTTTCAATTATCATTGTACATAAAGTTAGTGAGAACTATCAGAAAATGGACATGTACATGTGCTTAAGGTGGAAACTCTTAGGAGTTAAATTCAAATAAACTCAGTGATCATATGTTTGAGTAATGTACCACCACAGTATATATATTAATGTGTTGCTAATGCTATATAAAAACATGTAACCATTTTAAAAATAAAACTAAATACATAAAATAATTATTTTTTGTACTCTGGAAAACATACTGTAATTCAAAGCAATAGTAACCATTTTTCTGTTGTTTATTATGCAGCTTTCAAAGGGACAAAAAATTGGCAAATCCTATAATGTTTTTCCATTTCTGATGCTCTTTTTTGCCAAAAACATTTACAATATTACATGTATTGCTTGCCATAATTAAAGATTGGGATTTTTTTGTTATTTGGCAGCACCCAATATTTTACTGAGGGGGAGTTTAGGTAGGGTAATAATTAAAAAAGTATGCTTGAGTTCTTACCATAATAACTATTTTACATTTTCTAGTGACCTGAACAAAACCAAATCATGATACAACCCAAAGAGTTCAATAGCATCTTCTCTTTGCAAAGGTTTTAAGTTTTAGCCCCCTTGTCACAATTTTAGAGCAACTGTAAAATCTAATTTGTCAAGCTCTTCAACTTCTTCATCAACTATTTGGACGAAGGGATAAATGTGCCTCCTACTCATAATGCGTATAACCAGCTCAGAATGATATCATGATTATATCAAAAGCCAAGATAGTTGCATCACAGATGTCCCAGCCCCATCAGAGTTCATCCACCAGTATAATCAATGCTGTCTCCATATTATACCTTGCCTGAAACCCAACTGGAAAAGATCCAGATAATCCACTTTATCCAGGACTCTTTGTAACACTTTATTTTTGTTTTTAGTTTCTGCATGTTATTCTACAATGGAATTATTTTCTTTCAGTTCTCAAAAAAATGGTATAAAATTTTAAGTAAGTAAATAATATACAATAAATCATGCTGAACAATGTAGTTAAGCCTTGGTATGGTCTCAAAAGGAGTCAATATGCATGCTCATTTGTAAGCCATTGAAATGAGAATAAAGAAACTAATATCATTCTAGTTAAATTGGAAAGTGAGTAGAAAAATAATTCGAACAGAATGTTTGACTTTTGCAGAGTCCAACTAGATTGTAAAAAGCAGATTTTGTTATCAATTTGATATAGTCTTTTCTCTTGCATTGTTGCAATAGCTCTATTTGAAAACAAGATAATTAAGTATTTAAATTTGGCATAAAAACATATGGCTAGCATGTTCCCAAAGAGGACAATTATTTCTTTGTGAACTAGAACTGTTTCAGAATTTTTTTAAAGCATAAAGTTCATTCACTAGTTCATATTTCAAACATTAATCAAGATGGCCTCATACAAAATATACTCTTAATCGTCAGCTTAGATTCTGGACTATATATCAGCCTTATATGGATTACAGATTTCATTAAATGCAAAGCAGATGCACAGTTGACTAAAATGGTGTACATATTTATATTTAACATATATTGGATAAAAAAGAAAAAAGATAAAAAAGAAACTCAGTATTTTAGGGAACCAAATAATGTCTGTGGACTAATAAGTATAAATATTTAATATTAGTTTATATATGAATATTAAATATTTAGACTTCTTAGTCCACATAAATTATTTACTTCCCTAAAATACAAAGTTTTTTTTAATCCAATATATGTTAAATAGAACTTTCCACTTTTCATGCACTTTTACATGATAGTTCTTTTTTTATCAATATGCAATATCTTCAAAAAATGTATAGCTCTGGTAGTTATTTAAATGCTATCCAATTTTCAACATTTTTCTTAAAATTTAAAATAATTAAGGTTTATATTCCAAATCTATGAAATATAATTTGGAATATAATACAAGAATTGGGGGGGGGAGAATAATTGGAGTTAGTCAGCCATTCAAAATATTGTCAGTTTTCATTCAAGGAATTTCATCTATTTTAACCATGGTTAAACAATAATATAGTTTTTAACAAAATTTGTGAACCAAGGCACTGTTATTTGTTCAGTTCATTCAGTGACTTTGAGCAAAGTCACAATATTTTCATATGACTTTAAAAAAAATCTGGTTGGACTCATGGATACATTCAAACCAATACAAAACTCCTAAACTAGAGATGAAGAAGGTGAAATAATTGCACACTAAAGGGGAATGTTGAATGGCTGACTAACTCCAATTATTCTCCCCTCCCCCCAATTCTTCTGCCATTAAACTGAAATAAGTAGAATTGTCAAGATGAAACAGCAACTGAGCAACAAAAGATCCTTCTCCAAAGGAAGAAAATGTGTCTAGCATAACAGAAACAAGGCTTTAATACAGGGGTCTTCAAACTTGGCCCGTTTATGACTTGTGGACTTCAACTTCCAGAATTCCATTGGCTGCGGAATTCTGAGAGTTGAAGTCCACAAGTCATAAAAGGGCCAAGTATGAAGACCCCTGCTTTAATACTTTTGCCCACTGATAAGAAAAGCCAACATAAGCACACTATACCAGCTAATAAAAAAAATCAGGATAATTTATTTTTATTTAGTACAGTATCTATACCCTTTGCATTTCCAACAAATCTAGGAAATTCACAATAAAAAATACACACAATAAAACAGAAAACTAATTGATATAAAATTTCCAAATACCATTCCCAGCCTATCAGGTTAAAAATAGACATTTACCATCTCTCATTTTTTAATAGCCCACAGGTAAGCAAATTAATTTAATGTAATCTAATTTAATGTAATGTAATTTAGACCCCAAGTTCCTGATGGAACAAAACAGCTTTCACTACCATCATAAAAGTTACCAATTATCAGGGTCATATAGACCTTTTGAGGCATAGCTGTGTTCCATCATATTTATTTTTCAATTTTCACCAGATTAATATGTCCTATGTTTGTTTAGCTGTTGCTCTTAAAAATAGCAATCTATTCACACATCCTTTCTCTTCTGGAGATGAAATATGTAACAGATGCCTGCTCCTATCCACTTCTTTTTACACACTTTAAGCATTTCACTTGCTCATTTACTTGTCTCTTTGTAGTATACAATACTGAGAGGCGATCATCAATGATTTCATCATCTTATCTGCCCCCTTTAATTCACTCTCTGAGTAGCATTATGGTTGCTCTTTTATTCAGGAACCAAATTCTTCCCATACCATACAGTGCAAAAGTGTGAACACTGGTATTACTTAATTATTAGTAGATTTATACCCTCTATTTTATACAACTGAAGACAGTGTTCGTGGATTCTGCAATTATTTCCTGTATTCGTTGCCCAATCACTAGCTGATTACCAGCTCTCTTCCTCTATACAGGTAGTCCTTGACTCTCCACAATTGAGCCCAAAATTTCTGTTGCTAAGTGAGACAGTGTTAAGGAATTTTGCTCCATTTTACAAACTTTCTTGCCACAGTTGTTACTAGGTTAGTAATACGGTCAAGTGAATCTAGCTTCCCCAATGACTTTGCTTGTCAGAAGGTTGCAAAAGATGATGATGATGTGGCCCTGAGACACTACAACCATCATAGGTCAGTTGCCAAGCATATGAATTTTGATCATGTGACCATGGGAATGCTGCAATGGTCATGTGAAAAACGGTCATAGCTCACTTTTTCAGTGCTGTTGTAATTTTGAACGGTCACTATATGAACTGTTATAAGTCAAGGACCTACCTATACTGCTTTACTTGTTCACTAATACCTATCTTTCACTTGATACAGCAAAAGCCACTGAAATGCAAGAGAGGAGCAAAGATGATTTCCTGCTTAACTGGCCTGTACTTATTTTTTTACCGAATGAATGGCCTTGAACTACCAATCTTCAAAATCAGGGGAAATGGAGAGTAAAGTGCAAATGAATGAGGCAATTTTTATTTCAGTGACCAACTGTCTATGCTTCTAGGAAGCTAACAAGTGGATGGCAAATGTACCTGTGTCTTTTTATAATACCTCTCCTCCTCTGCACGCTTAGAGTTGGTGGCACTGGTGGGGGAAAATACCAAGTTCTTTCTGGCTATTTAGTTTCATTCCTACCTCCCACTTCTCCATTTTCCACCTCTAGCAAATGTCTACATCAGGGATCCACAACCCTTGGTCTGTGGATTGGCCCTGGGCCGCCGGAAATCGGTCTGTGCAAACAAGCAAAGCCCCATCTGTGGGATGCAGGCAGTACACGAAATCACACCCCCTCCAGTCTGCTGAAACACCTCTCTCCATGGTCCCTGGTGGTCAAAAGGCTGGGGACCTCTAAATATTAAATGTTTGGTTTGTTTGATTTCATTTTGTAAACAGACATAAAATGGGAGTACTAAGAGATTTTACTCAAAATAAATATTTAGAATAAATGAGTAGTTTTGCCCCTGCAGAATACCCTAAGATAGCATTGCTACAGGCAATGAAGTAGGGAGTGATATATGTGGAAGACCTGTGGGAAAAGGGTGTGGGAAATCACTCTATACAGGAAAAAGCAGCTGGTAAGATGTTAATGTTTTTAGAAAAGCAAGCAATGGTGGATACATTCAACTTATAATAAAGCTATAACATTTTCTTCACAATGGATATATTGTGGATATAGAACTCGAAAAAAGTGAACTTATTTTACATACCAATAAACCTAAACGAACTCAAATTTACTTGATTCTAAGTAGCCACTATAGATTGCCTGTGAGAATATAACTATAAAAACATAACTGATATTCCAAATATGTCACAAGCAATAGCTCTATGGTAGCTTAATTTTACAATAGTTACCTGCGAAGTGTATCAACATTATTCACTACTTTTACCATGTAATGCAGAAATTGTAAACTGACACTGAGGAGCGGGGACTCCTCTGAAACAGTATAAAACACGAAGCTTCTCTTCAAAAACATGTTGATTTCAAAGAGACCCAGATACAGCGAACTATCTCCAACTGATCCAGCGGCGAACTATCTCCAACTGATCCAGCGGAGACCCTTGTCAGCTTCGTAAACTGTAGCAGCACTTTCTCCTGCTACCACCGGCGTCCATTTCTAGCTTAACAATCAACAAGGATTTCCGTTCCACCTTAACTCGCTTACCAACTATCTGTCGCTCAAGCCAATAATTTCCTTACTGCAAGAAAGGGAGGAGTTTCCAGCAAAATATGCTAAGTAATTGTGGAATATTTGCATAACCGTCTGAAACGGCCGATCTGCGGATTGGCCGGCGAAAAAATGCAGTTCGCACATCCGCCCCCTCAGCTTTTTCGAAGGAGGTGTGGCTAAGAGAGTGGGAGGGGATTTCACAGCTCATTTGCATAACGGCCCAGCACATGCTGTAGGCTGTGGGTTTTTTTTTTTGAATCATCGGCGGCAGTGGAAGCGGACGGGAGTACTTGTAGCAGCGCTCTGAACCACAGGCGGCGAAAAGACTTCTACTCGCAGGTACTGCTGCAAATCCCAGAGGGGAGGGAGGGAGGGAGAGGGTTTTGGATACAGATCAGGTTTTGTTTTGGAAACGGTGGCAGCCAGCCGCAAGTAGTAAACCTAAAGATAACTCTCTTCAGGCATCTTTTGTGGCGAAAGACTTTCTCCTTTTTGTCGACCCCCTCCGATTTGCCTCGTCCAAATCGCTGATGCGGTGAAAAATTTCCGGAGCCCTCAGTGCTGCTCCTGGCGGTAGTTTCCGCTCGCTCTTTACTCCCTCCCACCGCTGGTTGATGGGTGGCGGTTTCCTCTATCATGGCAGGAAGTATATGCCTGAGCATGCGCATTGCATAAGCGCGCCTGAAACCCTCGTTTCTAGTGTTGGACGACGAGGAGGTTTTTCTTCAGAGGACGCGGCCATTTTCCCGATTTATGAGCAATCGAGGACATCTGATTTGGTCTCATGTAATCGGTTAGTGCTGTATTATTTTAATTTACATCTCTGCTGCTGAAGTCTGTCTGAAATTATAGTGGTTGGGTTGGTGCCGTTTTTTGATGTTTCTATTTGAGTTTAAAGTAAGTACTGTGGGACAGTATTGTTTCTCTTTTAAAAACAGATTTGATTTTTTTTAATTCATTAAAATATAAATACTTGGTTATTGATTAGTTGTATACGTTCAGTTTAAAAAATGTCCTAATTTGTAGCCCTGAGAAGGAGCTAAATACACAAAGTGAAAGTACTGACAGGTCTTAAAGAATAGACTATATCTTAATCTTCTTATTACTTTCAAAATTGAGTTTGTAGTAGTATGTAAGAGTAGTTAATTCTCATTTTGCTATTTGGATGATTGGACAACAAATAATATAACCTTTTTATTACAGTAAAAGATACAGTTGTGGATTGTGTTCCAAGAGTTGAATTTACAAAAAGTGGTATCTTGTGTATCTTTGCAATCTATATAATGTTAATATATGTTAATGTTTCTGCCTTTATTTGTGTGCATTTACACAAATGCATACACAAAACATTTACATGTCTGTAAGAGAAAAATAGTTATTTTGATTTATAAATATAAGTGGTCTTAATTAGAAAAGGTATTTGTTAGAAATGATACTGTGTTTTTATAACTTTGCTGCTAAAAATGTTTGAAATAATTGACAAAAAATAATTTTAAATGAGATGGGAGACTACTGGCAATACTGCTAGAGTATAAAAAAAAATCTTGGGGAGAATAAAATACTTTAATTCTCATTTATTTATTATAGAATAAATAGAAACCTGTAAAATTACTATAATTTTGTAATTTAAAAATCGAAATACCACACAAGTATTTTCTGGAACTTTTTGTGCTGATTTATGAGTTTTTTTTAATTTTGGGAAAGTGGTATATAATAGTATGGCAATTTTGCCATGTTTATAAATATAACAATTATAGCAAAATTAATAGTATTTGAAAATATTTAACTTAAAATTTCTACACTGCTTTATGGCCTCTACCTTTTTTCTAAGATAAATAAGACAACTCTCTTTGTTTTGCATTATCAGTGTCTGTTTTATTCATAAATAAGTTTTCTTGCTTTTATTTAAAAACTAGCATAGTATTATCAGCAAAATTACTTGAATTTAACAGTAAATATGCTATCCAATCTGAAACATGGTAGATAATGTTGCTGGTTTTTAGTTTCTGTTGTGGAAAACACATTGATGCTGAGATTTAAAGGAAACCTCAAACTATGGGCATAATCTGTGTGAATAAGTAATTAAAAGGTCCCAAATTTCCTTGTTTTGTACACAAGGATTACATACCAGTTTATTGTGAAGTAATAGAAAAACTGTCATGTATATGTATATCTTTCATTCTTATGCATTGCAATGGAAAGAAGAGTGAATGTTGAAATGCACATTGATCATTCATTATGGTGCTATGTGTTGGTGTCTGTGTGCAAGAAGCACAAAGGGGAAATGACACACCAGTGTCCTACTTGGATGTGTGTGTGGACACTGCTATAATGTTTTGGGGAAAATCCTGCTCTGTATATCAATTTATTTTTATTTCATGTTTATCCATAATTTCAAGTTTTATAAATGGCATGTTTATAAAATAATATTTGTTCTTAATCTTGGAGAGGAAATGATATTCTTCTGATTTGTTCTATGGAGGAAGCTTTATTTTTTTTTAATTTATATTCTTCCATTCTGTCAAAAGATCTCAAATTACATTAGAATGATGCCAAGATTTAATATGCACAACAACTCTGTGAGGTAGGTTAATATTGATAGTGTAAGAATGGCTAAATAGATTTAACATAATTCTCATTAGAAAAAAAAAACCAGTTTCATTTTTTTAGCTAATTTAGCTCTAATATAAGGAAAAAGAATTGCAAATGCTATTTTTTTTCTTCCAGGCAAAACATGCTGGAAAAATATTCTAAATTACTTTCACATATTATTTTTGTCTACTGGGGACAAAAAGATTCCATCTTTTAACAGTGAGGAAAACCTTTTGTTTGTTAAGTAATTTTTCAAACTCCATATGTTCAGGTATAAAGGGAAAGTGGTATTTTCAGTTGTTGCTGGATTAATCTGATTCTAATCTTCCCCCTTTGACTTTTGTTTTGTTTTGTTAGAAAAAAGATGCATTCCTAAGAACATATTTTAGATTGGTTTACAATATTTTGGGTTATCATAAATTATTTTGTCTAAAGTTACTCAGTGGAATGTGGTAACCAATCTGATAGATTGTTGAGACTAAGGAAGTAACTAGGGCCAACATGCTGAGTTTCCGTTCCAGTAAATAGATATCACCATTGTTGCCCCATGGAAGTTGTTTGTGAGTGTGCTCATAAAATCCCATTTGTAACAAATTGCCCATTTCATAGAGAAGGTGAGACACAGCATGAGCCTCTTGAGTGACTGTTGACTAGAAATGTTTGGAAACTCCTCAATGCTTTCAAAATTGATTATTAAGGCCTAATTTATTTAAATTAAAATTACCCTGTCAACTATGTGTCAGATAAGAACAAAAACTTATAAATCAAAATATACAAAAATCCTAAATAGCCAATGATAAATAGTATGAGATAATAGTAATTATTGTTTATTGAATAAAGATAATAGAAATGTATAAGTTATAACCTTGTAATTTATTATCAAGGGACGCGGTGGCTCAGTGGGTTAGGATGCTGAGCTTGTCGATCAGAAGGTCAGCAGTTTGGCGGGTCGAATCCCGAGTGCCGCGTAACAGAGTGAGCGCCTGTTACTCGTCCCAGCTTCTGCCAACCTAGCAGTTCGAAAGCACGTAAAAATGCAAGTAGAAAAATAGGGACCACTACGGTGGGAAGGTAACAGCGTTCCGTGTGCCTTTGGCGTCTAGTCATGCCGGCCACATGACCACGGAGACGTCCTTGGACAAGCACTGGCTTTTTGGCTTTGAAACGGAGATGCCCCTAGAGTTGGAAACGACTAGCATGCATGTGCGGGGGAACCTTTACCTTAATTTATTATCAATACTATTTTCTGAGATTCATTATGTCAGTTAAAACAGCCACCATCCAGACACAATAAGCGTTTTTCATGAGGCTTGCAGGGGAAATCCCCAATATTTGCAGATATATAAAAGAGAATAAAAAAGAAGCAAAGTGTATAAAGAGAAGAATTCTAAACAGCCTCTGAAGATTTTATATTCTTAATGTTTATGACTGCTGGCTTAAATAGACGAATGGAAAAGCAAGATAATAGAGAATTTATGAAGAGAATATGGAAGCTTAGAAGCTTGACATATATTTATATACATTGCAATACTTCATTGTGTTGGTTACTTTAACCTAGGGAATTTTAACTCATAAGGTTACATCAAACGTTATTTTTAGTCATGCAGTGAAACTTCTATTTCCTTCTATGTCTCTTTCACCCTCTCCAAGTTGCTCTGAGTCCCAATTATAACAGAGGTCCTCAACCTTTTGGGCAACGGACTGGTTCTGTGGAGAGAAATATTTCCACAGACCGGAGAGTGCATGGTTTTGTGTGCTGCCTGTATCCAACAGATGGGCTTTGCTTGTTTGTGTGGACCAGTTGCTGGCATGCCATGGCCCCTGCTCTATAACACATTTAGGAAGTAGGAAGAAACCATTTTGCTGAAAAAGCAGTAAACTAGTAGAGGCTGATTTATTTTCCCGCAACTGCCCCTAGCTATCAACACATACCTACACTTCAAAGGGGTGGTCGAGTAGGCATAGTTGCAGATGGCCATAGATGGGCCGACATAAACAACTTGCAAATCCGAACTAGGTGTGTGCTGATTGGTTGATCCAACTTCCTGCTCTGTACTTTGCTGTTGGTGTGCCTCCTAGCCAGAACATTAAAATTCACAGATGTATAAATGCAACAACTATGTACTGTTAACAAACAGACATATATGTTCCCTTACCCATAGTGTCAGAGAAGTCTGCTTCACCCTTGAAAATTTGATGAATTAAATTGACTGAAACTGCCAAGAAAAAATGATTCATATATTTCTTAATATTCCAAATTGTCAACTTAAATATTCTAACATTTTACAATATCAAGGATGGTATACTTTGTGAATTTGGAGAGTTTTTTGTTTTTTATAAATTTTGTATTTTATATTACACTATAGTAGATGCACCAAACTGCATATATAGCAACAGTGCAGTAGAAGTAATATTTATTACTGAATTTGTATCTCACCCATTTCACTACCAAATAACTCTGGGTAGTTTACAATACCATAAATAACAATTAGCATAAATAAAAAGGTATGTAGAAAGTTAAATATTTGCATTTTACTAAACTGTACAATACAGTGTGTAATCCTCTACATTTGCAGCTATCTCCTGACTTGCTGACAGCTCTGTTGTTTTGTTTTCCTTTTTATATGCTGTTAAGTGACCACATCCAAATGATATAAAGCTCAGTGTCTCGTGAATATAAAGGTGGCTTAATAATCGAAAGAACTCCGTTTCACAGAACTTGGCTAATGATTTCCATCCATTAGGGGGGAAATATTGTTAAGCATGTACTGTATACTATTATACCCATTGTACCCATAAAATATTACATGACAACAAAACACTAACATAAGTGTGTTTGATTAATAATTCAACAGTGATGTGAAAGAATTTTTTCCCTTCCAATCACCATAAGGTATTCTGCCAAAATCTTGACTAGTGATTTTAAAAGTATGTCATTCATTAAGATCAACTATTATAATGATAGATGTAAATTAAATAAGAACATTTTCAGTTGCTATTAATAATAATTGCAGGGTTGATCCCTATTAAGGAACTTGTGATCCCATCTTTGTTTAAAGTTCAAAGCAGTATCAAAATGTAATTTTTATTTAGACATATGCTATAAGATGGAAATACTGCCATTTTTCCATGATTTAATTATGTAATATATCTTATGTTTTTAAAGAAAATATTAAAAATAGAAATGATCAACTTTTAAAAGTTACATTATTTAAAGTTAGGAAACATATATTGCAATGTATAAATAATTTTCTCTTGGGTATCTGTAAATTATCACATATAACAATAGTTCCATGACTGAGAGAAAAAAACAATATGTTGAAAAATTTCCTTCTACAGCACGAGTGTCAAACTTGATCGCATCACGTCACATATCATGGCTTTTTTTTTGCCTTTGCAGAGCTGGGGTGTGCGTGGCCTGTGTGATGCATACAGCCCACGGGCCACTAGTTTGACACTCCTGCTCTACAGTATTCAGAACTTCCCCCTGAGGTTCCAGCCTGTGTATGAAAATTGGGTATTAGTTTTTCTTAGCTTGTATCTGACCATTAGTAAATATGTCTTTTTATACAAGACTTGAAAGGAAGCTTCAAATTAGTGCAATATAAGCAGCATAACAAAAAACACTTGTCTGGACCTATTATTATTTAATAATATTAACATGAATTTTAGAGTAAAATTTCTTAAGACAATAATTGCATATGCTGCTTATTTGAGTGGTATCAGTATTCTTACGTGATACTCAAGTATAAGCACTAACCTTTAAAATTTTGCTTAAAACAGCATAGATAATCCACAAATAATGTTGCTGAATTGTGAGCAGTTCCAAACAGTCCTCATCATATATTACCCTGTGAATGAGTTTAATATTGCTCCTTTGCATATTTCCTTACAAATATTTAGTATTACCATTGAATTTATTCCTATATTATTGAACGAATCTGTTTAACTTCACAATCTAATATTTCATTGAATTTAAGACTTAACTTTGTTTTGAAAGTTGATGCAATTTGTGGGGTAGGCCTTTTATTTGTCAGCAACAGAAGATAATGTTTTATGTAATTTTAAAAGTTTAAATTTTATTCAATCCTTGGTTCTTTCTTAGAACATATTAATTATATATTAATAGTAATCATAATGAAAAAATGCAGGATATTTTTAAATAGCAAAGAAGACTATAGCCATATTTTTTTTAAAAAAAATCCATAGACATTTTTATTTAGTTCACATGGAAACTAATTTTATGAATATACTGAATGTAGTTTTTTATATTACAAGTAACTGTTTATGTTTAGATTTTTTAAAACTTTTATGAATTATTTTAAATATTGGTTAAAGTATATAATTCAGGCAAACCATTAAAATATATTATACAACATCCAGAAATACAGTCCTTTAGCTTGTATAGTTCTTTCTGTAACATAATTCCAAAGGTTTTACAGGAAGTCTTCTACATTTATCAGATCCAGAACTCCAAGATCTGCATTCATATCTTGTCCCTTGAACATCATTGAAAGAGTGCTAGAGCAATCATGATAAAAATTAATTATATAAATATATGTTTATAGGTCTAGACAGAATGGCTAATTTCATATCTAAATGCTTGTGCTGCCCAGACCTGTTGGGGGCAGAGCAGAATATAAATTTGAGTTTTTATCAAAACCTCAGAAAACTGATAATATCTAATTAACTTTTTTTGGGGGGAAATGGGGTGCAAAATGCAGTAGAAAGTAATTCAGGTGCATAATCAACATATCTTGATTGTTTCATTTTTTATTGTTTACCATGTTTTTGAATCATACCCAGTGTTTGGTAAAAGTGAATTGTAGCTAGTTGATTGGAGGATCTCCTTCCCACTAACTATAAACCTCTTAAATTAGATTTTTATATTGTGCTTTAAAATTGTCTTTTATGGACATATCTGTAGTTCACTTCTGAATTTAGATTTCTATCTTATACAAGTAAGCAGTCTGGACCAGCAGAATATTCTCACAGTATGGAGGATATCCATGTATTAAGTTCTTACCCTCTCTTTCAAAAAGCTATTTGAATTATATATTCAACATCCGCTCAAGAACAAATTTGTGTAGAAGATTTTTTTGTCTACATGTTTTCATTGCTTTCCTTTTTATTAAGGAAAATCTTGTGACCCACTCAAAGCTAATGTTTTAGAAGAAAACAGCCTACAATTTGACAATTGTAGTCAAAATAAGCTTGGAAGTCTTGAAAAAAACTACCCATGTCCTCTTCCTGCAGTATAATGTATTCTACTATAACATAATTGCATCTGGTGAGAGGGGAGAGAATGTTTAGAATAATAGCAAAGGTACATCTAAATGGTCTTACCCTTTTATTTACTGAGATAATGAAAATTGAGTGGCAAAGCAAATATAACCCAATCATTATTCATGGATTCTTTACTAAATAGCTACCTGCTGCTGGACAATTTTTGGTGCTGGATTTCTGCTGATCAGAGCATTTCTGTTAGATACACAAAGAATTATTGTTAAACATTGTTCCTGCCTTGTATTAAAATGCAGATAAGACATTGAAAATCTGGTTTCCACCTACTTCTATAATTTTGAAGGGCATTATAATTGTCCAATTAAAAAATTAGCTTCAGACATTTTCCAAATTCCCTGAAATATGCCTATCTTCATACTCTTAAAAAAAACAACTTCATGGAATGCTTCATTGATAGTTAATAAAGTCTTTCTTAAGTTCTTATTGGTCAGTAAATAACCTCCTGAGCCATTTCAGCCAGGTTCTGTTGTGTAAATTCTATTTGATCTCAACTGCTTTAAGTTATGATTTGCTGTTGAGTAAGGCAAGCCATCAATCATTGGCTTGGTATTGGTGTTGTTGCACTTGTCACAGGAGCCCTCTTTGATCACTGAATTCTGCTATCTTGTTTAGCTTTAATAAGTGTTGGTTGTATGGTTAATGTTATGTATTTCCCATTGTACTTTTTCGATTATATAGAAAGGACTTTGCTCTAAACTTTTTATCTGTGTGTGTTCCTCGGGGTTATATAGAAGAAAGCATTGGAAAGGACCTAGGACGTCTTCTAGTCCAACCCTCTGCTCAAGTCCCTATGCCATTCCAGTCAAATGGCTGTCCAATCTCTTGAAAACATGCAGTGATGAAGCATCCACAATTTTTGGAGGCAATTTTTTCCACTGGTTAATTGTTCTCACTACCAGGAAATTTCTCCTTATTTCCAGGCGGATTTCTCCTTGATAAGTTTCCATCCATTGCTTCTTGTCCTACCCTTGACTCCCTCTTCTTTGTGGTAGCCCTTTACATATTGGAAGACTGATATCATGTCATCGCCAGTCCTTCTCTTTATTGGACTAGACATATCCAGTTTGTGCAACTATTCATCATATGTTCTAGCCTCCAGTCCCCTAATCATCTTTGTGGTCTTCTCCACACTTTTTCCAGAGTCTCAACAACTTTTTTATATTGTGCCACTCAAAACTGGACAAGTGATCTTGATTCTATCCCTGTGTTAATGCAGCCTAGGACTATGTTAGCTTTTTTGGCAGAACACTGCTGGCTCATATTTGAGTGGTTGTTCACTAGGACTCCGAGATCCCTCTCACAGGTAATGTTGAGCCAGATACCAATTGTTATTTTTTTACAAGTTTTTTAATTAATTTTCTCATATTACATTCACATATTGGAAAAGCAGCGTGGTGACTGGGTACAATAATTCCATTACAATTGAATATCATCCATACCGCTCTCAAAATTTGACAGTAACTAATTCTCTCCCTTTCCCCCTTAATATATACGTGTCTCTTTCACAAACCAATCATGCAAAATAATAACTTTCTAATATTCACCAATAATCTTCAATTTATGCATATCTTAATTAATTTAACATTTAAACTTTTAGACAGTGACATAGGTTTTTCTTAATTTTAATTTTCCATTGGTGTTTTAAATTTAATGTTGATTGTTATAATTTCCAAGTTTTAAATCACCCCAATTTCTATCACAGTTCCCCCACAGCCTAATGTTTAAAGTATAGCTCTTATCTATATAAGTTCTAGCAATCTGTATCAGCAAATTAAGAATATACAGTAACATTTTCTCAGGTCTCCTAAAATCTCAATTTTAATGACCAAAGTTTCTTTTATTTTCATATTTAATATTTCCTTTCCCCCCCTCTCTATATCTACTATATAGCCAGTCAGTAATCTAATAAGCTTTTCTCAGTTTTAGTTTTCCCTTAATATTTAAGTTTAATGATTTTTATTTATTTTTCCCAAATTTTTAATTAACCACAATTCCTTTATGACAGTTCCTCACAAAATCTAGTGTTTAAAATATACACCTTATATATAAATTTTATCTTAGCAAATTAATAACACAATATACCATTCTTATTTTAGTATTTATGCTTCTAAATTTTACATAACCAAAATTTTCTTTTTTTCAAGACATTACAATATCTTATATTCAGAATACATGTCTTATTTATTTGGGTCTATTCTATTTTAAATCCCATATGTGGATCCCGACCCCATTCCTTTTCAGTCTTATTCTGGCTTTTTTTCTTTGCCAAATCATCTTCTGTGTCTTTGCTTCTAAGTCATCAAGCAGATCTCCTTGTATTGTTGTGGCTATCATTTGACGTTGAAGAGACCATCCAATTGCCATTTTTTGAAAGAACTAACAACTCTAGCCAGTTGTCTACTTGTTTTTCCATCTCGATGTGACTGTCCCGGAGTATTTATCTTCTCTTTCATTTGCTCTTTTTGATCCTCAGGTTCCTTCAGATTTATGGAGTCTTTTCTTTTTTCTCTTTTTTCAATTTCTTTTCTGTATCTTCCATCATCTGTGTTTGTTGAATAGTAACATCTTCTGTCATAGTATTTAATTGTTCCAATTTTTCTGTAGAGTTCTGTGTAGAGAATTCTTCAGTTATAGTCGTAGTTTGAGTTTGCGTATCCTGGCTGCTTTCTTGTTTTTTCCTGCCATTTCTTAATTGATCCTCAGTTATGCGAAGAGTTTGGATGATCACTTTTAACATACAAAGTATTTCCTGTTCCTTCTCTGCAGAAAAAGTCCATTCTTGTTTTTCTTCCATTATAGTATATTAAACTACAGGCTTATAATAAAAAAAATCCACTGGATAGAAAGCAGGGCTGAGTTTCTTGCAGCTAATGTCTCAAGGTTGCACATATCTTATCTACTTTCTGAGTTGTAAACAAGTCTCTCTTCACTAATAATAATGACAGGCTGCAATCTCACATTTAGCCACAAGATGGCATCACAGAGTTCTTTTGATCTTTTCAGTTTTTTTCTTGTTTTAGAAGATAAAAACCCAGATCTTCAGTAAAAGTATAAAATAAAAATCAGAAAAAAATAAAAAATAGAGAATTAAGATTTTTATAGTCCACCAATTTTAAAAGTAAAGTTCCAATTTGGATCCAATGTTTTTTCAACTTTTTTTTAAAAAAAACTCCCCTGGGTGGCCAGTCACCAGCTGTTTCTGGAGGAAGGGGTAAAATGTCCCTTCTCCATGTGGGGGGAAATACTTAGCAACTTATGCAGGTACAAAAAATAATTAGGGTATACAAGAGATAGATCTCACCCAGTCTTTTCTCCGCTGCTTTAAAGTTGTCTGATGGAGAGTGTGACCGGCTGTTAGCAGCCTAGGGATGAGCCATATTTCTATGGCTGGTGCTTTCATCCACCGGTTTGGAGGGATCGCCAGCAGTCCAGCGAGAGCCCCTCCTAGCTAGTCGCCTCTTCAGGGCGACTTTCGGCCCTTTTCAGGGTCCCCCAGTGAAGCGAAACTGGACAGGGGAGAGAAAGCAAGTCTCCCAGCCGTCCATGGCGGCTGCGTGGCAAACCAGAAGTCCAGGTACCAATTATTTTATAACTGCATTTGGTTTTTCTTGCCTAAGTATAAAAACTTCACATTGGCTTTCATTTTGTTGGGTAAGGTCCAGTGTTCAAGTCTGTCAAGAGGCTGTTTTCTGGAGTGTTCGCCTTTTCTGCCAGCTGGGTGTTATCTGCAAATTTGATGAGTTCCTCTTCTATCTCATGATCTAAATCATTTATGGAGATGCTAAAAAGCACTGGGTTTAAGACAAAACTTTGAGGTAGCTCACTGCATACTTCCCTCCACGTAGATGTAGTCCCATTGAAGACTACATTTTGAGTACAGTTGCTCAGCCAATTACGAATCCATCTGGTGGTGATGCTGTCAAATCCACATTTTTCTATCTTATGTAGTAGATTGTGGTCTACTTTATCAAATGTCTCACTGAAATCCAAATAAATTATGCACAGCATTTCACCGGTCCATTTTGCCAAAAAATACAATCAGATTTGTCTGGCATGATCTGTTTTTGACAAACCCATGTTGGCTTCTGGTTATAACTTTGCTTGCCTCTAGGTGTTTGATTCTTTCCAGAATCTTCCCAGGTATTGATGTCAGGCTGATTGGTCTGTAGTTTCTTGGGTCATTTCCCCCCCCCCCTTTTGAAAATGGGAACCATATCAGCTCTTTTTCAGTTGATTCTCTGTTCTTTTCCAGTACCCCAGTGCTCCAGGATCATATGGTTCAGTGGTTCTGAGATCATGTCTTCCAACTCCTTCATACCCTGGAATATAATCCATCTGGGCCTGGTGATTTGAATTATTGTAGTGTGGATAGGTGTTCTCTTGCCATTTTTCCCCATTTTAACTTGTATTCCTAATCTTTTTTATAATACTTGCATTTGATATGTTGGACTGTTTCTTTTGTGTAAAGACAGATACAAAGAAAATGAGTTAAACACGTCCACTTTCTCCCTGTTGCTCCTCAACCTCTTGCCATTTTCTCCATTAATGGAGCACAATCATTTCCTTGCCTTTTTTCTTACATTTTACATGTTGAAAGAAGCTTTTCAAATTATTTTTGACATTTGTTGCAAATCTTAGATCATTCTGAGCGTTCATGACTTCATGTTTGCAGGTTTGAGCTATATGCTGATATTCTGCCTTAGTTATGTGCCCCTCTTTACATTTTTTATACTCATCCTTTTTGCCTTTCAGTTTATCAGAGAATTCTTTATGCAGCCATGCTGGTTTCTTCTGGGATCTCTTATTTTTCTTCTTCAGTGGTATTGTGCTAAACTGGGCTTTTATAATCTTACTTTTCAAAGTTTCCCAAGTTTTTTGTTTTGGTTTCCCTTTGAGTTTTTCCATCTATGAAATCCTTCCCAAGCATCCTCTACGTTTGTTGAAATCAACTCTTTTAAAGTTCAAGACAATAGTGTGACTTTGTTCTGTTGTTTCGTGCTTGCAGTACATTGAATTGCAATATTGCAAGGTAGCTCCCCATCAAGCCTTAGGGTTCTTTTTTAGGTCTACATTTGTTTACTGTATATAATCTGTTTCAGATTTTGATATTTTTGTTGTCCATCTGTCACAATGACATTCAACTGTGATTCTCTGATCTGGTATTCAGTGAAGATGGTCCTCCAGCTGTCTTCCTCGGATTTGTAGGTGGGTGTGTTCCTGCTGCCTCAGATTAATATGGACAAATCAAGCTTAGTGCCCTGTTTTTTTTATTCTGATAGTTCGTTCTTACTCCTCTTTTCAAAACTATCAACCACTGTTATCACTGACAGTGTAAAATTTGGAATTTAATCAGTGATTTTTTTTCTAAGTTCTTTCGTTAATAAAACCACATGAATATGCAACTTTTCTCTTATAACCATAATATTTGATCATTTCCTTCTGTCGAGGCAGCCAAGTAATTCCACTTTCAGTTGTGTTCGTCTTTGGTCCAAACTAACCAGTCAATGTGGCCTTAAACCAGGGCTTTTCAACCAGTGGTATGGGTACCACCTGTGGTACATTGGCACCTGGCAGGTGGTACACGACCATCCTAGAAAAGTGGTAGCGGGGGAGGGGAATGAGCTGAACCAGTGGCAGCACTGCACAAGCCAGAGCGAGAGACGGCTGGAGCTGCAGGGCTGTCAGGGCTCAGTAGAAGCGCCAGGATCAGTGCCGCTTTTCAGCTGATTGGCGCTTCGGGGCTGTCAGGTCTCTGGAAGCGCCAGGATCAGCGCCAGGCTCCAGCTGGAGCTCGGCGCTGATCCCAGCACGTCTGCTGAGCCCAGAAGAAGCGCCAATCAGCTGGAATGTTGCAGCATCTCCAGGGTCTTGTGATTTACATTCAGATGCTTGGCAACTGATTCATATTTATGACGGTCACAATGTCCCAGGGTCATGTGACCAAAACTTGCTGCAACCACCCAGCAGACGGGGGGGGGAATAAAAACCAAACACCCACCCCACCCCCGCTGCCAATCCTCAACAGAAATGCTCACAACAATGAAAACTTCAGACAGGAGGAAGAGCGCCGCCGGGTGGGCAGGCAGGTGTCTTGCTTGGCTGTGGCTTGGGGGGCACTTTTTTCAGTGCCATTGTAACTTCGAACAGTCACTAAGCGAACTGTTGTAAGCCAAGGACTACCTGTACTTAATCGCTTTTTTCTTTTTTGGGGGGGTGTCATCAAGTTTTTGACACCTTGCTAGGCGACTGGTGGTACTCAGACATTGCCATATCCTAAAAGTGGTACAATGGATGAAAAGGTTGAAAAGCCCTGCCTTAAACCTTTCCCTTTTCTTCCTTCAATACCACATTTCTACATTGATTGTGCCAGTTAAAACTGTTAGCATTGACTTTCCAGGCTTTCCTTACAAATGATTTGAACAATCTGATTGCAACTCATATTCCTGTGTGCAGCTTGACTGTGCAATTAAAATTGCTTATTTTGCCATTTGTCAGAATCACCATTTCATGCTTTAATGGTGAAATGGTTATCTAGCTCCATCTAGCTCCTCCTCTTTGGAAGTGGCTACCTCTCAAGTTACAAAACCGTGTCTCCTAATATTTTAAAAGCCCCCTAAACACTTTTTGCAGGATCATAATAAAGCTAGAACTATTATCTAACTCAAGCCACTCACAGTTCCTTAACCATGAGATGGGCAACAAATAAATGTGATAAGCAAACAAACTCCAGCATTACCTTATCATGCTGGAATTCCGTTATGGTAGTGCTGGAGTTTGTTTATCAAATTATTTGCTGCTGTGATTTAGGTGACTGGCTTGAATTAGATAATGTAGTAAAATTGATCGAGATATACACATAATGATATCAAATAAAAACTAATGCTAGTAATATTCAAAAGTATGGTCAGGTTCAATCACCAATACCTGTTTGGCCATCAAGTTTATCGATGAGGTTATGCTGTGTCAGCTCACCATGTAACCAATTCAGTTTATTGTTTTGCAAGCGGATACTCTTCTAAAAAAAAGAATATGGTGCCTGCAGGCATCTTTTTCTTTGCAAGAGTTAAGAAAATCGGTCACTTAAAGAAGCTGTAAAAAAGGTTAAATGGAACATGGAATCTGCTGACATCAAGCCAGGTCCCCATGGGATAAAAGGTTGATTGTTTCACATATATTTTAATCTATTTATATAGCCCTTTTGGTATTAGTATTTTTGTCTCAGTCTCTGAAGAATGAGGGTAAAGATTAGGATTACATACGTTAGAGATAGGAAATCTGTGTTGCTGATCTACAATTCTGAACAATTCCAACCATCATGTCCAATGGTAAGAGAGTCAGGGATGGGCATTATATCAATATCTTAATAATACATAGGTTTTCTACCTCTTATTTAGCTAATGAAAATGAGGCACCTTAACATTTAAATAGTGCTGCATGATGTTTGTTTTAATTTTCAATATCACTGAAAATAATTTGGGGCTGATTAATTTAAAATTTAGCAATTTATTCTCAGGCACGGGGCAGTAAAATATGTATTGCCAATACTGAAAATATGGTCATATATATCCGGTCAATGAAATTTGTTAAATAGCTCCTTAGGATACGAAACAAACCTTTAACATGTCCGTAATTCAGGAATAGAATTTAATATTTCTGTAATTTATTCTCTTTAAGAACATCTTTATTATTAGAATTTTATCCCACATGTTGAGAAAAAAATAAGATCATTAACATGCTTGTTGAATTAAGACAAGCTTGTGTGATTTAATTTACTATCAGTTTAGTTGATTGTTTCCTTCCTTCCTTCCCTAGTGAGATTATAGCAATTTACTATTTTTAAAAAATTGTTTGATGTGGATTTACTCTTTATCTTTCAGTTAAAGCACTATGTTGGAAACATGTAGTTGATTAAAAAACAACCTAATACTTATTTTTCTTTGTAGCATCTTATAGAAATTCTTTTGTAACATTTGTAGTGAAAATGATTTAAGCAGAATTTATAATGCCATAAGGAAGAAAAGGAATTGAAATCAGGCTCCTCCTGTATAGCATTCCTTGCCTGCCAGTAATATTTGGCTTCGTTCCTGTAGTCAATAATATGTGACATGGACTTGCAGCTGCTTGGATTCAGTTTAGGATTAGATATTATACCCTGAGCTACCGATTGGTTCACAGAGACAGTCTTTATGCCTTGTGAGTTTTTTATTTGTAGCACTTGTGCCATATCTCTGCAGCACATGCACTAATAGCACTAATAGTGTATACTCCATAAGGAGGGAGGTGCTTTGTGACAAGTGTTTCACACATTGCTACGTTCTTACTGGCTGAGACTGAATACACACTGCAGCCATTTTAATCACACTTTCAGTGCAGCTGAAACAGTGCAGTCTCAAAATGGCTGATGAAATTGTCTCTGGAGCAGTTTAGCATGACTATGCTAATGAGCAAATCTGATGCAGTCACATGTTAGAGGTAAGAGCAATTATGTTTTTGTTTTTCATGAATTAGTTCAGGATATATGTATACAAATATGAGACTTTGAAGTAAAACTATTGAACAGAAGTTTTTGTTTCAGTTTTCAGCTTATAGTGAAGAATTTTAGGGAGTTTGGCTATTCCAGCAGGTTCGCAAAAGTCTTGGTGAAGGATTGGGGTCAAAGGGTCACATTAATGTTAAAAAGGTCTGTGTTTGCTAGTCTTTGTATTCAGTTTTAAATACATTGATATTTTAATATTCATAAAGGTTAATGTAACTATATTTACAAACATAATTTTAAATTCAGTATCTGGAACAAGATAGAACAGTATATTTTTGAATAGCATTTACTCAGAAACGATGCTAAAAATTGCTCCTTAAATTTTTGTTTTTGCTATTTTGTAAAATAGTATTAGATTTTTTTTCTGTTTTTGGTCCATATTCATTCATTTGAGATATAGGTTCACTTACATAAAAATATTATGGTCCACATTCCTATTTTGTTATTCAGATTTATTAATGGTATCTTAGGTTTGTATGAGCAATGTTTTGAGGCATATATAAGAAAGGTAAATTATAGCGCAAGTTCAGAAACGAGATAGAATTTCTTTTGAGTTCAATGTTTGGTGTCTTCATGGACATTTGCCATGGCCTTCTTCATTAAAATTTTTCAAGAAACCAGTTTAGTGTGTAGGCCTGGTATGGTATTCCTTTATAGTCTGTTTTCCATGTGCTAATAGGCCTACCCCTTCTAACCTCTGAGACCAGATAAATTCAGTAAAGTGCTGCCACCTACTGAAGGAAAAAAATATTAGGTGGTTTTAATTTTTAATGTGCTTTTAGGAGGATATGTTTGATACAGCTCCAGGACACTGGATTACTAATTATTAATTATAAGGTTGGCATTATCATCTCAAATAAATATGCCTCTATCAAAAGATATACCTATTAAATCATAAGCCAGTATTTTTAATAAGGAAATATGCTGCACCTAAAAGGGAAAAAATGCTACATTTTTTAATAACAGATTCTGCTATAGTGTAATTGAGGAGTAGTATATGTGACTGCTTATTTCAATGTTAATAGTATTTAAAAAATTAAGAAAATGCTGCTTCTTTCGTGAAGAGAGAGCAGACCACTATGCACACACTTGGGGCAAAACTTGCCTACACCTTTTACAAGATGTGGTCATGCTTGCACTTAACAGAGTATCATTGGGTGTTACCAGTAGTGCAAAAGGGATGTCTGTTTTCAAAAAAGTGGTTCCATGAGGAGGCAATATGTCCACATTCATTATCATATCAAGGAAATCAGACCATCCCTTCACTAACCTGTTAAAATTAATGGGTATTACTATTTGTTCATCCTTAAATATCCAATTAAAAAGCTAACTTGAGTAAATTAAGAGTTTATGAATTATATGTTTGAAGTCATGTTTCCCAGGAGCAAAGTGTGCATTATTATAAAATATATAATGAAAAGGTTTCAATTTTTATTTTTGTTCTTTGAGATTTCTATTTAAGTTAGGCATTTATTATTGCATGGGTTTTAAAGGGATAAATGGTCTGGCAAATGTGATAGTCATAGAAAGAAGCAAGCAGTAAAAAATGTTACTGATAAACATGAACTGTTACCAAATACATTTTAGTTGTTTTGCATACTTTATGAATACTGACAATCTTTTCAATAATAAATTTGAAAGAGGTTTTGCAAAATAATCAATTTTTAAAAAGAAAAATACTTTCCTCATATATTTAATAAATTTTATTTTATTTCACTTAGATTTATGAGATATTTTAGAAGATTACAATTTTAAGTTGAATAATTTTCAAATATTAGCTATATTTTACTTTATTACCTAAAATATCAACAGGAATTTCTGTTCCTTTATGCTGATGCCTAAATCTAAAATTTTCCATAATTACTGCAATCCAATGGAATATTTATTTATCAGGAAACAAGGTAGAATTATTTTGTTTTGTACATTTCTGCTTTGTATAATGCTTTCTTTCTCTCCAGTGTTTTGTAGTGTTTATTGGCACAAATACTCTAGCTTTTATTTAGTAGTAAAGTTTTTCATGATCTTAAAAGAATATAGAAAATAGACTTAGTTTAAAAATGTTATAATACTCTTTCTTAATCAGTTATTTTGTGGGATTAAAACAAGCAATATTTCTTTTGTAATTGCTCTAAGGTGCTACCAAAAGTCTATTATATTAACTTCAATTTCAGTGCAAGATTTCAGCATTTATTTAATTCTTCTGTTGGAAATAGTGGAATTCAACAATGCATCGCTTCAGATACATTGTCCCTGTAGAAGTGGAAGATTAGTACAATGCTGTCTAGGCTTGTAATATTACCATTGTTACCTCAATTTCTTTCACTGTATGCTTTTATCATTTTATAATAAAAGGTTTTATTAAAATACACAAGCAATTAAATAATTCAGTGACTATATCCTTGTTTTTTGATTTGTCAGTATAAAAAAGATATATATATATATATATATCGTGACCATCAGATACTTTCCATTTAAATAATGTTTTAAAGTTGTACATTAAATCTGGTGTTTTCATTACTTTTGTTCCTTCTCCACCCCAAAATTCAGCACTGACATTGCAAGATTGACCTTTGCAACAACCCAGCCTCTTTGCTTAGACAATCTTTTAATGAGATAGAATCAACTTTGATAAACTGCTTTTTCTTTCACTGCTTATAGACTATCATTTTCCATTGGATAATTTGTAATCTGCAATATTTTTGTGAGAAGGTTTCATCAGAAAACTAGGTTGCTTTGGAAAACTCATCTAAATTTTTCATTCTAAATTTATCATTCTAGTTATTTGCTGCTTTAAAATATTCCTTCTGATATAATGATAATTTAGAACAAATTATTGTTGGGTTACTCTTATAATAGTACACTAAATTACAGTTGTTTAGATGCTTGATTTTTAAAACAATGTGTTGTGTGCCTTTTAAAGTACCTTTTTTAAATATCATGGTTAAAAAAATCAGCAATGAATACATGACTTTCAGTAAACACTGATTAAGATACTTTTCTGGATAAAAGAATTAAAATGAGGCAAAATTGGTGTTATTTTAAAGAACAAATGCTACAGATGCAGCATTTTTGTTTTAATTGTGCAGGTTATGAAAAATTAGGTTGCCACTTTAACACATGGACCTTGCTATCTATCCTATGCATAAACTTTGCCTCTTAGTCATATTCAGCATTCAGTTTCTGAATTTTGTTTCATATTAAAGCTGCTTTTATGATATATCCAAGTAATTTTAACAATTCCCCAAATATTTTAGGGAATATTTTAGTTTTCCTAGAGGGCAGAAAGTTTTCTAATTTTAGGCTTTGAATAAGAGAGGACATTTTCCATCATCATCCCTCACTACAGAGCTATCATAAGTAACCACTGACTTTTAAAATAATGTGTATGTGGAAGTGTTTTATATTGTCAGAGAAGAATTAAGGTCACCAATAATTTCTGAGCTGTAGCTGTAGACATTATAACTGATGCGGAGAGTACTGAAAATTAATAATACAGCAAAAATCTGCATTCTCAGATTTCACATTCCTTCCTTAAGATCTTCCATAATTCAAGACTCAGATTTCCTTCCAGATTCTATCTTATAATTGAGGTTTCATCATTATCATTTATTTGTATTAAACTAGGCACAAATTAGACACGTGCAGATTCCAAAGTTAGAGAACCATTTTTCCTGAAGTTGAAAGCAAAGTTTCCTCCTTGTTTATCTTAAAGCCTTTCTAGAGGTCCTTTTCTAGAGATTGCATTTGATTAAACTGTATTAGGGAAAGGTAAATGTTCCCCTGCACATGCGTGCTAGTCGTTTCCAACTCTAGGGGCCGGTGCTTCCCTACGGTGGGAAGGTAACAGCGTTCCGTGCCTTTGGCGTCTAGTCATGCCGTCCACATGACCACAGAGACGTCCTCGGACAAGCGCTGGCTCTTCGGCTTTGAAACGGAGATGAGCACCGCCCCCTAGAGTTGGAAATGACTAGCACACATGTGCGGGGGAACCTTTACCTTTATATGACTTTTATTTATAATCCAATGTAAATTTGATGACTTACTAGGTTTTAAAAGTTCTAAAGAATAAATAAAATATTTACAATAATTTAATAAAAAAGAATAAAAATAAACACAGGACTGATTTATGAGATATGTACTGCAAAGTCAAAATAACTTTTAAACAAAGTTTTACCATTAATTTCATCAGGTATGAAACAATTTTAAAAAAGGTGAATACATAAAATACATGAACAGACAAATACCATATTTAAATATTTTGTTATATACTGAAAATAATTGGTAATTTTTATTTTGACTGAGGCAACTTGTCACTGAACTTTCAGCTCTGTTTAGAACTATTCATCTTGAACATAAAACAGTGAAAATTTTCTAGCACTATCTTGTTGCAGTTACTTTAGAAAATAGATGCTTGTTCTACTACTGTCACTGGCAGTAAAGATGCCTGAAATCCCATCTGGAATACCCAAGCAGTTTTTTCTCTGATAGAAGGGGAATAAAAGTAAATATTTAAAATAAATATCATTTGAAAAAAGTTATTAAAATAATGCAAGGAAGAACAAAATTTTAAATTTGTATACAAAAATTAAATTGCTAACTTTTATGTGTTGGTTCCTCTTGTGTTACAGTATGCATTTTTTCTGCTGTGGCATGTTTTAAGGGAGACATCACATTGCACATATTTCTGTGGAAGCAACTGGTAGCACTGCAGCAAGCATTGCCAATAATCTCATTCTAAAGGATTTCTAGTGCAGCTGACATTTTTAGACTATGTATTTGAGAGCTAATATGATTCCTCTAGGAGCATTTGTTGTATAAATAAAAATCTTGGCATTCGTTTTTCCAAAAAGGTGGATAGGTAAATGAAAAGTGATGCATTAGGCAGGTTCAACAAAAATGCAATATATTTTGCTTGTGTAAAGACAAAGCCTGTTCTCAAGATGGCTGACCTAGAAGTGTTCTACTGTTTTGATACATAAGCAGCTAAGCTGAGCAGGAAGTTCATTTGATGAATGTCAAGCTGTCTCCAGGTAAGAAAAGTAGTTTCATAATCTTTTATAACCTTTTCAAAGATATGTATAAGTTTTTAATTAATTATTGATTAGGTTGTGTAGCAATATATTTGAGGGCTTAGGATTGTTGGAGATAGCCACAGATTGATTATTTAATAGAGTAATTGACATAGATGGTTCTGTGATGAATTTTGTAAGCATATTTAGTGATTCTCTCATAAAAAGAGTTTGGCTTTAGTTTTATCCCATATTTGTATCGCTAAATATAATTGCAGTTTCAAACTAAGTAACAGAAAGAGTGATTTTTTTATTTTTCATTTTGTTTTATGTCTGATAGTATTAAAATATATAATTAGATTTTCAGACATTATTTGAACAAGTGATTTCCTCCCATACTAGGAAGAATTTGTTTAATCTGTAGACTGAAGAGTCCTGTGAGATTGGAGATTCAAGTTTCTAGCTCTCAAGTCTGCATTAATATATTTTGGAACTACAGTAATACATTCCTAATATAATAAAAACCAAATAAAGAACTTCAGTTTAAAAGCAATAATCAACATTTTAGTTTTTTTCTATGTCCTATTAAAAAAACATCAGATTATATATCTTAGATAAGTAAATGGAAAACTTTTAAGTTTTTACTTTTCATATTATGCAAACTATTGGAATAGCTTCTATAGCATCCTCTTTTTAGTGTTGATTTGTATGTGAATATGTAAAATATTTGTTCATTATTTCTACATGTTTGGGACACAGCATTCATTGAACAAGAATAATGATAGTGGCAGCATTGTAAAATAAAGCTAAGAGTTACAGGGAAGTTTAATACTGCATGTGACCAAAGGGAGAAATGTTGTCATTTCATTATTTTAATTTACCTTTGATAGAATTCTATGTCATGAATATATTTAAGATTACAGATTGAAGTCTTGAATAGCTTAAAAACCATCTTTAAAAGATTATATTATTATTTTAAAAATAAAATAAATATTGTATTATTCAATATAAGGCACAAAATTACATTATTCTAAACAACTAAAAATAATTACAAGAATAATTTGGACTGCTAAAAAGAAAACACTAAAAAATTTTAAACAATGTTTTTAAAATTCTGAATTACTAATCTTAAAAAGTTTGGTAGAACAAAAAAGAGTTTCCCTTGGTATTAAATACTTGACAAAACGTCACTAAGGAGACCTCAATTAGTCTATTAGTTTATCCATTTTTTCATAGTAACCAAGTTTGAAATGGTTCAAAGTTTATCAATATTACATAATTAAATAATTCATTTGTAAATCGAAATCTTAAGGTTAGTGACTATTATAATTAACCTAGTGATAAATGATTGGCCTTAGCTAGAAACCTTAGAACTCAGATGATCTTGTCTTTTAATATCTGCCTTAGACATTGTAATCAGGATCTGGCCAGACTAGATAGTGAAACAGGGACTAGGTCTTGCTGGTCACAAATAGATTATTATTGTTTATTGTTCCATAATTTGGTTGTATACAGAAAAAAATTACTTACAAATAGCCACAGACCAGGTCTAAATACACAGGCCTTTGGAGCAGACTCTTAAACAGGATGTCATGGTTTAGGCCAGCTAGATGTAGAAAGAACATAATATTCTGTCTTAATCATGTTGCTACTTGTAAATACAGACTTGTAATTCTATTTGTCTTTATGGACAAATGAAATGAGATGCCACTTGAGCCCATTACAGTAAACACAGGCTTTCCTTTACAACTGGGATTTTCTTCCCTTGTTACCTCTTCTCAGAGTTGGCAGATATGATGTAGCCCAGTTTATATAACTTTTATTACTGCTTATCTGGGCACATATGCACATCTGTGTATCTCTTGGTCCAAATTGTACAACCAATTTGTTGAAGAAAGAACAAGAAGCATCAGTCAGGACCAATGGCAATTATGCAGTAAGTTGCATGGCTGGTTATAAAAGCAAAATAAAATAAAAAGGGGGTAACCTTTTTCCATTGGTTTGAGTACTGACAACAGCATTTATAAAGAGGGTGGGATTTCATTTATTACAATATACTAAATCAACAGAAAGAATAAATCTAGATGATAGGTTTTAAAAGTTGTGAACAAAATTAATCACCAGGAAGGAAAACCAATGTTACTATGCTCAGTTATTATTTTCTAAGCATTCTGTTTCCATGGATTCAGTTATTCACTTCTATACAAATGTAACCCATTTTTCTTCAAACCTCAATGTGGCTATACATGGCCATGCACAGTAGGGAAAGCCTTACTACATAGTACTGACATGAGCTACACTACATTCTTGTGATGTTGTATTAATACGTTTCTCCATATAATGATTATAGATTATGTCATTCACTAGAAATTATGTTTCAATAACTGCTTCCATTTCCAAGGAGTTTTTCAAGAATGAAAGCCCATGAATAACAAGGATTGAATAAAATCGGCTAATTACATTTAAAATATGCTCACACTTATGAAAGAGTGAAAATGTTTATGCAGTATGCCAGATCCTGAGGCCTTAACCATTATCAGCTATTCCTCCGTGATGAAATGTTCTAAATGACTAATAGTAAACACCATTTCTAACAATACTGAAATTTTAAAATAACAGTTACTGGTTTCCAATTCGTTTGGTTACAAAAATGGTGGCCACTCCAAATCTGCTCTACACTTCTAAGGATAAAAGTGTTCAAAATAGGTATTAAGACGCAGTGCATAATTTCATGTTAATTAACATTGAATGCTTTATTGTATCATGCAAATGCTTCTTTGGGAAATCAGTGCAGTGCTTGATATTCTTATATTGAGCTAAATTATCAATGTTTTATCTTAATGCTGAACATGCATACCAGCAGTCACCTCTTCCAAGATATCAAGTAGAAATAAAGTAATTTCCAGTACTATTAAAAAATTTGGGATTGAGATTTTAGACATGTGAAATATCAGTGCTATCACTGAGTATTAATTGCTTTTAAAGGGAGAGACTGTTTAACCACCATGTTTCCCCCTTTCTTCATGTATTAATGTTACTGAACTTGCTGTTCAGATAAAAGGTCCTTTACATTCCATCTGCTTTGATTATTAAATATCTGTTTATATTTTGTTTTTAACTGAAGCTCATTTTGCTTGATTTCATTTTGTATGTGCTTAGGTAACAATAATTTAAAACAAATATAAATACTTTTAAACATGGAAGGAAACTGCTTTGAAGTACAGATAATTTATACATCATGGAAGGCAAGGGTCTCTTTCCGCTAAGGAGATGTTTCTCAAAAGCATTGGGGTTTTATTTAATGAAAAAGTGGGCAATTTTACAGATAATGTTTTAGGTTATCAGTCAAACGTGACAAATGCCTCCCTATTAAATTATAACTAGGTATATTTTTAGTATTATATGTAAATATAGTTTAATTGTGGATGAAAAACCTAACAGTATAATCATTTTTCAAAAAAAAATACAGTTGAATTTTACTGCATTTCTAAAGATAGAGCTATATTTCCTGTCTAAAGCTAAAAAGAAATAAGGGACAAAACCTTTCATATTTTTTGTATTCTATGCATATTTAAAATGCACAAAAGTTTGTTACATGCTTAACTGATATCTGCTAATCTGGCTCTGTTGTGAGAGAGCGTAATAGTTTGACTTTGTTGTGAAGAGCACTCCATTGTGCATGTGGAGAGAGGCAGGAAGGTTTCATGAAGCTCTGCTGATTTCACATACAGTAGTGCTATTGCTTAGGAGGTGTGCTATTTTTAGCCCTGTTGCCAGGCAGATCTTTTCCTGCTTCCTGCTGATTCTCAGCCTTTGGTACTGCTGGGTTTGTACAAAACAGTCTTTAGTTGCCAACCAATGAAATTGCACTAATATTCAGTAATTTGTCTGACATCATGCTTGTTGTATCTTGTTTATGTATAGTTTCTCTTATTAGGCATGTTGATAATATGGCAGTATGGCTTCAGGGGCTTCTTGTTATGACATGTTTTTATGTATTCAGAAAAGATAGTCATTTTTAAATGGCAGGTAAATGGCAAAGGTAAATCTGTAGGTTAATTGGGGCAGCGGGGAGGGGAGGTAAATTTGTACTGTAACCAAATTTTGATTTGTGAAGTCTCCTAAAATTGAACTGCATCTACTTGATCCACATTTATTATTTTGTATAAGGCTTGGTATAAGCCAGTATTGTTTGTGTTGTGCATGTACAAGCAGATGTATTTCATTTCTCCCAATGAAACCGTCTCAAAAAATAACAATACATATTTCTGGAAAATCAGTAGAAATAAGTTAAGTTTAATGATGTATCTTGTAAAAGAATGTACCATTGCTTTCTGGTAGTTTATAAATGCTACTTTTTTAATACTGAAACTTTGAATTTTGATGTATTTCTGTGTAATTTCCCTTTTGTTTCCAGAAGGTGACACTTGATAACATAAAAAGGTAAGATAATGAAATCTAATTATAAAGTTACATATAAGAAAGCAGCTGAAATGTAAATATGCATAGTTTTGCATTTTGCTTTTGGTAGGCTCATTGTCACCCTGTTTAAAATATAGTGTTAAATGCTATATAATTTTAGTATCAAATATTTATTTGTTGTTTTAAAATAGGTTTCTTAATGGAGGCACCGAGAGCATTGTCAAAACTTCCTGTTTTGCTTGGGCAAGACTTCCACAGGCAGCAAAATTTGGAACAAGTTTTGAGAGATGTCTAAACCACTCATAAGAAATCTACTACTTTTGGCTTTATTCATGAGAGAGGTTGCATGTAGTCATTTATCATTTTAGGAAATTGTATTACAAATTTAAGAACTCACACTTCGATTACTATACTAACACAGGTTCCCATTACACTACATTGAATGCTATTTATCATCTTTATAAAACAAATGCTTATGCAACCAACCAATTGTCCTGCTGAGACAGCAATTTATTTAAAATCCAAATATAGGAAATCCAAATTATAGAAAATAACGCAAAGATGGTTAGCAAAATAAAAGTATAAGTTGAAAAAGTGTTTATGAGAATAAGCCAATAGTAACAATAACAATAAACCACAACTGATTAATATAGTCCAGTTTACATAAGCTTTATAGTAGCTTGTCATTGTGTATTAGCGCTTTAGTAATTATCTAAAAGATTTTATGGTTTCATGGTAGTTGCTCGGAAACTAACACAGAATGCAAGTAGTTTATTTTTGTGTTGGTTGAGGGAGAGTGTACAGTGTTCTAAAAAGAAATGACTACTATTGATATTTAAATTGGGGGATTCAGAATTAGGTTAAGCTCTCAATTTCACAACCTGTTGTATGGAAATTTTAGCAATTTCCAATCTTACTGCTACAATGTAAGATTTACCCTTAAAATTATATATTGAAGAAGGATATTTTCAAAATATTGTCAAGGATTGTACATTTTCTAAATATTCAGTGGTTTAATTTTTTTTTTCAGTCTATGTCTAAATGTTCAGTTTTATTTGATTTTCTTATTGCTGGGCAGAAATGAGGTTCTTAACTGGTGGATCAGGATTAGCTTTCTTGAGCCAATAGGATAAGATAAAACTTTCATAAGGAAAGGGCCATTTTTCCCCCTGTGTGATAAAGTCACAGAAATGTTTGAGTACAGCTAACTCCCTCTTGAGTATGCTTCTGAAACTGCAAGAGCTCAAAAAATAGAAGGAATACTGTTGCTGTTCTTATCTACTACTATTCCTCCTGACTTATGCTCAATCTAAGTGGCAAACATACAAACTATAGTTCTTGAAGTCTGGTTTTTCTTAATAAAATGAGGAACTAAATAAATGTAAGCACCGCCTTTTATTACAGATATAATTCAGCTTGTGTGGAAGATAATTAATTTTTTTAAGTCGAATTTTTGTTAATTTCCTGAGGGCATAAATGGAGCGTATAAGATAGCAAATATTTGTAAGTGCACCAGTAAATATTTTAAAGAAAGAAGAAATGTAATAATCTTAACACAAAGTAAGATTATGAAAATTTATGAAAATTGCCTGTTATTTCAAAACTTCAGTGTACATTTCTCTATGTGTGTTCTTGATACAACAAAGTAAAGTTTATACAAATGTGCATTTGCGTTTTAATGGACTGTTGAGCAATATCTGAGCCATGTTTTAGAACGAGTCTAAAGTCCTGCATCTAGTACATGGTACTAAAGCCAAGGATTTCCTAATTACCTTGCAGGCAGCACTTAACACAAAGCTGCTTAACAGTCAACATTATTTGCTTATATATTTTTTTCTAAATTGGGTTATATTTGTTGGAGAAATACTTTGCTTTTGGGACTGTAATAGAAATGCCCTTCTGGAATGCTTGTAACCCGTATGGAGCTGTTTTGAGTCTCATACTGTTGTCTTTTCATGATCTCGGTCTCCTCTGTTGCCGGGTAAAATACATTTTAGCTGGAAAGTGATTGGCTAATCTTTTTAACTAATATGACTTCATGAGTATGGGTTAATCCATGGCAGCTATTCTAATACCTATCTTCATTGCCATGTAGCAATGAACTTGCTTTTCAAAAAAAATTATTAGAGAAGGAAAAGTTCCTAATTATGAAAGCAAGGACACTTTCAAATATCACTTTAGAAACTACTCTTACTATTACACAAATGAGCACTGAAAACTACATCACTATTGACAAAGGGTTTTCACCAAGTAAAAGTGACTGATTTAAATAATTTCTTCTGGTAAACGACACAAATATTTAATATTTATGAAATGAATTGTATTATGCATAGGCAAATAGTGTATATAGGTTTTTGCACAACTAAGCAACATTTTCTTGCATAGTCCTATCGCCTAAACTGTAGAAGTTTAAAAAGCAAAAAGCAAAAATAAGGCTGTTAAATTTCAGAAATTGTTTCTTCTTGGTAAGACATATCTCTTTAAGATTTGCAGGTCTTTATGAATCCACTGAATTAAGTCATGCAAGCTTTTCTGCAATTCCTACATTCTGTGGAGTCATTTGTATGAGAAGAGATCAAGGCTTACTAAAGTATCCATCTTATGTTTTTATGTGCGCTTAATGTAAAATACAGATACACAATTCACTTTCTGGAGAAAAAACTTAAGCAGAAATAATGAGACGCTATTTTACCATTCCTCGTGTATGATTTTAATTTAACTATTACCAGATCTACATGCACGTGAGTTTTATTTGAAGAATGGAAAATGCTTTTTACCGCAATTTTATTCTAAAAAAATAGAGAATGACTGATTGGTTTGCACAGATAACACCAAATTATTTAAAGCAGTTAGTTGTGATCTAATTGCATACTGCTTTGTTTTTTCTTGATATCTTCGCTATTACGTGGCTACAGTATGCACCCTTGTGGATATTTTGTGATGTTTGCACGGTAGGGATTAAAATATTGTGTTGTATTATCAGTTGAAATGTCTTAGGATATTAGTGAAAGCTTTTTGAGTGATTTTCTTCATATATATATTTATTATATGATCACATTTATTACCATGCAATCATGTGGTTGCCATTTGTATGTTTCATAGCAGGCTTCCAACAAGCAGAATCAATGGAGAATCCAGCAGTAAAACCACAAATCACTTAACCACCATGGGTAATTTGCTTAACAATTGCAGCAGAAGTGAAGTTGTAAATCCATCACAGTAGTGATGTCTCACTTAACTGCATTGCTTATTGACAGAGTTGCTGATCCTAATTGTAGTTGTTTAAGCAAGGACGACCTGTAATCTCTACTAGTTTTTGCAGACTTGCTATCTCGATTGAACTAGAAAATTAACAATTTATATAATGTGATTTCAGTATGTTGCCACCAATACTTTACCTTCATGATCAAGTTTAAATAACTTCCTGAAATAAATAAATAAGGGATTCTGTGCCACAAAAAGTCCAATGAGTCATTGTTAAATCATCTCCCCAATTATTTTGCAGAAAAAATGACAAACCTGTTGTACTTAAAGTTAGATTTTTATTGATGAATTTTCCTTGTTTTTCTTTTTTATCCTAAAACTACTTTTTAAGAATCAAGATGGAAAACAGTGAAGAACCTCAAAAAAAAGTTTTTAAGGCCCGTAAAACCATGCGAGCAAGTGACAGGCAACAGCTTGAAAGTGTATATAAAGTAAAAGAAGATTTTTTGAAGACTGCTGATCTGAAACTGTTAAATGGAAAACATGAAAATGGGGATTCAGATATCAGTTCTCCTTTATTAAATTCTGACTGTATTGAGGAAAGAGAGGTGAATGGCCTAGAAGACGTATATCTTGATCCTGAAGATAGAAAAACAGAATCTGATGAAATTGCTGATGTCAAAAGTCTGGATAACAAGGAAAACCAGCATGGTGACTTAACAGCAAAATGTGAAAAACTTTCTCCTGAAAACATTGTTTCTGAACAACATCATGAAAATAGTAGCCCACCTTTGAGCCCTGGATCTGAAAGTCAAGTACTTGAATGCAATAAAAATAATGACATTCAGGAACAGATCACTATAAGAGAGGACCTGAATGATAAAGATCTTTGTGTAGCAGAAATTTTGGATCAGAAAGCCTCATCAAGTCAGACTGAAGAAGAAAATAATGACCAAATGGTAGAACCAGCAGAAACAAATGAGTTGGCTATTACTGCTGAACTGTCTATGGAGGAAAAAACTAATGCACAGGAAGCTGTTGTAAAAGAGAAAGTTGATGAGGAAGCAATATCTAGTAGTTTGAATACAAATAAAAGTTCAAAGAATGAAATCAAATCTGTAGATGTGGTAGAAACTGTGGCTCAAAAAACTGTAGAAAAACCACCAACTGAGAGTATGCTGGGAAATGCAGCTAAAATGGAAACAGATGAAATTATTCCAATTTTAGAAAAGCTGGCCCCAGCAAATGCATTAAATTGTTTTTCTCAACCCATCTTGCTTCCTGTAGAGACTCCTAGCTTATGTTCAGAAGAAAAGGTAGCAAATTCTTTAAATTCTCCATGTAAACGTGAAAGCAATGAAAGTTTGCCCAAAGAAGCTTTTTTAGTTCTTTCTGATGAAGAAGAAGTTTGTTGTAAAAAAGAAGCTGTAGTATTAATGCCAAACCATGAAAATTCTCCAGGTGAGTGGTATCTTTTTTTTAAATCTCCATTTTAAATGGTCATTCGAAACTCAGTATTAGAATTTAAAAGCAGTAAAATAATTGCCTTATCTGCAAAATAAATTAGTTATATTAAATGTAGAATAAACATTAATTGTATCCAATGTTTTAAAATTACAATATCAGTATCATTGCTGTTTAAAAATTAAAACATAAGAATAATAGTGTACAATAACCATACAAATAGTAAACAACTCAAGCCTTCAAAACCTACTTTTCAATAATAACAACCATCAGACAACATCTACCTATCCCAGGTTCTTAGGAAGGACTCAATAGGTGATAAAAATGCCAAATTGAGTCTAAACATCTTGCTGATGATGTGACCAACCATAATAAATATTGTTTTAATTCATGTGTCATCCAGCTTTCAGCAACAGTAGAATATCAAATCGAATGAACCACATCTAGAGCAAATGCAACAAAAAATATTCTAGAGGCATTTGACTTATGCTGTTGATAACTACTGTGTTTCCCAGAAAATAAGGCCCACCCAGAAAATAAGCCCTAGCCTGATTTTTTGGGGTCCACCTAATATAAACTCTACTGCAAAAATAATCCCAGGGGTGTGGGTGTGGCCAGCACAGGAGGCGGTGAGTATGCGTGGAATTGACGGTGTCCAGCAGCCATAGCCTGCTCAGCACAGGTAAGTGAGCACAGAGGTAGAGGCGGGGGAAGGCAAGCGATCTGAACATTCTGTGCGGCCATCAGGCTTGCGTAGCAGGACCAGCAGCAGGCAGAGTCACGGGGGGAGGCAGGTGATCTGGATGCACTACATAGCCACCTGACTCGCAGGAGGCTTGTGTGGTAGCACCGGCAGCAGGGGGAGGCACTGGGGGAGGCAGGTAATCCTGACGTGCTGCCCACTCCATCCCATTGTCTCTTCGTTTGCCCACGGCTATGCTGGGCAGGTAGCCACAAAGCACGGGATCACCTGCCTCCCCCCCCCCCGGTGTCTTCGCCTCCGCCTGTTGCTGGTGCTGCCAAGCAAGCCTCCTGTTAACCAGGTGGCCACGCAGCACATCTGGATCACATGCCTTCCCCCTCCCCTTCACACTCAGACTTATCTGTGCTGTGCCAAGGGCCTGGTGTTCTGCGGCTGCTGCCGGACACAGTTGGCCCCAGTGCACTCACTGCCTCTTGTGTGCACACTAGGGGAGGGGCACCCAGCTGGGCTGATCACCTTGATACTGTGTTTCCCCCAAAATAAGTCCTAATGTGTCTTTTGGTGCCAAAAATATATGACACTGGGTCTTATTTTTGGAAAAACATGATACTTGTGGTTCTTGATTTTTATTTTTATATTTATAGTATATTCAGACCATATTAAATTTTGTTGCTGTAGTATAAGATCAAACTGCATTAGTAGTATATTTGAATATAATCAGTTGATATTTATTGGCTCATTTTTTATTCTACTACTTTGCTTATTATAAATCTGCTTTGATACTGAAATGTGACCAGGATTGATTCTAAGCAATGCTGTTCTGCTTGTAATAAAAATACTAATTATGTTTGATTTTATTAAAAAAAACTTTTTGTTTGTGAAGATTGGAAAGTAACTTAATTCAAGATAAAATATCAGGGTTGAAGTGTTCATCAAAAAACCTTATTAGGCTGGTGTTATTTGTAAGCATTAAATTCTGTTGAGAGGACTGAATTCTGAAGAAAATTTTATCAAAAATAATACACCGCCTCTGGAGTTACCTGATTAAATAAGTATTCAAACCACTACAGAATAATTTCCAAAATTCTTCAAGGCAACAGAAAATAATTAATTGATCAGTATTTCAAATATGTCTGAGAGACTTAGAAAACCATTTTTTGTGTAATTAGAATTACACAAAAATTGGTTTTCTAAGTCTCTCAATGCTCAAATTGATATTTCTCTTCTAAGTCTCTTCTAATGCTCAAATTGATATTTCTATTTTACAACATCTATATAGTTCCCTGTATTTGAGATGTGCATCGAATTATTTAAAATTTAAATAAAATTCTATTTAAATTTAAATTATGGAATAATAGAATAAATAAATATCAAACCTAACTCTTTTCTTTGCTCCCTATGGGAGAAACATCTCCTGCTATCTAGGATTGACCTCTCAGTCTTCCAAGTGGGAGGCGAGCATCTTCACCACTAGGCCACCACACTGCTCACACAGCTGTATATTTATTCAACCTACATGTGGAGTACATATTGAACGAAGTTGGATTAGAAAACAATGAGCAGGGTCTTAAAATTGGAAGAAATATATGCTTTGCTAATGACAGTACTTTGATAGCTGGAAATGCAAATTTGCAAACTCTAGTAATGAAATTGAAAAGAACAGAATGGAAAAAAAATAGGGCTAAGATGAAACATAAAGACCAAACTAATGGCAAGAGATACAGCAAACAACTCTAAGCAAATCTTAGAATTGATAATAAAGATACTGAATTTGATAGTGTATAGAATGCTGCCGCACAGGCTATATTGGGGGCCTAAAGAAGGGCATAAATAATTCCCTTATTTTATGAACTGCCCTTGATGCCAGTTTGCTTTCAGGTCCAATTCTGGGATATCTCCATATAGAGCATCTTACAATAGTCCAACCAGAAGTTAACCAAGGCTGGAATAACTGAGCAGAGAGCATCCCTGTCCAGGAAAGGGCGTAACTGGTGCACATTGTAGAGTTGGACAAAGATCCTTCTGGGCACAGCTGCCTCTCTTTGAGCAGGACCTGTGAGTCTTAAGAGATCCCCCAAGTTACATACCAGGTCTGTAAGTAGTGCGCCTGCATCCAAGACAAAAGATGAAAACTCCTGGATACAGGGGCACCCACCCACAGCCACTCCATCTTAACAGGGTTCAATTGAAGTCTGTTGCTCCCCTTTCAGACCCCCATAGCCTTCAGGCATTGTGAAAAGACAACCACTGCATCTCTCACTTCACCTGGGACAGAGATATATAACCTGATATCACCGATATATTAGTGATACCTCATCCTATGGTGATGGATGATTTCACCCCGCAGTTTCATGTAGTGTTAAAAAGGAGTGGAGAGAGCACCGAGCCCTGCTGTACCCCACAAAGGAGGGGCTATAAACTTGACCGCTCACTCCTTATTAATACCAATTGGAATTGGCCTCAGAGGAAGGAGGTGAAGCAGCAGCACCCTAAAAAAGTCATCCCTAAAGGATACCAAAGTCCAGGGGTCCCCAACCTTCAGGCTGCGGCCCACTAGCATAGCTTCAGCTTTTTAGAAGTGGACCAGGAAACGTGGGCGATCATGCATGTGCATACATACTCGCACGAGCAGGAGGTAAGCATGGGCATGTATGTTTTATTTGTATGCACGATGGATGGAGCTGCGCATGTGCTTATCCATTTTGCATTTGTGCGCACTTGTTTGCTGTGCATGTGCATGCTTGGCTGCACGCACAGAACCATTCCCCCCCTGATCTGCAAAGCCAGAAAGATTGGGGAACTCTACCATAGTTAGTCAAGAAGAGCAAGGATGGATATACAACCTCCATTCCACTACTGCTAGATATCCATGAGTGCAACCAATGCAGTTTCAGTTCCATATCAGGGCCTGAAATCTGATTGAAAATGGTCCGAATAATGCTCTTTCTCCAGGATCCTCTCAACCGCTTTTCCTATGTTGGAGATTGCACGAAAATTGTCTGGCACGGTGGAATCCAGCAATGGCTTCTTGATCTAGGGAGCACACCGGTGGCTCTTTAAAAGGGGCTGGAAACAAGGATGGATTCACCATCACTTGGACCCATCCATGTGACATCCACTGGGCTGCCTTAACCAGCCAGAAAGGTCATGAATCTAATAATGCAGGTGGTGGTGTTTGCATTCTACAGAACCCTGCCCATTTCCTCAGATCAGACAGTTCCCATATAACTGAGTATATGTGTTCCCTTGGCATCTCCATAGGACTTGTACCACCCCTGATATCACAACTATGAACAAATTGAACCACAGCAAGATTGTGTAGCAGCAGGTATTTCCCTCAGCTCTCTTTGAAATACCGGTTGGGTCCATCAGTTGCCAGGTATGGACCAATCAAATGGGTTCAGCCTTCCTGTAGAAGGGGATAATACAAGAGAACCTTGGTCACATGGTGTGATCTGATCATGAGAGGGGTTAAAGAAAGCTCTTTTGTTAAATCCCATTGCCACTGCTCTGACAATAAAACCAAGTCCTGGATAAGATCATTGGTCTACGTCAGGCCAAGAATGACATAGGAGATGCCCATGGCCATCATGGAGGCCATGAACTCCTGAGCCACTTTGGAAGCCTGTCCCAGGGATTGCAAATTGAGGTTCCCCAAAATCATAAGGCGTGTGTGATGAGAGGAGGCAATGGCCCAATGATTAAGATGCTAGGCTTGTTGGAAAATTGTCAGCCTAGGTTTGAGAACCAAGTGGCATGTGACGGGATGAGCTCCTGTTACTTGCCCCAGCTCCTGCCATATAGCAGTATGAAAGCATGTGAATGCAAATAGATAAATAAATACCACTTTGGTGGGAAGGTAACTGTGTTCCGTGCATCTCAGTATAGAGGCATCCTGGCCACATGACCACAGAAGTGTCTTCGGACAATGATAACTCCCTCAGATAAGAAAGGGAAATAAGCACTGTTCCCTAGAGTCGGATATGACTGAACAGGGGAAACTTTACCTTTATCTAGAATCATCGATCTCTGGGGAATTCTACGGGCAGCCCTGAGCAATCCCAATTGCTCCCTTGACCCTAATTCAGGGTCTTCCAACTGACAGCGTGTGCAACATTAGCAATTTCTGTATATTTGTTTTGCAGTGTGGATCTTGGCTGGAAGTCACTAAACCACATCAATGAAGTGAGAATTTTCAACTTTACAGAAATGAGAATTGAAAACAGCATTTTATTTTGTCATTTACTTCTTATTGTAGCATACTTATTTTTATTACATCCAAGTCAGCTTCTGCATGATCAAGTTTCTTTTTGAAACTGTAAACATAACTGCCAAAGACAAGGAGATCTGAACTCATTGGTAGCCTCAAATTGCAATGAACAAGGACATTCATTCAATTTCATAGCTACTAAGATTGTTGGCTGAGCAGAGACAAAAATAGGGAAATGATTGAAGCCTGAGAAATAGGCCCCTTGTCAGTCAACAGGAGTGCGGATTTATCACCAGCTTATTCATTACTTAGAAGCCAAGGGTATAGCAGCACAAGGAAACAACAACCAATGACTAATAGCCAGCCATCAGCACCCCAATTAACAACTAAAAGCCACACCGAACCAGGCACCACATAAATACTATGTATAGTGCACACGTTCTGGAGAGAGAGAAGTTCCCTTAGGATGGACTCCAGCATAAGTCTGAAAATTGGTAAAGCTAAACCTCTGGTTCCATTGACCAACTCAGATCCTGCAAACAGTAGACAATTGCACTGAGGATGACAATGAAGATCTTATAGTTGGATCTACCTAAAGAAATACCATTTTCATCATAGAAAGTAAAATACAGAACAGTAAAACCTCTCCAGGTATGCTGCCCCGCTCACCAACACAGATATGTAACTGGTTTAGTGAGTTTATTAATATTCCCCAGCAATTCCCTTCACCAAAACCTAGAACTGTCACAATTAAGTCCAGTCATGAGTAGACTAAGGTTAGTCCACAGAGCAGTGGCTAAATAGTCCACAAAGCACTTGAAAGTTTCTCAAACAAAATAACTCCACCAGGCAAACATAAATTCATGCATAAGAGAGCTCATGAGGCAAGAGAAGTCCAGAGTTTCCAAGGCACGATTCAATTCCAAACACTGTGTCAATCCAGAGTGAAGCAGGACCAAACACACAGCTAGCAAACAAACATGTTCCCAACAATGCCTCCATCTGTTGCTGTGAAAAATAGCTTATGGTCCAACCTATCAATTTGGGTGTGGCTTTCTCCTCCCAAGTAGTCTGGCTGACCTTCTCTGCTCCTGCTTTTTCTCTGTCCTACACTTTCTCAGATCAGGTGCAGAAGGCAGTTTCTCCTCTTCCCTGGCCGTCTGTAAGTTTCCCCACCTGGAACCTCAGCCAAATTTTGGATGTACGTTTCATTCCTTGGCCATGAGTAAATTACTCTTCTAACTATATGTGAAACTACTTGTAGCCAGAGGCTGCTGAAGTGTGTGTGTCTTGTTTTGTTCTGGAGCTTGCCAGAAACGTGGGAGCATTTGGAGAAAATTTGGAGCAATTAAAGGGCGGTTTGAATTGCCAGATGACTGCATTGCCTATGTGCCGTGCCCTGGGTCATCACACTGGGTTTACAACCACTTCCACTGGGAGTGGTCCTAGGAAGTGATGGTTGAGCTTGCAGAACTGTGTGGAGAGCTAGACGTTCACCAATTTTGATGGTGCTGATCTGCAAACTTTTTACACTCCTCTATGGCCCCATTCAATTTTTCCCCCAACGCTCTTTGCATGTTATGAGTTCTTGCAGGAAATCCGTGGCCATGGGCACTGGTGAATCTGCAGCAATCACAGGGAATAAATGTGATGAAACCGTAGGTCACCAAAAAAGGAGACATGCGAGTCAGACATACTCAGCGTTGTATTCAAACTCCAGCGCCAGCAGATCTATCTAGTTGTCCTGGAAATTCACATACCAATGCAAATACCCCTCCAGCATGACATTCATTCGTTTCGTGTCTCCGTCCATCTCCAGATGATGTGAGGACGAGAGAGATATCTTTACCTGTAGAAGAGCACCCACCAAAATGTAGCTATAAACTGGGTACTCTGGTCCGACATAATATGCTCAGGAATGTCGTGACACAGCCATGCTGTCTCTCACGCCATGGGCAATCCCACGCACAGTACGAAATGGGCCATCTTAGCCACCAGAACATCCACCCCCACCAGGTGCAAAGTCTTGAACAGGCCCAAATGCCCTGCTGCATGGTTATTGTGATACTGGCATAAGATCAGACATAGTTAGGGTCTCTGTAATACGTAGATCCTTCCCCAAAACCTCAACAGGTCCTCCAAGCATGACCAAGGGTCCGACAGGCCTTTTACCGAGTCTAACTACACATCTCTGGCCTGGAGAAAATGAATATGCTGTGCCAGCCTGACTTGTTCTTTCAGATTGACGGACTCTTAGGGTGCTGCGAACCTTTCTACCGGGATCACTGACTGGAGTGGCACCTTGTCCCCAGCCCAGGTGTACTCCAGTTTGTGCAACAAGGCATCATCTCTCTGACTTCAGCCTCCCAGACTATAGGTTACTTGGAAGTTGAAGATGGTGAAGAAAAGAGACCATCAGATCTGCCACTGGTTGAGCTTCCTGGCTGTGTTAAGGTCCTCCAGGTTCCGATAGTCCATGCACAGATCTGGTGCCGAGCCCCTTCTAGGTGGTGCCACCTCGCTTTGAAAACCACCTTGACTGCCAGCAACTCCTTATCCCAGATTGTGTAGTTCCACTCGGCAGGATTCAGTTTGCACGAGTAATAACCACAAGGGAAGAGATGCTTTGAGTTCAAGAGGCTTGTAGGAACACTGCCCCGACCATGACATACAACACATCTGTCTCCACCACAAATGGTCATGACAGGTCAGCGTGGTGAAGAATGGTGTCCGTAGAAAAAGTCTTCAGAAACAGGATTGCTGCTCGACTGACCCTCACATGAACTGCACCCCTTTCTGCAGCAACCAAGTCAAGGGAATGGTCATCACAGCAAACTGGGGTATGAACGTCAGATAATAATTCACAAACCTCAGAAGTCTCTGAACATCCTTCACTCAGCGCATGGGGTGCTAAGACTGCAGGGCCTTGATCTTCTATGGGTCCATGGCAATGCCCTCAGGCAAAATCTGGTTGCCCCAAAAGTCAATGGTGGTTTGTACAAACTGACGCTTTTTGTGTTTCGCGAAGAGATAGTTCTCTCGCAAGCATTGGGAGTACTTTTCATACATGGGACCAGTGTTCTTTGGCCGACTGAGTGTACCATGATGTCATCCAAGTAGATTACCACAAAGGTGTCCATGAGATCCCGGAACACGTGCGTGAGGTTCATGAACACGGGGGCATTGGTGAGTCTGAACGGCATCACCATGTATTCAAAATGTCCGTACCGGGTGCTGACAGCCATCTTCTACTCGTCCCCTTTGCAGATTCTCACCAAGTTGTAAGTCTCTTGCAAGTCCAACTTCTTGAAGAGCTGTGCCTGCCTTAACTGCTCCATGAGTTCCAGAATGATCAGAAGCGGTTCTGGTTCCTCATGGTAAAGGCACTAAGCTTACGGTAGTCAAAGCAAAGCCTCAGTTCCCCCGACTTTTTCTTGATAGGATGGGGCCTCTGAAAGGGACATCGATGGATGGATGAAGCCGTGCTTTAAGTTCTTCTCAAAGTCCTTGAGGATCTCAGGTTTAGACACAGACGAGTAAATCCGATCCACTGGAAGGTTTGCATTTGAACCAGGTCAATGGGACAATCATAGGGCCGATTTAGTGGGAGCTGCTTGGCCTCTTTCTCCCCAAACACCTTAGCAAAATCTGCAATTTTCAAGGGGATATCTAAAAACAAAGTGGGAGATTTCTCTGTGGCACACATGTGAAGCCAATGAGAATGACATTTAGGATTGTCCAGCTGAATGACCCCATCCGACTACATGATCTGTGGGGTTGTGTGCCTGGAGCCATTCCAATCAATATGTTTGGAAAATGCAGAGTGGTTGCCATGTAGAACTCCAGCTGCTCCATATGGTTTCTATATACATCTGAAGAGGCTCAGTAGCCATTGCTACTGGCCCTGACTGAAGCAGCCAGCCTTCAGTTTCCAGGTGGGTCTACCTAGTGCACTTAGTGGCAAAAGGTCTGTCTGTGAAGTTTGTGGTCAGCCCCTAGTGCACCATGGCTTGCATGAGAACTTATGCAACTCTAAGAAAAGTCAACATCATGGCCACCACCAAATCTCGGGTGGTGGGGTTAACTCCTGCCCCACCAGAAATCACCGGACCAGGCAAACGTTGGGCGGGAGAGTTTCCTAATGTCACAGTTTTCTTTAGCAGCTAGATGACCGGGGCCTCCGCAGTACAGGCAGAAACCTCTGTGCCTCTGATCCTTTTCTGCCAGCTTGAGGCATGTCGGGGCCCCCACTTGCATGGGTTCTTTGGGGTTTGAGGCTCCTTGAGAGACATCCTGGATATTGGAGCGGCCGCCTCTTGTCACCTTGCCCTTGCTGTTGGAGCTGACCATCTATGCACAAACATAGGTATGTTAGGGTTTGCAGGGTTCTAGGACAGCATGGCTGGGCCACCTTGTCCAGAATCTCAGAGGACAGGCCCTCTTGGAATTGGTCCATGAGGACCTCCTCATGCCATCTCAAATCCTGACTGATAAACCGGAAGTCAGAGAGATATTCAGTTACTGGATGATGCCACTGCTTCAACTCCCTCAGCTGCCAGTTCGCTGTTTATGCCTTGACCGGGTCATCAAACATGGGTCTTCATTTGGAGGCAAAACCCCATGTCATCCAACAACTGACTGGGCTGTGTGAAAAGCGGTTGCGTGATGCAGCCCATCAAGATGGATGGGGCTTTTCCCTCTCAAGTAGTGTGGCTGGCCTTCTCTGCTCCTACCTTTTTTTTCTGCCTTATGTGTTTACTGATCAGATGCAGAAGGCAATTGCTCCTCTTCCCTGGCTGTCTGCAGTTGCAAGCTTTCCCTAGCTGGAACCTCAGCCAAATTCATTCCGGATGGCTGTTCGGAGCCATCAAACAATTCAGTTCCTGACTTGCCAGGAATTGGCTCATCCTCCCCTAAGCTGACATCTACAGAGGTATCTGGGAATTGTCCAAGGGAGTCATCACACTAGGCCACTAACAGCATGGACCACATTTTCTTCTGTTGCCAGAATGCCAGCAGGAAAACTGAAAGTCTGCCCAGTCATGGAAGCTCCAGCTACAGCAAATAAGAAGGTTTCCAGAACAAAGTCACATGCAATTTTAAATAGGCTGCTCCAGAAGTCAGAAAGAGAGGGCAAAGAAAAATCACTCTTTTCCATTCTCTACCTTCTTCACATAGTCCAGAGCAAAAATAGATTCAAGGGATACAAGAAAAAGTATTTGGGAAAGTAGGTGACAACTATCTTGAAAGTGCTACAAATAGAAAGAGATTCTTCGCCTTAAATATCTACAGTAATGAAGACATTTCAATATTCTTTTGGGATTCTGAAAAGAAAGGCATGAGGTACACAGTCTGAGTCCACTTCCTAATTGAGTTTTGATGGGAAATGGACTAGTATTTTGAATGAGAACATAATGCAAGCCTCACCTTCCTTTAAGAGCTTAATGCTGACACATTCCCAGACATGCTTCATAAGTCAACAAATCACTCTACTTGGAATTGTATCCTAGCAACCCAATGGCTAGTGTCTCTGCAAGAATTACAAGGATGCTTCCTACAGTGTGTGCCTTCTGGATGTATTGAAATAATTGAGCAGATGGAGCTGGCCAAAGCTAAAACATCCCTTACATTAGTGAACACTAATGTACTTTCCACTCAGAGAGATCAAGTAATGGTTAGCAGTACTTGTAGTATTAATGAAATGGTAACAGTCATTTAATCTCCAAATTAATGGTCTTTAAAGGAGAGGAGATAAAAATATTGTTGAATGAAGAATGGACAGTGTATTGAAATGAGCACATGAAATCTGGACTACAAATATTTCTTCATGATTGCTGCAGCTTCAGTTTTTTCTAGACAAAAAACTAAGGCAAACCATCAGCAAACTAGCCAGGTAAGCAGATCTGTTGGAATGGTTTCAGTTTATAGCCATATTCATGGCTTCATGAGTAATGGAACTCTGGGATCTGTATTCAAACATCAGAAGATGAGTCTGTCTTCTTTGGTTTTGCATCCCAGCTATTTAGTTATAACTGCTGTTGTGCTGTACATTAGTTGTTTTGTTTCTTGCAGTGAGCTGGTTCTTATATTTGATATTACGATATTGGCATCTTTTAATGCCTGTGCTAGTTGTTTGGAATAAGGTTCAACGCAGGCAATCTTATTCAACCTATTCTCTGAGTGGAGTGTGGTAGATCCCTGCTTCTATAGATCTGGTGCTTAGTGCCTTTTTTGTGTTGCTATGATCAGTGCCTCAGTGCTAGCTTTATGTCCAGTCTTTTTCAGCCACTGGTAGGATTTCCCAGTGTCAACCACCTCAGCTGTCTGTTGATGGTGCATCCCATGTCTTGCCAGCGGCACTTCCTCTGCTTGATCTTCCAGGTGTGCTGCTGCCTGAGGCATTTTCATAGCAGCTCATCTTTGGGTGTCATTTTACTGATGTATTCATGGATACTTTGGGTTACCTTTAGGACAATGACTTTGACATCAGACTCCACCTACCCTCTTTTCAGTTGGTGTACACCTGTTGGATGTGTTGGTCATGCTGACCAAAGTAATTTCTATAAAAAGTTTCTGTCAAGCATCAAAGAGGTTATTCTGCTTCAGCCATTATTATTTCTTACTTTGCCTACAGATGCAGGGGGAAGGGGGGAATATTTGGAATGCTCAGCACACTTGCATACGGTCCATCCTGGAAGCCAAGGTCATCAAAGAACCGTTTGGCTGGGAACTGAAGAATTTTCTCATAAGAAATTTCTGACACTTAATTGGGGAGTGTGACCTGCACTATCAGAGGAGAAGGGAAGTTCTACCTTTTAATTTACTGTTCTGGCGCCATTTTCGCCAGGGCTGGTTTTCTATTCATCAGTGTCGATATGCTGTACTCAGTAAAATTTTGCACTAGAGATTGGAATGTCTCAGCTGTGCTTACTTTGTTGGGATCATCAGTCAGAAACCTTGACAGTTTCTATGTTAAATTGTGTGACTTTGAAGACAGATGTCTGAGGATGTGTCAGATAGCAACAAGCCTGTAAAACAGACATGTCAAACACAAGGCCCGGGGGCCAGATCCGGCCCGTGAAGTGTTTTCATGTGGCCCGCAAAGCCATCCTGGAAACAGTGAGGGAACGGCCCCCACTGCCTTGGCCCTGGCCCAAAGACCCTCCTTCTGCCATTGACCCTCAGATCTGTCCCACTCCTGCCCGGGCCCCCATAGGCACTCTTGATGCGAACGATGTAGAGCTGACCATGCCCACCCAGTAGGCCATAGGCACTAGCCACGCCCACCCAGTAGGCCACGCCCACCCTGGCCATACCCACCTGGCCCCCTGAGGGCAACCGCAATGCTGATGCGGCCCTCAATGAAATTGAGTTTGACACCCCTGCTGTAAAAGGAAATTGTTCTGGCCTCTTGAAAACACCTGGAAAATATATTAGTTTTTTAAAACAAACTTTGCTGAAATTTCTTATAGTGAGGGAAAAAATTATTTGATCCCCTGCTAATTTTGTACAATTGCCCACTGACAAAGAAATGACCAGTCTATAATTTTAATGGTAGGTTTAACAGTGAGAAACAGAATAACAACAACAAAAATCCAGAAAAAATCATTTCCAAAAATGAGTGAAATAAGTATTTGACCCCTTCGCAAAACATGACTTAATACTTGGTGGCAAAATCCTTGTTGGCATTCACAGAGGTCAGATGTTTCTTGTAGTTGGTCACCAGGTTTGCACACATCTCAGGAGGGATTTTGTCCCATTCCTCTTTCCAGATCCTCCCCAAGTCATTAAGGTTTCAAGGCAGATGTTTGGCAGGTCGAACCTTCAGCTTCCTCCACTGATTTTCTATGGGATTAAGTTCTGGAGACTGGCTAGGCCATTCCAGGACCTTAATGTGCTTCTTTTTGAGCCACTCCTTTGTTGCTTTGGCTGTGTGTTTTGGGTCATTGTCTTGCTGGAATACCATCCATGACCCATTTTCAATGCCCTGGCCGAGGGAAGGAAGTTCTCACCCAAGATTTGATGGTACATGGCCCCGATACGCTTGAAGCTTATTCCAGCCTTGTGTAGGTCTACAATCTTGTCTCTGACATCCTTGGACACCTCTTTGGTCTTGGCCATGGTGGAGAGTTTGGAATCTGATTGATTGATTGCTTCTGTGGACAGTTGCCTTTTCAACAGATAACAAGCTGAGATTAGGAGCACTTCCTTTAAGAGAGTGCTCCTAATCTCAGCTCTTTACCTGTATAAAAGACACCTGGGAGCCAGAAATCTTGCTGATTAATAGGGGATCAAATACTTATTTCACTCATTAAAATGTAAATCAATTTATCTTTTTTGAAATGCTTTTTTCTGGATTTTTTGTTGTTATTCTGTCTCTCACCATTAAAATTATAGACTGATCATTTCTTTGTGGGCAAAGGTACAAAATCAGCAGGGGATCAAATTAGTTTTTCCCCTCATTATAAGAAATTTCAGCAAAGTTTATTTTAAAAAACTAATATATTTTCCAGGTGTTTTCCAAAGACCAAAGTTCACTAGGAGGAGGAAATGATAATGATATTTTAGTAGTGATAAGGATATTTTAGTAAGTTTCACAAACAATATGTCTTTCCTTTGTAATTAGTATGTATTTCCTCACTTATGTAACTAAAAGTATAAATGCTGACTGAAGTATAGTCGCAAAAGGTGATCACATGATCCTGGGACACTAACAGTCATGAATGAGCCTGTTGCCAAGTATCCAAATTTTGATCACATGACATGCTGCAATGGTCGTAAGTGTGAAAATTGTCAGAACTGTCACTTTTCAGTTCTGTTGTAACTTCGAACAGTCACTAAAGGAATGTTGTAAGTCGAGGACTACCAGGTAGTCCTCAACTTATGACCACAATTGAGCCCAAACTATATTGCTGAGACATTTGTTAAGTGAGTTTTGCCCCATTTTGTGACCTTTCTTGCCACAGTTAAGTGAATCACTGCAATTATTAAGTTAGTAACATGGTTGTTAAGTGAATTTGGCTTCCTCATTGACTTTGCTTGTCAGAAGGTTACAAAATGTGATCACATTGTCCTGGGACACTACAACCATTATAAATATGAGTCAGTTGTCAAGCGTCTGAATTTTGATCATGTGACCATGGAGATGCTGCAATGGTTGTAAGTGAAAAACGGTCATAAGTCACTTTTTCCTGTGCTGTTGTAACTTCAAATAGTCACTAAATGAACTGTTGTAAGTTGAGAACTACCTATACTTTTCTCTCTAGGATTTAAAATCATACAGGCATTTCTGACTGTTCTATGCTACTTGTGCATGTTCTTGTGCTATTTGTCTTAGCTTTTGCAATGTAGTCCTTTGAGCCTTCTGCTTTTTTAGTTCAACCCTTCTTTACTGTATCTAGCATATACCAAAGTTCTAGTCTTTTGATTTAGTAATTATAAAGTTATTTAGTTTTGACATTTCCCTCATGGGACAATCAGCTATTGTTAGCAAAGCTGTAGTTTGCAGAACTATACTCTTTTGTCAATTCCATTCACCTTCAATCCAGTTTATTGGGTGATATCTCTCTAGATCTTCACCATGGCCTGATTGTCAGCCAAAGTCCACTGTTTGATACATCCAGTTTCTCCTACTGGCCAAGGCAGTCTGGATTTCTTGTTTGTATGCCAGTTAAGCTGCCTGCAAGTGTTCCTTCTGAGCCCCACCAGGTGACCTGACAGTCGAACCATCCCCTGGAACTATCCCACGTAGACTCTCTTATCTTCAATCATTTTCCTTTGACTCTGGGACTCTTCACTCACTCAGGGACAGATCAGAATCTTCAAGACCTTTGCCTCTGTCAACCAACACAACATCTGTAGCAGTTTTATTTATTTATTTATTTATTTATTTATTTATTTATTTATTTATTTATTTTATTACATTTATATACCGCCCTTTCCCGAAGGACTCAGGGCGGTTTACAGGGTGATTAAAAAACCAAAATACAAAAGTTAAAAACAAATTTTAAAAAAATTACATTTGTCCCTGCATAAATAAAACCCCAGTTAAAATAAGATTAATCCTCAGCCTGGGCCTGAGAGCTCAAAGAGCCAAGTCTTCAGGCCCCGGCGGAATGGAGGTCGGGGGCAGTCCTCAGCTCCATTGGCAGCTGGTTCCAAAGGGCAGGCGCCCCCACTGAGAAGGCCCTATCCCTGGGTGTTACCCGCCGGCAATCTCTTACCGGTGGCACCCTGAGAAGACCCTCCCTGTGGGAACGCACTGGACGAAGGGAACTTGATGCCGGCAGCAGGTGTTCCCTCAGATATCCCGGACCCAAGCCATTTAGGGCTTTATAGGTCATCACCAGCACCTTGAATCTCACCCGGAGGGCAACCGGAAGCCAATGCAGTTTTCTTTCACTGTCCACTAACACTAAACCTAGCAGTCTTTGTGCTACCAATCTCAGCCACCATTTTCAGTCACCCAACTTGAGTATTGTCTAGCTAGTCAGGTAGCCTAACTTCTTCATGCTCATTGAAGGTAAATATGACTTTTAAGAATAAGATCGATATGTGAAAAAAATTCAGGTATTTAGATTATTGAGCTGTGTTCTCACACTGTCATCTGTACCCAGGAATATACTAGGGCAGATTATAAAGCAATTGATCTGTAAGCATTTTGAAGACTGTGGTTATTGCAAGAATTCAGTGTGGATGTACTGTCCCAGGCCAAGCACACACAAATACATGAAGAGGTGGTTTTGTTCTCTTTACTAAACAGGGCTGGTAAACACATGGAGTTGCATTATAGAGGGAAGTTCAGCAAGTTTGATTTACAAGAATTCCAAATAAAAGTGGCATGTAGGAGCAGAGTCAAGTAGAGTCCGAGGATCAGAGCTTATAGCAGATTTGTCAGCCAATGCAGGTTCCAAGTTAGGTTTGCGAGGCTCATTGACTGGAAATAAATGGGCAGTTCTCATCAGTGGATAGCTTGTGCTTGTTGCTCCAGTACTGCTTGTTTTTTGATAGAAGAACCCCCAGTGTAGTTCATTTAGGAGCATGAGACTCCTTAGAAATTTAGTTTGTACAAGTTCTAATGGCACAAAATTGGAAAAGGATCAATTTGACACTATGAAGAGATTGTACTGTTAGCTTGTCTTCAAATAATTGTACGGGTATCCAGCATTAGAAGATACGGTAGTTTTAAATGTTACGCTATTTTATCTTCAGATTTTCTGAGATTCAATTTATTGCATATATGCTTATAAATAAATAATAATCTGCAATACAGTGACTTTGCCTATAAAGATAAAAAAAAATGATTGGTTTTTCTCATAGAAGGCAGAGAAGAAGAAAAAGAACTGAATCCCATAGAAGAAAAGGAGCCCGACAAGGAGGAGGAGAAACCTCCAGAAAAATGTATGTATAGCACAACTAAGAAATTCATACTGCTTGTAGGAATTATGTTGCACTATTTTTGTATGTTGGCTATATTTCAGAATGGTTTGTGTGTGTGTACTCTATTAACAATGACTAAATAAATTCTTTTTGTTTCTTCCTCATTTCCTTTCCCTCTGTTATCTTCAAATCATGCTTTATGATTCTATGTGTTCCATAAGCTTTAAGATTCTATGTTAAAATCACTGCATTATTTTGGGGTAGTCTTATTTTTTATTTTATTCTGTCACTTGAATTATCTACTATATGAAATTGCATACAATATGCTTAAAATACAGAAAAAAACAGCGTGTTAAAAGTTTTTCATAGGATTGAGCTGCCTTTCATTGTGTCAGTAAAATTACTAGGAGAGCAAATGTATTTTCAAGTTCATTTTAGTTCTCAAATTTATTGAGCTGCCTTATCACTACTGAATCCCTAGACTATGCTAAATCTTGGTCATACAACAGAGTCCTGTACGTGCAAATATATGATGCAAGGTGGCAACAGTTATTAATTAGCATATAGCAGTATATATTAACATTTCATCTAGATTACTAAAACACAAATATGGATGTTAAAAAGATCTATTTTCAATTACCATTGTCTCTAGACCATCAAATCATTGAAGTGCAGCATCGTTTATATTTTTTTTTTAAAAAATCAGATACTTGACCAATATGTCCTCAGCCTACAGCCGGACACAATGTGACCTATAGTTTGACGTGGGACGCCGCAGTCACACTGAGGGGAGGATACTATGTCCCATGTATTTAGAGAGTCCTGGCAGACGCCATGTGAGATGCAAATTGCTGACGTGATAGTTCAAAGCTTGGCACCTTTTTGTGGGGTCATTTATATGTCTTTGTAAAACTGGGCATTCAGCAACCCATTTATGTTATGCAAGTGCCAGTGCCAGTGCCAGTGGAGGCTTCCTGGATTTGAGTCTTATGGCTGATAAATGAGGAAGGTCGGCATGCACTGGTAGGAATGAGTTATTCATAATTTTTTCCTGTATTCTCTCACTAGTGCATTTTGCCTAGATGCAAAGTAGATGTTCTGCCACTAACATTCCATTTGCAAGATGCTACCAGGTTTTCCTACTGAATATTATTATTTTAAGAAGCCTAGTAATATCATGACTGATTCATATTCACATTGTTCCTAGTGAACCAAAGAGATCATATCTTGCCATCAGCTTGCTCAATGTGGTGGAATAATTGTGACTATTTTCAATGTTTCTGTCTTAATTTTTATAAGCAAAAATTTTAACAATCTCTTATATTGCACACAGTGTTGAGAATTATTGAATTTTTTTTATTTATTATGAACAAAGAAAAATAGACATTGTTTCTCATTGGGTTTTTAAGAATATCACATCCTTTTTTAATTCTCATATTTTGGTGAAGCTGAATTACTTGAGTTTTTTCACTTTTGTTAAGAGAATCATGATCTTGAAAAGGGCAACTTAGAAGTCTATATATAAAATCAAAATAAATTTTAGGTGAGGCATCAAGAAGAAAGCGTTCTAAATCAGAGGATATGGATAGTATCCATTCTAAACGCCGGCGATATCTGGGAGATTTTGAAGCAGAATTTGAAGTAAAAATTACAACCAAAGGAGATGTTCATCAGAAACTTGAAAAGGTAAATATGACATTCTTGATTTGTGCATTGTAGGTAATTTGCCTTTTAATTTAAAATACTTTCTCTTTGTTCCAGCTATATTAAAATTTTAAAATCCTTAATCGTTAAAATAAATGCTTGCTAAGATTATGCTTTACAAAGAAGAAAATTGTATTTCAGAAATGCTGCTATGTTCCATTGTTCTTGCCTGAGTCGTATTTCTTGAACTCATTGGCTGAATAAGAAACCCATTCTTTTTACCTACGAGATCCGAGCATTTTTTTGGCTATCCCTATCCAGCCTGCAGCAGTGGCGTAGGGGGCTGTGGCAGAGGTGGAGTGGCCCTCCACAACAGTCCCAGTTTTTGAGGTGGCCCTTGGGAAAAATAATAGCAATAGCACTTAAGATTTATATACTGTGTCATAATAGTTTACACACTGTCTGAGCAGTTTACAATGTCAGCATATTGCCCACAACAGTCTGGGTCTTCATTTTAGCGACCTCGGAAGGATGGAAGGGTGAGTCAACCTCAAGCCCATCAGGATCAAACTTCAAATTGTGATAGCTTGCAATATTGCATTCTAATCACTATGCTACCAGGACTCCTAATTAATTAATTAAAAATAATTGTCCATCCCTGCTGTAGATTAAAGAAGCGTATAGTTTTGGGTGGGTTAACCAAAGCCTGATTATTAAAGGATTAAGAGTAAATTTCATGGACTCCAGAAAACCAAAACCAGGCCTAATTTAATCACCAAGCACTCTCAGTTCATTGCTAAAATTTAGTCCAGAGCAAGTACTTTTCCACCACCACTGCTGCTGTTACCTGAGCAAGGAATTCTGAACTGCTGCTGCCACCATGTTACTAAAGAATCTACAACAGGTGATCAGTGATGCTTCAGAGATAGAACAACACCATCAAAAAGATGATCAGTATCACTAGTATAAATTCTTACCTGCTGTTGTCCCTGTTCCCACGTTAGCAGCCATGACCTACAACCATATATATGGCCCTGACCAGACCCCATTCATTTGCAGGCCACTGGGCAACTCCTCTTTCCTGGTCTTCCAGAAGGCTATTCTCAAGGTTTTGTGCTCTTACCAGTTCTGAGAACAGCTGCTGCCATCATGCCACCCTCCAACTCCAAGTAAACCTAATGATATAATCCAACAACAAACCTCCACAACCCACACTAACCCAACAATTTCTGTGAGCCCTAAATTAACATATTTCTATAGAGAATCGCATAGTTGACCTTGGAGAAGAAATACAAAGATTTTTAGCAAAATTTCATTCAAGGCCAGGAAGACAAGATAGCAGAACAGAATGAAAGTTGAGATTGTCCCAACTTGACTCTCTTTGGTACAGGAAAAGAAAAGGGCAGAGCGTGCACAGTCTTATTATGCGAGATAATTCAGGAGTAAACACAGTAAAACTGGTCTATCGTAAATGGTGGTTTATATACTATCTACAATATCATACACCAGGAACAATATACATACACATGCTAATACAGCAGGATCCAACAAACCACAATTACAGCAGGAAATGAAAGAGAGAGAGCACACCAGCAGAGCCTTGCCTTTATACAAAGGCTCTTAAAGAGACACAGACCCTGCTGAGTCATTCCCATCATTACATCTTATATTACATAAGCTGGTTAGCTGTTAAAAGAATACCTTGACAAAAGTGTTATTAGGCTTTTTAAGTTTCTGTTTCTCTAGTCTATTTCGATAAAGTAGAGTTCCAGTATTATGAAATACATTTCTTGAGTGGCATACCTCAAAGGACTACCTATATTCATCTTTGATGCCATTTTTTAAAAAAATTATGGACTGTTCACAAATGTGTTGTAAGGAGTCACTTCTGGTGGAGAATAGCAAATTAATGCCTGCTCATAGCTGGGGACATTGTGGTCAAAAGGCAGTTGAATATAAGAGATCCAGACTGCCATATATTTTTTCTAAATTAAAGAGAGATCTTAAGATCACCCTTACGCATTCTGACAGGGGTTTTGCAAGTTGATGGCAGAAATTGATGTTATGGTCACTTACAATCATCTGGGAATCACAGATTCCATCATACTCTGAGCCATTAATGCAGCCTTTTCAGGATTCAAAGTTCAAGCAAACCTCATCATCATTCCTTGGGAGATTTAATATTTTACAGTCTTTTTTTCAAAATTGAAAAATCTTCATAATCGCAAGTTTAGCATTCACTGGGTGAGTTTTTAATCTGTTTAAGAAGGAAGAAAATTACATTTTTCCAGCTTTGTATTTTTTTTAAATATACAGGAAAAGGATGATTATAGTGTTATATCAAGAAATTTTTTAAATGCTAAAATACAAAATTAGCTTACTTGATTATAATTAAATAATGGGTTGCTATCTCTGATGATTTTTAATGATTATTTTCACTGTATAGTTTTCTTTAGGAAAATGTTCAGTTCAGTATAATGGGTTGATTTGCAATAGCTATGTTATTACTTTAATATAAAAATAAGGGGATATTATGGTAATGTTTAATAGTTCTTAATTTTTTGTAATGTTTAATTGTTAATTGGAATTAGATTTTGATTATTAAAGATAGGGATTGGGAAATTGGGTTTTAAATAGATAGTGGAATTATATATTTATATTGTTAGGTATTTCTATTAACTGGATCTTTACTGATTAATAATGTGAGCTGAGGATTTAGAGATACGTTTGCAGGTAATCCTTGACTTACAACCATTTGTTTAGTGACAGTTAAAAGTTACAATGGTACTGGAAAAAGTGACTATGACCATTTTTCACATGGCCATTGCAGTATCCTATGGTCACATGATCAAAATTCAGATGCTTGCCTACTGGCATATATTTATCATAGTTGCTGTGTCATGTGATCACCTTTTGCAGGCTTCTGACAAAATCAATGGGAAAGCCATTCATTTAACAATTGTGTTACTAACTTAACAACTACAGTGATTCACTTAATAGTTAGGTCAAGAAAGGTTGTAAAAGAGGCAAAACTCACTAAACAACTATCTTTGCTTAGGAACAGAAACTTTGGGCTCAATTGTGGTCGTGAATTAAAGAAAACCTGTATAGAAATGGGGTATGGTAAAGCAGGGCTTTTCAACCAGTGGCACTTTGGCACCTGGCAGGTGGTACACAACCTAGATAAGTATAGCTGGGGGGATGAGCTGAAGCGGTGGCAGTGCACCACAGGCCTGGGGGAGAGTGAGCTGGAGCTGCAGTGTTGCCAGGGCTCTGCTGAGAGCTCAGGATTGATGTGTAGCTACAGCTGATTGGCGCTTCTGGCCTCTTATCACCAGGAGTAGCAGACAGGCCTTGGGGTGAGAGAGTCAGCTGGAGCTGCAGGACTGCCAGGGCTCACCAGAGGCCCCAGCATTAGAGTGCGCAGCTCCAGGTGATCAGCGCTGTGTGCAGTGGGTGACTGCATGGGGGAGTGAGACTGCAGTAGTGACGGACGCTGGAGTTGTCCCTAAGGCCCAGAGAGTGGCGCACCTGGAAGAGAAAGGAGGAGGAGAGCGGGGAGAGAAGATATAAAAAGAGGAGGTTTTGGGCGGGAGAGGGAGAGAAAAAAAGAGGGGGAGAAGAGGGGAGCCTTCTGTGAGACAAGCAGAGGGATCAACCAAGGATCAGAGGCTGTGGAAGGAGAGCCCAACAGGCAGTGAAACAGAGAGGAGAGGGAGAGAGGAAGAATGGCGTGACCAGCCACCTGACCACCAAGGTAGTGGTGCATATTAATAAATACATTTGTCATACATTTGTCAGTGCAAAGGGAAAGTGATTCAGCAAAGGAACTGCTGAATTAAAAATTAAAACCAGACCTTTTTTCTTTTTCTTTTTTGGTCATCAGGTTTATGACACCTTGCAAAGCACTGGTGGTACTCATATATTTTCATGTCCTAAAGTGGTACAATCTGTGAAAAGGTTGAAAAGCCCTGTGGTAGAGAATGAAATTACTTTTATATTTGGTTATATTTTAAGAAACAGTGATAAGTTGTTAATGTCAAATGCACTCGCTGGGCATAAAGGAGAAAGTTTCTTTTTTTCTTTTTTGCAGGGGATTTTTTTCTGCACTTTTTAAGTATTACCTTTTTTATGTATTTTTGTGTTTGGTTCTTGTATCTGTTTTATCTGTTTAATATAACTCAATAAAATTATTGAAAAAATGTATATATAAATTAAAAAATAACAGCATAATCTTGTTTTATTAGTGTATGTGTGAAATTAATTAACAGATTATATGATAAATAGAAGTTCGTGCTGGTTAATATTTTTAGTGTCTGTAATTGCATAGCTCCATAAAGCAAATGTAGGGAAAGCATCACTGATTTATAGGAGATATATTATTCAGATGGTTTTTGGAAACAAATCTGATGGTTCACTTTCAATTATATGTTTCATTGATTTCAGGGATATGTTTTTCAAGCTAGATGTGTATTTCAATTTTATTAAAGCCAACGAAAAACACCACCCTGTAGTAACTTACTTTAGCTATTTTTAAATAACATCTCTTTAGTAACCAGATCTTGCAATCTAAACTCTTCCAATAAGAGTAATTTTATCTAGGCTTAGATAGTACCATAAAAAAAAATCAGTGTAACAAATATTGTAAGGGTTTGCTGACCTTCATTTTAAATACCGTGTTTCCCCGAAAGTAAGACCATCTCTCTTTCTTTTGGACTCTGAAGTAAGCATTAGCATTTACTTTTGGGGAGGGCTTACTTTTTGCCACTATTAGAATAGTAGGCCACACAAGTGGATGGGGCAAGACCTCTGCATGGGGTAGAGAAGCAACACGGCAAGAGCGTGGTGGCGGACCAGGTAGACCAAAGCAGCAAGTGAAGCACCGGAGGCTCGGGGAGGGAGGATGGTGAAGCAGACGGGCGGGCCATTGGACAGCGCAATGCGGCTTAGCTGAAAGCGGCCGCAGAACGAGTAGGGCAGGTTCCCCCCTCACCTGCCCATTCTCTTCTCTTTCAGAGAAGAGAAATTCACAGCTCTGCCTACAGAGCCACCAAAGCAGCAGGTGGAGTGCCAGAGGCTCGGGCAGGTAGGGTGGTAAAGCTGTGGGCGTCCTGCTGTCAGCACCTATGCTGGCTGCCCCTTCCCTGTGGAGCCAGAGAGTTTGGCACACCACCACCCAGAGGCCCTCACTCCCCCCAGGAATTGCATTTCTTTCCTTACCTGACTCCCAGACCTGTGCTGCTTCTCCTTCACGATCCACCGCCACTGTGTGCAGGGAAACAAAAGTTTTTTGGGGGGGGCGAAAGGTCAATCAGTTCCAACTTCACAAGATTTTTGTTGTTGTTGTGAGAAGTTGGAATTGACTTTTTTTTGCCTTTTGCCGCCTCACGCGTCCTGTCCAATGTCGTTGCCATGAAGCTGTGGAACAAGCTGGGTGGCGGTAAGGAATATACCGGTACCGTGGGTCAGATCCCCCCTCCCCCATCAGCTTCACCTCGTCACAGTGCCACTGACAGATCCCCCCCTTTTCCTTGTGTCTATGGTGAAACTAGATGGAATTGGCGGCAGGCCGTGTATGCAGGCCCTTAAGTAGGGCTTACTTTTGAGGGGAGGCTTTATATTAGGCCCACCCCCGAAAATCTGGGGCTTTCAGGGGTGGGTTTACTTTCGGGGAAACACGGTAACAGGGAAGTGATAATGAGGGTGTAAATTAAAAATAGAATTCACTAAATGTGTCATCAATACAAATATATTCAAGATGTGTTTTTCTTAGGTAACTATATACAATTAAACAAAAATTTAAATTTTATTTCATTTTTACTTAAAAGTTAAAACATTTTTATGATAAAATTTAAAAGAAAATTTAATCTCAACTAGCTACTCTTTCATTTATATTTTTACAGGTAATCCATCGTTTTCTAGAAGAGAAATTTAGTGCCATGGAGTGTGCTCTGTTTGAGAAAACTCTAGAAGATTTGAAAACCAGAGTAGATAAGATTGAATGCAATAAGAGACACAAAACCGTCATTACAGAATTACAGGTATTTATGCACATATGTTTGAGAATTAATAGAATTATTTCCTTCCAATATTAAAATGCAAGACAGTTAATTAAAGTATATTTTGCTCAGAGAAATGTCCCCATTTGTATTAGCATGGTTTTTGTTCATTGTTTCAAAATTAAACCTACTGTTCATTTTTATGCTAGCTGCTTGCATAAAAATATCATATCCACTGTTTGTTAACATAAGAGTAGAATAGCTGAATAGGTTCAAGGCCATTTTTCAGTCAATCTTCTTTCATTCAGCTCTCAAATTTGATTTGGATGATATTTTAGCTATTCAGAAGACGTACAGGCGTATAGCTGGAAAAAAAAGGCTCCCTTTCTGTTCAACCTGTAGAGATCTCTCATCCAAATGTTTTGCACTGAATGGAACCGCAGTTGTGAAAAACAACAGCAGTGTATCACAAGAAACCCTGACTATTTAGGCAGAAAATGAATCTGGCACATAAATATGCAATCTACAGGGGAAACAGTGTCGAGAAAGGAGAGAAATTTGCAAAATCAGCAAGGATTTGGGCTGGGAAAGGTATTTTTGGAGATAAACTTAAGAATGCAGAGTCACTTGATAGACTATTTATTTGCAGAATATTGTATGGATAATGTTTCTTACACTTTTCTGACTCATACTAGTTCTGATAGTTCTAATTTGGTGGTATCTGCACTTTCCTGACAGTCTTTTTTTTTTAAATGGATTCAGCTCACTGTGTTGCCAGAGGCTGTAGGTGCTATTCCTAGAAGGAGGAGGAACAGCACATTGATCTTTCTAGACTGATTATTATTTTATGTTATTTCTATATCAGTCTTCCTCCACAGGATATGTTCTGTCCCCTCCCAATGAGTAGTCGTAAAGAGGCTCAAAAGCCCAGCAGAAGCCAAACGCAGGCTGAACACACAGAAGCTGGTCCTCTCACAGCCAACTCTTTCCCAGTGTTTATCACACAGCACCTCTGTAATTACCGGGCAATGCTCCAAGGTCTTTGGCAGTCAGTCAGCAGCTCCAAAGCCCAGATGCAGGCAGGCACGTTACAAATCTCAAAATGCCAACAAATTGTTCACCACGCCTTTCCTGCACAGCCACACCCCTTTTATATACTCTGTAGGGTGTGGCCCTACGTCTCCCAGCCACGCCTCTTGGGGCGTTGCAATAGTTGCTGCTGCTGTTGACAACGTATCCTACGTCTTCCTCTTGCATCCAGTAGGGGCTCCTCCTCGCTGCTGCCGGCCTCTGCTTGCTCTTCTGTTTCCTCCTCTGTTTGGCTGGGGTCCATAGGCACGTCAGCCACAGTCAGTTCTTGCTGACTCACCAGGGGAGTCGGCCCCTCCGGCACGTTGCTCGTGTCAGCTTCCTCCTCCTCCATATCATCCTCCAAGTCAGCATGCGAAGATAAAGCACCCTCCGGGGCTGGGGTCACAACAGGATACTCAGAGCAGTGTGCAAAGCCAGAACAATAGAATAATATTCAATAAAATCGTCACCATGAAACAAACAAAAAAAACAATAGCCTTTAGCAATAACAGAATTTAACATAAAATTCATTTAAACACCTGGTGTTACCCTATAAATGCTTTCATGAACAAGAATGTGTCGATTAACTGAAACAAGGCATTGTGGGGGGAAACGGTAAGAAAAAGTTAATAAATTGGGATATTGTCACTAAAAAAAGCCGAACTCCTAGTTACCACAATGAATACTGTATCTACAAGTTTGATCTTAGGATATTTACAATATCTTAATTGGATGTATGATATTAGGAAAAATAGACTTTTGACTACTTTAATCTTCTTGTGGTTATATAAACTAAATTTGACATCTTGAATTGGTGTGGTACCTTACAACAATCTGAGATCTCCTTTAAAGATTAATGCTATGGAATCCCATTTGATTGGTCTTTTTAACCATCAAACAGCTGCATTTTGCGTCAGCTGCAGTTTCTATCTATGCTGGTTGCCTGACGTGAAGTTTGTCGCAGGACATTTCGGAAGACACGAAAGCGAAACCAAATTTGGACATAACTTGCACTGACTCTGTCGCAACCTCTGCTGACAATTTGTAGAGGTTTGCCATTGGCTGTATGCCTTCCCTTCCCCGCCATTAACTCTTCTAGTGTAAGTTTAGTGGAGCTAATGGTGGTAGGAGGGAGGGGAAGTTACCATCTAGCAATGAAAGGAAAATAGCTTTGTCAGCATCTGAGAAAAAGATGGTTGCTTTTCTGCCATGTAGCCCAGCCTGTTCTCCTTTCCTATCCTGACATCTTGAAATCTGGAGATCTTTGAACGATTAGTGAGCAACCAGCGATAGAGGGTTGGGGCAGGGGAAAAGCCCAAGCATGAGATATCTCGGTGGAGGGAGGTCTTGGGTGGCCAGAGGCAGATGGTCTTGTTCTTGCATGATCTTTCCCACTCTTGAGGTATCCCATGAGTACTTAATGACTCATGCATTTGATTAATGAATGCTTTGGGGAGAGCAGGCATGAGGCTCGTTCATTTAACATGATTCATTTAACATTAAGACTGTAATGGGCAGGCTCCATTACAGTTGTAACTGAAGGACTACCAATATTTGTTCATTCAGAGCAAATACAATCTCCTTTTCCATTCTGGCTAATAAAAGTGCTGGACAGGGAATAGCTAAATGGAGCAGTGTTATGACTAATGCCTCTTCTCATTGTAGCGTGATAGAAGTAAAACCACGTTTTTTAAAAAAGTCTCATTGGTTTTTCTTGATGAAACCAACACTATAAAACTGAACTACAACATTAATTTAATGAGACTGTATTTCATTATTATTTTCCTTTCTCTTATTTTGAGGCTAAAATTGCAAGATTGACAAAACGCTTTGGAGCAGCTAGAGAGGACTCAAAGAAAAAAACAGAAGTAAGGACAGAACTTTTATTATATTGTTGATTGACCATTAAGCTCAAAACTGTTATAAGTAACAATGCAAAATTTACTGTAAGCTTTAGCTAAAATACAACAATGGAATCAGATGCTTTCTTTTGTATAATAATGGATTGATGTGTTAACCTGGAGAAGTTATTGGATACACATAAATTTGTGGATTTATGCCTCTAAATTGAAATGAGATAAAAATCTCTTGGGGCTTCCCAGTTGGAGTAAGATGAATACCATAGTGAAGTTTTATAACTTTGAAGTCAGTGAAGTTTACATTGATATTTAGCTGTAACTGACAGATTAGTGTGATGATGGAGATGTTGCGGGATTTTACCCCTAAAATTTATTCTTGATTAAAACTAAGCTATGGCTGCATAATTACATTTAAACATGTTATTTTTATTTATTTATTTATTAAACCTTCACTCAGTACAGCCGAGGCAAGCCAAAAGGATGGACACACCTGCATTAGACCATATTTCTATGTATCTTTCAGAACTAATTGTACTACAAACTTACTTTTAGAAAGCAGAGCATTCATAATTCTAACATGTCTTCATATTTGTGAGCTAAAAGATGCTTAAATATCTTAACTTTTAAAATGAGAATGAAAAATCTGAACACCTCACCTTGATACTCCCTGATAATTGCTACATTAATACATTATCAAGCAGCAGGATTGTTTGATAGTTTAGATATGTCAGTTCATTTATTATGTCAGGGACTTCAAGGGAGAAAATATATTTATACTGTATCACGAAATACAATACTGTACTTATTAAGGAGGACTTCAGATTTTCTGGAAGAGAAGTGTACCTAAAATAGAATGATCATTTATGAAGTACAAAATTTAAGTTGCAGATCATTTATGAAGTACAAAATTTAAGTTGCAGATCTCAAGTTGGTTTGTGTTACTTTGTAGACTCTACAGAACACACCCCATTCCCCAGGAAAAGCAGTGAGTGACACTGGCAGTGTCAACAGCGTGGCATATAGGTAAGCTGTAACCCCCTACCTATTACACTTTTTTTCTTTGAAACTTAGTTATAATTGGAAAGATAAATTCTACATAAAAGTACAATATATTTTGATGGCAGCTATATTTCACATCTTATTTATAAACATGCCCTTTTTTCTGTTACCCAAATATATGTTAATTCATTCTCTTGGTGAAAAGCATAACTAGGCATGGGGAATTCTTAGGGCAAAGTTGAGCAGCCTGTAGTCTTCAACTCCCCTATGCCTTAGTCATTGAGAAATAATGGCAATTAGCATCACAAAATTTGAAGGTTGGAGATTGCTTGTAAACAGAGAAATACGTTTTAATTTTTTTATATTGCATATATAGTAGGTATGTAGAATTCACTGATATTGTGAATTATTTAGAAAAATTGAGTAATAATAAATTATTTAAATTTAAAAATAATTTTCTTTTGGACTTCCTGCTATAGCTCCTCTACTTGATACAGCTAACATAAATCTTTGTTCTGTAGAAATGCTGGAACAGTAAGACAGATGCTGGAGTCCAAGAGAAATGTAGGAGACACTTCATCAACTACTTTTCAGTCCCCTGTGAATACAGGTAAAATCTATCTCAATTATATGTATTATTACTTTTATGGCACATTTTTAAAAAATCAAATAAGTAAAAACTCACTTGATATAATTCAGCCAAACAGAAGTGATTTAGGTGAAAGTAACATATGCTGTCCTAGTAAATCCGGTAGTAGCATCAAACAATATCTGATTCTTAAAATGAAGTACTTAGAGTCCTGTCCTTAAACTTAATATATAGTTTTATTCTTAATGTATCCTTAAACATTCATAGAACCAGTTTGAACACCATATAGTATAAGCCAGGCTGCAGCACTTTGTACTACTGGAATTCCACATCAGCTCTAAAACTAAAATAAATCAAACACAGTTTTGACAAAAATGCTTTGTCAAAGAAAGAAAAGAGGGTAGCATTTAAAAGAAAATTAAGCATGCTTCCATATACAGTTTTTTGGGAGTGAGTATCTTTTGGAGGGTTCCTAATGATCACAGCTGGCCTTTGAATTGCATGTTGGATGCTACATTTCAGTAAATAGGAAGAACTAGGATAAAACGACTGGACAGTAATGTAAATTTAAGCTTTTATGCTATTTCCATTTACCTAATAACTACAAAATTAAAAATTATAATGTGATGCTAACTTTTGGAGACACTTTGGACATATCCAAAGCTTCAGTGGAATGTCGAGCTCTGAGGATTGAGGCTGACATTTATTAATTGGTATTTTTTACCCATAAAGTAATAGCTGCTCTTTACAAATCAATCATTGATTTGTAATAATAAACTCATAGATTACTATTGATATCCTTGATCGCATAAGAGCCTTGGTGGAGCAGTGGGCTAATGCCTCCTTAAGTAACACCAGCTGCCTGCAATTAGTGCAGGTTCGCATCCCACCAGGCTCAAGGTTGACTCAGCCTTCCATCCTTCCCAGGTAGGTAAAATGAGGACCCAGATTGTTGGGGGCAATAAGCTGACTTTGTAATAATGCCGCTGGGGGGGGGGGGGCGAAAGCCCTAATAAGCAGGCATATACATAGAATGAAGGCTATTGCTAAGCACATTGGTTTGTGCTTAAATTGTAAGCCGCCCTGAGTCTTCGGAGAAGGGCGGGATATAAATGGGATTAAAATAAAAATAAATAAAAAATAATGAATCAGTATAAACATAAGTTACTAACATTATGCCACTGTAGAAGGTTGAAATAAAAACAGTAATTACTGTATAGTTTTTTCATATTAAATGCAACATTTAGTGGATCATGAGCTCCCTAACTTTTTCAAACTTTGGTCAGAAAAAGGCAATTCCTGACATAATCCCTATTTGAAACAAAATAAGAATTGAATAAGGCCTAGAAATTAATTATTGTAAAGTGCTCATGCTTTAAATAGACGATGAAAGATAGTTTTGTATTACTTGTCTGAATATATAAGGAAAATATAATGTCAATGAGAAAGAAACTTATGTACATATTCTTACATTTTAATTCTTTTAATTATTTGGCATTCAGACAAAAACTCTACTTGCATTATAAAGTATTTCTGATTCACTTTTTGGTTGAGAAAGCATTTTCATGGCAAATTAAAATTTCAAAGCAGTTTAGAAATTGAAAAATCTTTTCTATCTTTTCTTGCCTGCTGTTTTTCTATTAAACATCACAAAGCTTTATATTTTTACAGAGACACTGAATTAGGTTTATATATAACACTGGCTAAGATATTTTATGTTTCCCATTGGAAATTAGATTCAATTCCTTCAAGAAGTTCCTTCAAAAAGACTGGTAAACTATGCTCTGGAAATACACATGAAAAATAACCTCATGTTTTTAGAAAATGTCTGATACTAACTTACTTGGAAACCATTTATGATTTATAATTCTGCAGATATTCTGAGGTTTGGTTTCTCTTAAAATCTTGAAACAACAAATTCTGATTGATGATGAAGAATTATTTAAATTAGAAATTCTTGTAAATTTTTATTATTTTGACTTAATATTTGTACTTTTTTACTTGATTCGTACTAAAATTTCAGATTGATTTTATTTCTTTGAATATATCATTTCATTTACTGTTATTGGTAGAATAATAAAGGAACATTTTTATTTTATTCATCTAATTTCTATACTGCTCATCTCACCCATGTGACTTCATGATTCTGCCTGATAATTTATTTTTCTTAACATTTTGCATTTGTTGAGACCTTGGAAAAAGTTCAGAGAAGAGCAACTAAGATGATCCAAGGCCTGGAGACTAAAACATATGAAGAACGGCTGCAGAACTTGGGTTTGGCTAGTGTAAAGAAAAGAAGAAATAGGGGTGACATGCTAGCAGTATTCCAATATTTGAGAGGCTGCCACAAAGAAGAGGGGGTCAAATTATTCTCCAAAGTAGTAAGAGGGCAGGACAAGAAACAATGGTTGGAAACTGATCAAAGAGAGAAGCAACCTGGAATTAAGGAGAAAGTTCCTAACAGTGAGGACAATTAACCAGTGGAACAGGTTGCCTTCAGAAATTGTGTGTGCTTCATCACTGGAGGTTTTTAAGAAGAGACTGGACAGTCACTTGTCTGAGATGGACTAGAAGACATCCAAGGTCCCTTCCAGCTCTATTCTATTCTATTTTAAATTCTGCAGGACAGCAAAGATTTTGTTTTGTGAATATATTTGGGTGTATGTTACATAATTTTTGGCTGCTAGTCATGAAAATAACCTGTAATTTAACCTAGCGCATACTGGTTTTAGAAATCTTCTGTTTTTACACAGTGGCTATGTATACCTATCAGTACTTGTTGGCTATCTTGCACACATAAAAGAAACATAAAGTATACCAAGTACAACTGGAATATCTGTGGAGATTTAAAGGTAGTGGTTCTGCTACTTAGAATACAGCTTAGCCATTACCACGTACTGCTGTTACATATGCGAATGGGACAACAGTGCAAGAGAGTTGAATTACATTAAAAAGAAATGGCCACTGTGAAAGAATTTGGTTCCAGGATAGAAAAACATGGTGTATGATGAACTACCATATTTTTCGGACCATAAGACGCACCTGACCATAAGATGCACCCAGTTTTTAGAGCAGGAAAACAAGAAAAAAAATTCTAAACCAAATAGTACCGGTATACTAAAACAGGGCTTTTCAACCTTTTCGTCCATTGTACCACTTTTTAGGACAAGGCAATGTCCGAGTACCACCAGTCGCACAGCAAGGTGTCAAAAACTTGACCCCGCCAAAAAAAAGGAAAAAAATTGATAACGTACAGGTAGTCCTTGACTTACAACGATTCACTTAGTGACTGTTCAAAGTTACGACGGCACTGAAAAAAGTGACTTATGACCATTTTTCACACTTATGACCATTGCAGCATCCCAAGGGTCATGTGATTTACATTCGGATGCTTGGCAATTGATTCATATTTATGATGGTCACATTGTTCCAGGGTCATGTGATCGCCTTTTGCAACCTTCTGACAAGCAAAGTTAGTGGGGAAACCAGATTCACTTAACAATCATGTTACTAATTTAATTTCTCTCTTCTCTTTCTCTCCCTCTCTCTCTTTCTTTCTCTCCCTCTTTCCCTCTCTTTCCCTCCCTTTCTTTCTCTCCCTCTCTCTTTCCCTCTCTCTCTTTCTCTCTCTCCCTGTATTTCTCTCCCTTTCTTTCTCCTTCTCTCTCTCTCCCTCTTTCTCTCCCTCCCTATTTCTTTCTCCTCTCTCCCTCTCTTTCTCTCTCTCTTTCTCTCCCTCTCCCATTGTCCCTTCCTTCCTTTCTTCCTTCCCTCCCTCTTTGTCCTTCCCTCTCCGCGTTAGAGCAGTACCCGCGGAGGCGGTCCTGTGGCCCGGCTTTCTCTTGCAGAAAGCAAGCTGAAACGGAGCAAGGGAGATTGCCAGGAATGCGATCTCGCACTCCTGCAATCTCCCTCGCTCAGTTTCAGCTTCCCTTGCTACAAGAGAAAGCAGGCTGAAACGGAGCGAGGGAGATTGCAGGAGTGCGAGATCGGCGTTTCTCAGCACGTGCTGATTCGTGCTCCTGGCAATCTCCCTTGCTTTCCACTTGCGGAGGTTGGGGCTAGCCATACAGATCACCTTCGGACCATAAGACGCACTTTTTCCCCCCACACACTTTTGGGAGGGAAAAAGTGCGTCTTATGGTCTGAAAAATACGGTACTTGTTGATCCAACAAAAATAATTTTGCCTGATTCACATAAAACTGAGACTGATGAAAACTTTTGTGAAAGCAATGAACAAGGAAGGTGAAGGGTTTTTGTTATTTGAGACATATATTTCCAAGAATAAGTTGAGACCAAGCTTTGTCCAGAGATCAGAATCATCATAATCAATGACAAATGGTTCAAAGATCTGTTAGTGGGAGCAGAGAAAATCACTTGAAAAACATTCAAGGATGTCATTGAATTTTTTCTTCGCAGCTACGGTGCACAAAGCTACATTCAGCAGATTGACTAAACTTACAGTGTACAGAGACCTTGTAGTGCAACATGTCACTGAAGGTTCATTTTCTGCATTCACACTTAGATTTTTTAAAGGTTTTATTAATTTTTAAGAATTAAAATATTTAGAGCTTAGTAAACACCATGTTTAACATTAACTTCTTCAATATAAGTCTATTTAGTACTGCACAATCCAGTATTTTTCCCCTGATCCTCCTTCCTTCCCCATATTTTTTCCATTTTCTCCTCATTACACAATTACAATTCTTGGTACTATTGATGTATACAGTGTTAGATATAAACATCTTCATCATTTTTTACTAATATTACACAAATAATATCAATTCATTAATCAATATCCTGTTTTTTGTGCTCTTGTTAAGGTTTAATTTCCCATCAATATTTAAAGTATCTTTGTCAGTTATGATTTTCTCAATGTTAATTACATTTAAATAGCTAATTTATTCATAACAATCCTCTTATTTTCATATTTCCCATATCAAAAGAAGAGAAAAAATGCTATTTTAATTCTAAATCATATCTTTCATTATAAAAGTCTAATTATATCTAAGGGTCATTCGTTCTTTTAACCATATTTTAAACAAGTACTTAAATATATGATGCCCCCTCTAATAGGTCAAATCTTCTGTTTTTTAAATCTAACTCTCACTTTCATTCTTTCTTTGCCAAATAGCTTTCCAAACCAAGGCAATTAAATCACCCAGGAATTTTGTTTCTGTTTTTATGAAAGTTTCTTGGCATGAGGAAGACAATTTAGGTAGGGTATTTTTGAGGGGGAATTCCACCCATTTATGTTCCTTAAGCAACTCCCACTTTCCCCTGTTCCATTCCCCAAAATCTTCTTCCTTGTCATCAGGTGCATTTTGCAAGCTTAAAGGGTAAAGGTCTTTTGAAATTTCATTGTTATGGGTAAGTCTTGTAGTATTTTATTTGTGTATGGTAGTTTAAATTTTCCTCCTTTCATTTCTTCTGTCTCTAGATCCATTTCCTCTTCCGATCTCTGGTTTATTTGTTCATACTTTGTAGTCATTGTCTGGGAACTTTCTAGTTGTAGATTTAATTTGGAAATTTGCTCATTTATATTATCTAAATTATTTCTAGTCTCATTGTGGTTTCTTTTTTTTAATACAAGTTTTATTAATTTTTAAATTTTACATCCAGATCATTATGAAGCTATACGGTGTTTGGGTAAACAATATCAAATAACAAAATCATTTGTAAATAGCTCAGGTTACATCAACAAAAATTCCCTCTCCAATTCCCTTAATTATAATAACATAGACAAATTAATCAAATTAATACATTTTTAGTTGTAATACAATCAATTAAAACAATTTTCAAAGTATTTTCACTTATACAGTTGGACAAAAAAGTATTTAGTCAGCCACCAATTGTGCAAGTTCTCCCACTTAAAAAGATGAGAGAGGCCTGTAATTTTCATCATAGGTATACCTCAACTATGAGAGACAAAATGGGGGGAAAGAATCCAGGAAATCACATTGTAGGATTTCTAATGAATTAATTCGTACATTCCTTGGTAAAATAAGTATTTGGTCACCTACAAACAAGCAAGATTTCTGGCTCTCACAGACCTGTAACTTCTTTAAGAGGCTCCTCTGTCCTCCACTCGTTACCTGTATGAATGGCACCTGGTTGAACTTGTTATCAGTATAAAAAACACCAGTCCACAACCTCAAACAGTCACACTCCAAACTCCACTATGGCCAAGACCAAAGAGCTGTCGAAGGACAGCAGAAACAAAATTGTAGACCTGCACCATGCTGGGAAGACTGAATTTGCAATAGGCAAGCAGCTTGGTGTGAAGAAATCAACTGTGGGAGCAATTATTAGAAAATGGAAGACATACAAGACCACTGATAATCTCCCTCGTTCTGGGGCTCCACGCAAGATCTCACCCCGTGGGGTCAAAATGATCACAAGAACAGTGAGCAAAAATCCCAGAACCACACGGGGGGACCTAGTGAATGACCTGCAGAGAGCTGGGACCAAAGTAACAAAGGCTACCATCAGTAACACACTATGCCTCCAGGGACTCAAATCCTGCAGTGCCAGACGTGTCCCCCTACTTAAGCCAGTACATGTCCGGGCCCGTCTGAAGTTTGCTAGAGAGCATTTGGATGATCCAGAACAGGATTGGGAGAATGTCATATGGTCAGATGAAACCAAAGTAGAACTTTTTGGTAAAAACTCAACTCGTCCTGTTTGAAGGAGAAAGAATGCTGAGTTGCATCCAAAGAACACCATACCTACTGTGAAACATGGGGGTGGAAACATCATGCTTTGGGGATGTTTTTCTGCAAAGGGACCAGGACGACTGATCTGTGTAAAGGAAAGAATGAATGGGGCCATGTATGGTGAGATTTTGAGTGAAAACCTCCTTCCATCAGCAAGGGCATTGAAGATGAAACGTGACTGGGTCTTTCAGCATGACAATGATCCCAAACACACCGCCTGGGCAACAAAGGAGTGGCTTTGTAAGAAGCATTTCAAGGTCCTGGAGTGGCCTAGCCAGTCTCCAGATCTCAACCCCATAGAAAACCTTTGGAGGGAGTTGAAAGTCCGTGTTGCCCAGCGACAGCCCCAAAACATCACTGCTCTGGAGGAGATCTGCATGGAGGAATGGGCCAAAATACCAGCAAGAGTGTGTGCAAACCTTGTGAAGGCTTACAGAAAATGTTTGACCTCTGTCATTGCTAACAAAGGGTATATAACAAAGTATTGAGATGAACTTTTGTTATTGACCAAATATTTATTTTCCACCATAATTTGCAAATAAATTCATTAGAAATCCTACAATGTGATTTCCTGGATTCTTTCCCTCCATTTTGTCTCTCATAGTTGAGGTATACTTATGATGAAAATTACAGGCCTCTCTCATCTTTTTAAGTGGGAGAACTTGCACAATTGGTGGCTGACTAAATACTTTTTTGTCCCACTGTACATATCCATGTCCTGTTTTTGAGTTTTACCTAATTGCAATAAGATGTTCTAAAATAGCCTATAATATATAAATGAAAACTTAGTTTTCGGGTAGCCCACATTTCCCCATTTCAATATATAGTAACTATCCTGTCCAAAATAGATACATTGTTCATTTCAATACATTCTTATTTTATACCAGTTTGTTCTGTTTAACATCTTAATAGTATAAATCAGTTCTAATAAATATCTTTCTTTTCCCTTAGAAGTTTAAAAATTAAGTATAAATCAGTGTATATCTTTTAGAAATTCCCCTTAAGCCATAAAAAAGAGAAAAAGAAAAAAATTAAGCTCTATCATTGCAACTATATACCATTTATCCTCTTAATATTTCATTAATTGTTAAAATAATATCTTTTATTATGTCATTGCAGAATCTATAATATAATTCAAAGTTATATTCTAATAACTAATCTATTTCATTATATAATAGTTTCCCTATCTAAAATGCATACATATTCTATTTATCATCCTTACAGTTGATCTATAATTGACAAAGTATGTTTTATTGTTTGTGGCTAATTTTCATTCCCTTAAAAATCTAAATCCTAAATATAAAATCAGTTTACTTCTTGTAACAGTTCCCCTTGGCCCATTAAAAGAGGATTTAAGCTTTATTATTGCCAATCCCCAGATTTACAACAACAACAAAAAGGAAAGGAAAGGGGAAAAAAAGCAATAAATCATTTTTTAAATCTAACTTGTCGCTTTCTTCTTGTGCCAGGCAGGCTTCCATATCATTGCTTTTAACTTCTTAAATGTGTCTCCCTTTCTTCCTACACACGTTGTTTGAATCCAGGGAGACCATCCAATTTTCAATTTTTGAAAGAAAATGTCCCCTTTATAGACAATAGATTTTCCTTCTAATAAGTCCAATCTCCTTGTTTGGTGTAGTACAGTTGTCATTCATTCAATCTGTTCCATCTGGCTTAGATAAGAGGTCATGTCTAATGTCATCCTCCATTTTAATATTGCTTTCTTCAGCTTCTGTTATTTGTTGGATTGTAGATTTTATAGTTGAGATCAAAGTTTGGGCATCAAGGCTCTCAGTAGATTGTAGTTGCTGTGTTTTAAAGTCCCCTATTTTGTTGTTGATTTCCTCATCCTCTGTTAGATTTTGAGTTGTCAGTTCATCAGTTGAAGTCAGAGTCTCATTAGGTGAGTTTATGCTGTCAGATTAAGTTTAGCTTTTATTTCTGCAGTCATTGCCAAAATTGTATCAAGAATGCAAGCCTGTGCCTGCAAAGATGAAGTGAGGGAAGGTAAGGCTCAAAATGAACTAAAGCTTGCGACCAAAGTCAAAAATAACAAAAAACTTCTTTCAACATATAAGAAACAAGAAAAAAGTTAAAGAAATGATTGGTCCATTAGTGGGGGAAAGTGGCAAGAAAGTGACAAGCAACAGGGAGAAAGCAGAACTATTTAACTCGTTTTTGCATCTGTCTTTACACAAAGGGAAAAAAACAGTCCAACCTACCAAAACCAGTGCCATGAAAAACAGAATAGAAACGCAAGTTAAGATAGGCAAGAAAATGCTAAGTGAGTACCTGTCCAGCCTAGACGAGTTCAAATCACCAGGACCAGATGGATTACACCCCACGGTTCTCAAGGAACTGGCAGACGTGATCTCAGAACCACTGAACTATATTTTTCAAAGATCCTGGAGCACTGGGGAACTACCAGAGGACTGGAAGAGAGCTGATGTAGTTCCCATATTCAAAAAAGGGAAAAAAATAGATCCAGGAAATTACAGACCTATCAGCCTAAACTCAATACCTGGGAAGATTCTGGAAAAGATAAACAACAAATCAGCGAACACCTTGATGCAAACAAAGTTATCACTAAAAGCCAACATGGGTTTGTCAAAAACAGATCATGCCAGACAAATCTTATTGCATTCTTTGACCAAGTAACAAAACTAGTGGACCAGAGGAATGCTGTATATATAATTTTTTTTATTATTATTATTTTTAATCCCACTTATATCCTGCCCTTCTCCGAAGACTCAGGGCGGCTTACAATCTAAAGCACAAATCAATGTGCTTAGCAATAGCCTTCATTCTATGTATATGCCTGCTTATTAGGGCTTTCGCCCCCCCCCGCAGCGGCATTATTACAATTTACTTGGACTTCAGTAAGGCATTTGATAAAGTAGACCACAACCTACTACTTGATAAAATGTGGGTTAGATAGCATCACCACCAGATGGATTCGTAGCTGGCTGACAGGCCGTACTCAGCGTGTGGTCCTCAATGGAACTGCATCTACATGGAAGGAAGTGTGTAGTGGGGTGCCCCAGGGCTCTGTTCTGGGCCCAGTGCTCTTCAACATCTTCATCAACGATTTGGATGAGGGGATAGATGGGGAACTCATCAAATTTGCAGATGACACCAAGCTGGCAGGAATAGCCAATACTCCAGAAGATAGGCTTAAGATACAGGAGGATCTGGACAGACTCGAACACTGGGCACTATCTAACAAAATGAAATTCAATTGTGAAAAAAGTAAGGTTCTACATTTAGGCAGGAAAAATCAAATGCACAGGTATAGTATAGGTGGTACCTTGCTCAATAGTAGTAACTGTGAGAGAGATCTCGGAGTCCTAGTGGACAATCACTTCAATATGAGCCAGCAGTGTGCTGCAGCTGCCAAAAAAGCCAACACAGTGCTAGGCTGCATTAACAGAGGGATAGAATCAAGATCACGTGAAGTACTAATACCACTTTACAATGCCTTGGTAAGGCCACACCTGGAATACTGCATCCAGTTTTGGTCACCACGATGTAAAAAAGATGTCGAGACTCTAGAAAGAGTACAGAGAAGAGCAACAAGGATGATTCAGGGACTGGAGGCTAAAACATATAAGGAACGGTTGCTGGAATTGGGTATGTGTAGTTTAATGAAGAGAAGGGTGAGGGGTGACATGATAGCAATGTTCCAATATCTCAGGGGCTGCCACAAAGAAGAGGGAGTCAAGCTATTCTCCAAAGCACCTGAAAGCAGGACAAGAAGCAACGGATGGAAACTAGTCAAGGAGAGAAGCAACCTAGAACTAAGGAGAAACTTCCTGACAGTTAGAACAATGAACCAGTGGAACAACCTGCCTCCAGAAGCCGTGAATGCTCCAACAGTGGAAGTTTTTAAGAAGAGACTAGACAGCCATTTGTCCAAAATGGTATAAGGTTTCCTGCCTTAGCAGGGGGTTGGACTAGATGACCTCCAAGGTCCCTTCCAACAACAACTACTACTACTACTACTACTACTTCTTCTTCTTCTTCTTCTTATTATTATTATTATTATTATTATTATTATTATTATTATTATTATTATTATTATTATTATTATTATTATTATTTATTTTATAGCCAATTGGTGGGATGTATTCTTCCATTTCTTTAGTATTTTGCAGATAGGCCTTTAGTGGAGGCTAATTTAAGAAAAGCCAGTAAATGTCCACCTCCACTATTCCTAAAAGTTGTTTTCAATGCCAGGTGTTCCCAATTTTTATTTTTAAAAATAGTGTCAAGGGCAACAGCCAGATTTTTTTAAAAAGGTTTAGTTGCTATACCAGGTTTTGCCACAAGATGTCCTCACTTGCATATAGAATCCTTTTTTAGTTACCCAAAAATTTCAAAAATCCAAAATAAAATAGCTTAATTGTTTTGAGGCTTTAAAGTTATAAATCCCCAGGTAGGCAGCCGCCGATTTTTCGAAAAGGGGGGAGAATTTTCCAAGAAAGTCCTACAGGAAAGAGATTAGGGAAGTAAGAAGGATAAGGTCTCACCCAAATCCTCCAGATTGCTTTGTTGTGCTTAGATGATGCTGTGGCTTTTGGCAGGGAACGGCTTAGTGATTGGCCATGTTTGGTTTTTTTTGTTTAGAAAATTTTATTAAACGTACATTTAAAAACAAAAGTGGACATGATTCAACTTTCCTAGCCACAACACTACTATTAGTATTACCTTATGTTACAGAAAAAATAACAAAAGCTTAAAATGCATTCTATGACAGGACAGAGTATAACAAACTGTACATATAACATCTGTAAATTCTTTTAGTAAACAGTCAGTGTTATGTTTACGTATCTTTCAGTTTTGTCCTGATATAGTTGCTAATAAGAAATCTTTACATTATCAACTAATCAAACAATAGTCATCTCAGCGATCCTCCTTATCTCTAACCAATTGTACAAATTTTTGCCAAATTTCGTACTACTCTGTTTCAGTCTTATTTTTGATCTCTAGGGTTAACCTGTCAATTTCAGCGCAGGATAAAATTTTATCTATTATTTCTTCTTCAGTGGGTGTTTCCTTTCTTTTCCATTTTTGGGCATATGCCAATATTGCTGCGGTTAAAATATGCACTAATAAGTAGAAAGATGCTTTGCTGAGTTTATCGTTAATCCTAATAAGGTTTCTGGTTTTAAATCAATTTTTTGTAGTAATATTTCTTCCAACGAATTTTTTATCAGCTGCCAAAAATTTTGCGCTTTTGAACATTCCCACCACATGAGATAGTAAGCCCCTGAAAGCCTTCTGCATTTCCAGCACGTTGGTGAGATTTTTTTATCTATTTTTGCTAACCTTGTAGGGGGAAGGTGCCATGTATAAAACATCTTGTACAGATTCTCTTTATAGGAGGTAGTTAGCGTTAACCTCCTATTTCTATCCCATAGTGATTGCCAATTATCTAGGTCAATACTGTAACCAACATTTTTACTCCAGGTTAACATTGGGTTTTTTTACCTGTTCTTCTAACAAATCCTGTTCTAATAAATATTGACATATCTTTTTTATCATTTGGTCTTCTGTTCCTAGAATAATTTTATCTAATTGTATATGCTCTAATTTTATCCCTGGTTCTTTTTTGTCTTTTCTGTATCGTGACTGTATTTGTAAGTATGCCCACTATTCCAACTCTGTACCATCTTCTAATAGTCTTTTTCTTGTTTTCAGGTCTCCATTTTTGTCTAACAGATCTTTATATGTAATTACACTTCCTAAATTTATGAATTTGGGGTGCATGAAAATCTCTAATATGGATAGCCAATTGGGGATTTCTATATAATTAAAAAAAATTAATTTTTATCCACACGTCTAATAGTGCCCGTCTAATATGATGATTCTGGAAGTACTGATGAGCCTTATATGTCCCGTCCCACTTTATAGCATGTCACCCAGTTTGCATGTCATGACCTTCTAATGCTAGTAGTCTTCTGTTCCTTAAGTGTATCCAATCCTTTATCCATACTGCTATTGCTGCTTGATAATATTTTTCCCAATTCGGGAGGCCGAGCCCTCCTCTTTCCTTTGCATCCTGTAATAATTTTAACTTGATTCTCGGTTTTCTACCTTGCCAGATAAATTTGGATGTAATTCTGTTTAAATTTTCAAAAAAAATCCTTACCTAATTTAATTGGTGCACATTGAAATAAAAAGAGTAATTTGGGAAGTATATTCATCTTGGTTGTCGCTATTCTCCCCATAAAGGAGAGCTGTAAGTTTTTCCATCTATCTAGGTCTGCTGTAAGTTGGTCCATTAACTTGTCATAATTTTCTCTTTTGAGTGTAATACATCTTGCTGACAGTTGGATCCCCAAGTACCTTACTCTTTTGGACGTCTGGATATTAATTTTTTCTACTGGCTGCGTTTCTTGTAAATTTTGGACATACAGTCATGGCCAAAATTGTTGGCACCCCAAAATTTTTTCAAGAAAATCAAGTATTTCTCACAGAAAAGTATTGCAGGAACACATGTTTTGCTATACACAGGTTTATTCCCTTTGTGTGTATTGGAACACAACAAAAAAAGGGAGGGAAAAAAGCAAATTGGACATAATGTCAAACAAAACTCCAAAAATGGGCTGGACAAAATTATTGGCACCCTTTCAAAATTGTGGATAAATAAGATTGTTTCAAGCATGTGATGCTCCTTTAAACCCACCTGGGGCAAGTAACAGGTGTGGGCAATATAAAAATCACACCTGAAAGCAGATAAAAAGGAGAGAAGTTCACTTAGTCTTTGCATTGTGTGTCTGTGTGTGGCACACTAAGAATGGACAACAGAAAGAGGAGAAGAGAACTGTCTGAGGACTTGAGAACCAAAATTGTGGACAAATACCAACAATCTCAAGGTTACAAGTCCATCTCCAGAGATCTAGATTTGCCTTTGTCCACAGTGCACAACATTATCAAGAAGTTTGCAACCCATGGCACTGTAGCTAATCTCCCTGGTCGTGGACGGAAGAGAAAAAATGATGAAAGGTTGCAACGCAGGATAGTCCGGATGGTGGATAAGCAGCCCCAAACAAGTTCCAAAGGAATGCAAGCTGTCTTGCAGGCTCAGGGAGCATCAGTGTCAGCGCGAACTATCCGTCGACCTTTAAATGAAATGAAACGCTATGGCAGGAGACCCAGGAGGACCCCACTGCTGACAGAGACATAAAAAGGCAAGATTACAGTTTGCCAAAATGTACTTGAGTAAGCCAAAATCCTTCTGGGAAAATATCTTGTGGACAGATGAGACCAAGATAGAGCTTTTTGGTAAAGCACATCATTCTACTGTTTACCAAAAACTAAATGAGGCCTACAAAGAAAAGAACACAGTACCTACAGTGAAATATGGTTGAGGTTCAATGATGTTTGGGGGTTGTTTTGCTGCCTCAGGCACTGGGTGCCTTGAATGTGTGCAAGGCATCATGAAATCTGAGGATTACCAAAGGATTTTGGGTCGCACTGTAGAGCCCAGTGTCAGAAAGGTGGGTTTGCGTCCGAGTTCTTGGGTCTTCCAGCAGGACAGTGACCCCAAACATACGTCAAAAAGCACCCAAAAATGGATGGCAAGAAAGCGCTGGAGAGTTCTGAAGTGGCCAGCAATGAGTCCAGATCTGAATCCCATTGAACACCTGTGGAGAGATCTTAAAATTGCTGTTGGGAAAAGGTGCCCTTCCAATAAGAGAGACCTGGAGCAGTTTGCAAAGGAAGAGTGGTCCAAAATTCCTGGTGAGAGGTGTAAGAAGCTTATTGATGGTTATAGGAAAGTGACTGATTTCAGTTATTTTTTCCAAAGGGTGCCAATAATTTTGTCCAGCCCATTTTTGGAGTTTTGTTTGACATTATGTCCAATTTGCTTTTTTTCCTCCCTTTTTTGTTGTGTTCCAATACACACAAAGGGAATAAACCTGTGTATAGCAAAACGTGTTCCTGCAATACTTTTCTGTGAGAAATACTTGATTTTCTGGAAAAATTTCTGGGGTGCCAACAATTTTGGCCATGACTGTATTTTTAACTAACATTTTGGTTTTTTCTTTATTAATTTTCAATCCCGCAACATCTCCATAATTTTGCATCACCTGTAATAATCTTGTTCCAGATTCTAAGGGGTCTTCCAGAATGAAAACTAAATCGTCTGCATAAGCCTGTAATTTAAATATCTCTTTTGTGATTTCTAATCCTTTAATCAGCTTATCTTTTTGGATTATTCTTGTGAGTGCTTCTAAAGAAAGAAATAATAAAGGAGATAGTGGACAGCCTTGTCTCGTACCTTTTTGTATTTGAATGCTATTTGTTAATTCTCTGTTTGTGATTAATTTTGCCTCTTGTTTGGAATAGATTGCTTTAAACATACTTATAAATTTTTCCCCAAATTCCATCTGTTTGAGTTGAGTCAACATAAAATTCCATTTGACATTATCAAACGCTTTCTGCGCATCAACAAAAATTATTGCCACTTGTTTTTTGCTGTGTAATTCATAATCTAAGATGTCTAGTACGATCCTGACATTATGTCTAATTTGTCTTAGGCAAAAAGCCATTTTGGTCAGTATGGATAAATTCAGCTAAATATTTTTTTAATCTTTCCGCCATTTTATAGTCATGAAAATCTTGTAATCCGTGTTCAGTAAAGAAATGGGCCTATAATTTTTAATACAGGTCAAATCAGAGTTTTCTTTATGGATTAGTGAGATGATTGCTTCTTTCCATGAGTTTGGAGTTTTTGCTGTGTTTAGTACCTCATTAAATAAATCCAATAGGGTTGGGACCAAAAGTTCTTGGAGGTTTTAATATATTTCAGACGGTAATCCATCAGGGCCAGGTGTTTTATTACTGTTTTGTTTTTTAATGGCTTCCATAATTTCCTGGACTGTTATATCTTTATTTAATATATTTTGAAATTCTTCCGAAACCTTCGGTAAGTCTGCTTTCATAAGATATTGTGATGTTCTTTCCTCAGTAATTTCATCCTCTTTATAAAGATTTTTATTGAATTCATACGTCACCCATTTTTTTCCTTCAGTTTGATGTACTATCTCCCCTGCTTGATTACATAATTTACTAATCCGTCTATTATCTTTTTGTTTTTTCAATCTATAGGCCAGCCATCTCCTGGGTTTATTTGCCTGTTCAAAAAATTTTTGTCTAGTGCTTTTTATTTTTTGTGCCATTTCTCCCCTTTCTATAATGTTCAATTTATGCTTATTTAAATCTAGCTGTTGTTTTAGATCTCTACATTGTGGGGTTTTTTGTAGTTCTAATTCTAATTTTTTGTGTTCTTCCTCTAAACTTTTTTTGATATTGCCTTTTCTTTTTATATTCATTGGCCATGTACGCAATTGCAGTTCCTCTCATAACTGCCTTGGCTGTATCCCATAAATTTTGAGTGCTAGTCTCCTCTTTCTTATTTGTCTGGAAGAATGTCTGCATTTGTTCCTCCATCTTATGCTTAAATTCTGTTTGGTTTAGGATTGCCTTTTTTAGAGTCCACTTCCTTGTTGTTGTCTTCTGTTCTTTCCATTTAATTATAATGGGATGATGGTCTGCCCAAGTATTAATGTCTATTATTATATCATCAATATCTGAATTTAATTCTTTCGTTGTCCAGACCATATCAATTCTGGACCACGATTGATGCTGCCCTGAATAGTATGTAAATTGCTTTTCGTTCAAATTTTTCTCCCTCCACCTATCTTGAATATTTAATTCTTCCACCATTTAAAAAAAGTACTGGGTAATATTCTCCTGGTTCGTTTCCTTACTTCCTCACTCTTATAATCTAATTCTCTGTCTATAATTGCATTAAAATCGCCAATTATACAAATGTTCTCATATTCCATATCAGCAATAACCTTATGCAGTTTCTTATAAAATTGTCTGTTTTTCATTGGGGGCGTAAATTCCTACTAGGGTGACTTTTTTTTATTCAAGGAATTTTCAATAATCAGTATTCTACCTTCCTCATCTCGATAGATTTGTCTTGCTGGGATTCTTTCTTTAACATATATCACAATTCCTCCTTCTGCTCTGAAAGCGATACAAATTTGATACCTAACTTAGGGTAGTTTAATAAATCCTGATCCTGAGTCTTTATATGTGTTTCTTGTAGAATTGTTATATCCTAATTTTTTCTTACTGAGCTTATTCAAAATTATATTTCTCTTAGCCGGGGAGTTTAGTCCATTCACATTTAATGATAATACTATTAATGTTTCTACATTACTGCCTCTGTTTTGATCTTGTTGCCCTTGTCGGTCTATCTTCCTTGAGTTCTTTGTGTCTACTCTCATCATCATTGTCATAATTCATTCTCATTTTTTCTCTTCTCTCCGTTTCCCGTTCTTTACCTTGTGATTCCCGTGTCTATTATATCTCTCTCTATTGTTCTCTTCTCTTACCTCTCTTTCCTCTAGTTCATCTTCATTGCCTAGATGCTGCTGCAAAAACACTTCTGCTTTATCAATCGAATCTAACCTATATCTTTTTTCTTGCCAGGTCACCGCAATCCCTTCCGGCATCAGCCACCTAAAATTAATGTTTTGTCTTATTAATTTTGATGTAATATGTTGGTAGAGCCTTCTCAGGTCTCTTACCCTCCTAGGGACTTGTTTGAGGACAGTTAGTTGTTTACCTCTGTATTCTATTGGGTCGTCCCTTGTTCTGTGCAAAATCTCATCCCTAATTGACTTCTTCACAAATCTGATATGTACCTCCTTGGGTAAGTTATTTCTTCTTGCATAATTTGTGTGGATTCTATATATCTCATCAATCTCATTTGCCATCTTTTCTTTCCCTGTCCCTAGGGCCCTTGCTAGCAAGTCCATCATCATTTCTGGGAGGTCCTCCCCCTTCTCTTCTTTCACATTTTGGAAACGTAGATAATGGTCTGCTTTCTCAGTTTCAAGCAGGATGATGGTTTTTTCTAACTCTTTGTTTGCTTGCAAGAGTTTTTCATTCATTTCATCTACTCTTCTTTCCTCCTTATTCATTCTGTCCTCCATTTCTAACAATTTCTGTTCATTTTTCAATATTTGTTGTTGGAAACATTCAAATTTTCCGTCCATTGCTCCCATCTTCTCCTCAAGTTCTCCAGTATCATTCCTTATTTCACTTATTTCTTTTTTTAAATCCTCATGATTTCTCAGCATAACCTCTTGCATGGATTGTAGCATTGCTTGTAGATCTTTAAGTGAGCCCGCTTTCTCCCGTGGCATCATCTCTTCTATGGATCTTTGCCCTGCTGGGCTTAATTCCACCGATGAGGCTTGGGTCATCTGCCTTCTTCCAGTCCCAACTCTTGTTAAATTTGGGATGTTTGTCATCTTTCTAAATGATGTCAACCAACCCTCCCACTTATAGACGATCTTTGTCTTTCCCTCCACCACACCTGGAGAATTTATTATTCTTCCAGGGATCACTAGTGCCTTATATCTTAACAATGCTATATTTTGTTGCTAACACAATATCAAACCTATTACACCTATTATGTTAACACTTCTAAAACACAATAATCAATATTAATTTCAAGTGTTTATATTCCATGCAGTCTTAGTTTTTCTATATAGAAACATGTAACAATAATATAACCATTAAATTACCTCAATATTGTAAACAATATTCAGTTCTTTAACAATAAAGACCAGGTTTCACAGTCAATTCAATTATAAATATTAATATATTCAACAAGGAGACAAATAAATTTTCTCATCCTCCTTGAGCATTCAACTTTTTGTTCCTAGTTAGTCTCCTCCAATTCAATCATACAATAGGTTATGTTCAATTAATTCTTATTGGTCAAAATTCTCAAGACAATTACCATTTATCTCTTTTGTTTTAGAAACTTTTTGAAACAAATAGTTCAGTTCTTAAGTTATGAGTATCACTCTTCCCTCATTTAATGCTAATTGGTTGTTAGTTCTTATTCAAGATGTCCACTCTCAGCTCAGTACGCACTGTCACTCTTCAACTTTATTTTGTTTTTTGTTAAACTACTTCTTGGCTTTACTGCAAGAGCCAGAAAGAAACCACCCTTGGTCACTAGTCCTTACAGCCTGTGAGTCTGTTGCTTTAAGGTCCGATCTCTTTTTCCCCTTGTCTCCTTTTCACCGCTATCTGACAGGGGAGGTGATTTCCCCTTTAGCTCTGGGGCCTCTCCTTTTTTCTTCTCTTCTTTGAAATTCTCTGGAGAGATTTCGCAATCCGGAACAACAATCCGAGTGTTTCCTCCGCCAGGTTAGTTGAATCGCTGTCCTGCTGACTCACCGCTATTTCTGACAGCTGTCATTTCTTCATGGCCGCCATAATGGGCCGTCTCCTTCACCCGGCTCTCTCCTAGGCTTTCCTGCTTTCTGCAGCTTGGACCGCTGTCCTGAACTGCTCAGCTGGGCGCCTCCGCTTCTGATCTCCCTCCGAGAGATATGGGGCTTTTAAAAAACCCACCAGGAACAGAGAAAAGGCTGTGAGATTGGCACGCTCATTCGGAGCGGCATCTCAGCACAGCCATTCTATTTGATAGCTGGCTCTGCCTCCAGTGGCCAATCTTTTCTTCTTCGGGCCAGAGGAATACTCCGGATCAAGCAGAGGGCTGCCGCCCTTCCGCGATCTCAGGGAGCTGGCCTCCTCTTGGTGGTCGCCCCTCCAGGGTGACTTTTAACCTTTTGCAGGGTCCTCCGAAGGAGTAAGACTGGACGGCAGTGGGAGAATGTCGCGCGCACATACCAGCATTGTGGTTTCTTTTTATGTCCTCTTTGTATGCAACAATTGTTTGGTGAATTAGTTGTAGAGTATATTTCCTTCTGAAAGGTATTTGTTTTTTTTTTTTGAGGTATCATTCCTGGAGATCCTCTAATATCACCAGTCTCAGTAAAAGTAGAAGAAAGTTTCCTCTAGCTTTCTGGTCTTTATATGCAGCCTTTATATTCCAATAGATTTTAGAATACAGGTCCAGTCCCAAAATATTTTCTCAGGCATTCAAAATTGTCAGTCAGGCAAGGTTATAATCCACAATGTTCAAAGTACCGTAGTTTCCGGCGTATAAGACGACTTTTTAACCCATGAAAATTCTCTCAAAAGTCAGGGGTCGTCTTATACGCCGGGTGCTGAAACTTTAGGGACAGGGCTGGCTGGAAAACCTGGAGCGGATCTTCCATTTAGTCTGCGCAGGGAAAGCAGGACCAATTGGAGTAGAAGCTGCAGTCTGTGATTTTTTACAGGCTGGGGTCTGGGCGTCTTTCCTTCTAAAGTTGAAGAGCAGCTGTAGGCAGGTGGGGAATGCAAGAGCAACTTGAAAGGCAGGTGGGGAATGCCAGCCAGAGCAGCTGCTTAGCTCTAAGGACACATTTGACTCAGGAACTGGGCGGGCTGGCTGAAAAACCTGGAGCGGATCTCCCATTTGGTTTTTTTTTTAAATCCCATTTATATCCCGCCCTTCTCCGAAGACTCAGGGCGGCTTACAATTTAAAGCACAAATCAATGTGCTTAGCAATAGCCTTCATTCTATGTATATGCCTGCTTGTTAGAGCTTTCACCACCCCCCACCCCCCCAAGCAGCATAATTACAAAGTCAGCTTATTGCTCCCAACAATCTGAGTCCTCATTTTACCTACCTCGGAATGATGGAAGGCTGACTCAACCTTGAGCCTGGTGGGATGAGAACCTGCACTAATTGCAGGCAGCTGGTGTTATTTAAGGCTCTGCGCAGAGAAAGCTTTAGAGTAAATTAGGAAAAGTGAAAAAGTGAATTAGGAAAATAGGAAACGGTTGCTGGAATTGGGTATGTGTAGTTTAACGAAGAGAAGGGTGAGGGGTGACATGATAGCAGTGATCCAATATCTCAGGGGCTGCCACAAAGAAGGGGGAGCCAAGCTATTCTCCAAAGCACCTGAAAGCAGGACAAGAAGCAATGGATGGAAACTAGTCAAGGAGAGAAGCAACCTAGAACTAAGGAGAAACTTCCTGACAGTTAGAACAATTAACCAGTGGAACAACCTGCCTCCAGAAGTGGTGAATGCTCCAACACTGGAAGTTTTTAAGAAGAGACTGGACAGCCATTTGTCTGAAATGGTATAGGGTTTCCTGCCTTAGCAGGGGGTTGGACTAGATGACCTCCAAGGTCCCTTCCTCCTCCTCCTCCTCCTCCTCCTTCTCATTATTATTATTATTATTATTATTATTATTATTATTATTATTATTATTATCATTATCATTATCATTATTAAGTTTAATCCACTTGCACTGTTTTATGTTTACATGTTTGATGACAAACAGCCTTATGTTTATAAGTGACAGTTTTCCTACTAAGTACCTGCATGTCATAAGCATTTGAATTAAAATTACCATATTAAAATCAAATCTGATGTTTTTTAATTTTTATTTGGTGTGTGTTGGAAGAGGGGTATTATACGGCGAGTATAGCCCAAACCCTATAATTTAACAGGAAATGTAGGGGGTCGTCATACGCCGGAAAATACAGTATTCAGTCTCCCTGAAAACAGCTCAAAAAGTTTTTCCCAGCCAGACGTAATCAAAGGTCAAGTTTTTCTTTCTCTTCCACTAGCTCTTGAGATTAAAAGTCCAAGCTCAGTGGGTGTTTATAGTCCAACAAGGTCATGGTGATAAATATGCCAAAATATTTTCCTTTATTGCCAGTTGTTCTCCCTTAGGCTGTTGTTGTTAGTTGCGAAGTCGTGTCCGACCCATCGCGACCCTATGGACAATGTTCCTCCAGGCTTTCCTGTCCTCTACCATCTTCTGGAGTCCATTTAAGCTCATGCCTACTGCTTCAGTGACTCCATCTAGCCACCTCATTCTCTGTCGTCCCCTTCTTCTCTTGCCCTCAATCTTTCCCAGCATTAGGCTCTTCTCCAGTGAGTCCTTCCTTCTCATTAGGTGGCCAAAGTATTTGAGTTTTATCTTCAGGATCTGGCCTTCTAAAGAGCAGTCAGGGTTGATCTCCTCTAGGACTGACCAGTTTGATCGCCTTGCAGTTCAAGGGACTCGCAGGAGTCTTCTCCAGCACCATAGTTCAAAGGCTTCAATTCTTTGGCGCTCAGCCTTTCTTATGGTCCAGCTTTCACTGCCATACATTGCAACTGGGAAGACCATAGCCTTGACTATACGCACTTTTGTTGACAGGGTGATATCTCTGCTTTTTAGTGTGCTGTCTAGATTTGCCATGGCTTTCCTCCCCAGGAGCAAGCGTCTTTTAATTTCTTGGCTACAGTCCCCATCTGCAGTGATCTTGGAGCCCAGGAAAATAAAATCTGTCACTACCTCCATTTCTTCCCCATCCCTTAGGCTAGGAATCATCAAGCAGGCAGAAAGCTAGTTATATAGTGCTGTACTCCGATTCACCACTAGATGTCATTCTAAATCCATTTTCCACTCTAAAAAAAAAGGATTGATTTCTTATGTTTCACCTCAAAGTTTTTTTTTCAAAGAGAAAATCTTAGTTATGTTCTCAAATTTCAAAACTGTAGCTTTGTTACTTCCACTTCAATATTGTGTATTTCTGTCCCCCGTAGAATTTAAAACGCCACTTCCATTCACATTCGGAGGTTTTTAGCTTGGGAACTTTCTCAGGAAATTCAGTTGTAAAATAGTAAAGAAAAGATCAATATTCTCACCCAGTTCCAAACATGCTGTTTATGATGTATTAATTGGTGCTTTTCTTCTTCAGTTGTCAGCAGCTAATGGCTGGCCATAGGAATGTAGCCAGTCTTTCCCCTGCCGGTTTGGAGGGCTTTTCTCAGATCAAACGGAAAGACCGCTGTCTGTCTGTGATCGACGAGACACCCCTCCTTCTTCATCGCCTCTTTGGGGTGACTTTAGCTCTTTCTAGGGCACCCAAGCAGGGTGAAATCAAGCGCGGAAGGCAGAGCTCTACCTTCCTGCGTCTGTCTCGCCGCGATACAAAACTGGAAGTCCACACTTAGATTTCTTTCCTAAAAATCTAGGTGCAGTGAGTGATGAAGTTGTTGAAAAGTATCACCAGCACATTGCCACAATTGAAAATGGTATAAGACAACTTGAATCCATCTGGGCTGATTATTGTTGTAGCAAGATGCATCAGACACTGAGTACAAATAAAAATCAGCAGCAAAACATTTTTAGCCCTGTTGAACTTATGCAGCGTGTTGGAAATATTATGCAATTAAATACATTACATCATTAAAAGTTAATTTCATATTTCTCAAGATTCCTATGTGATTCGGTTATTCTGAAATTATATTTGTGTTCAATTTGAAGGGGTCTGTCATCATCAACAAAAGTTTTCCAGAAAGCAAAACTTTTGAAAAAATTGTCCAGTGACATTCAGTTTGTAAATCTTTTTATTTTGTATTCTATGCATAAGTATCTTTAAAACCAAATTAAAAATAAATTTCATTTAATACCTTTTGCTCTATTTGCCACCTTTTCACAGTAAGGTTTCAAGAATACTTATTTATTATAATAATGGCTTATGTTTTTTGTTTTCATGACATCAAATAGTAATAAAAACCTGTTTTTACAAGAACAATGTATAACAAAGGTGTTGATTGTCATGATGAAATTGTAATTTAAATTCATGAAATAGCTAATTTGACACAAAAATTTCAATCTTTTTTCTTTCTCTTTATAGTGTCTGCTGCTTCTCTTGCTACTCCACAGACACCAGTCAGTGGACATCAGAAGCCCCAAACACCAGTTACTTCTGCATCCCTCACATCTGGCTCTTTGACAACACCTGTTCTTCCCACAGCTAATACTGCAACAGTAGTTGGTACCAGCCAGGTGGCTGGTGGGAACACACAGCCAATGTCTGTTTCACTTCAGTCTTTGCCAGTAATCCTTCATGTACCTGTTGCAATGTCCTCTCAGCCTCAGATCCTGCAAGGTCACACAGGAACCTTGGTTACCAATCAGCAATCTGGCAGTGTTGAATTTATACCTGTCCAAAGCCAATCAAATGTTGGTAATCTAACCAAAACTCCTTTGTCTCTATCATCAACTAATTCAGCAAAACCAAACAATAACCCTTCAGTGTCCAGTTCAAGCATTCAGAGGAACTCTCCAGCTAGTGTTGGCTGTTCAATAGGGACAACCCTTGCAGTGCAAGCTGTTACAACAGCACATCCTATTGCACAAGCCACAAGGACTACTTTGGCTACTGTGAGTACTTCAGGAATATATACTCCTCCCATCAGTAGGAATCCCATACAGATGAAGATTCCTATATCGGCCTTCAATAATTCAGCTCCTGAAGTGAATAATACAACACCGAGAGTTGGTGAGTTGTTTTTTTCTTTTATTTATTTACATATATTTAGAAACTGCCCATCTTTCTGATGAAATGACACTGAGCTTTGTACAAATAGATATAAAACATTTATTTATTCATTTATTTCACATTTCTATACTGCCCATCTCCCCCATAGAGGGATTCTGGGCAGTGTACAATAAAATGTTAAAATATAAAACTGTATCTTTGTTAAAGACAATTTTAAAAATTTTCAAGAGGAGGCAAGCAATTAAAGTTAATTAAAAGATGAAGAGAGGGCTTTCAAGGGACTAAACAGCCCCATAGTTTCATGCTCCTCTGGGCTCCCCAGGCAAGGGTGCAGAGCCATGTCTTTTCAGAAGACCAGGAGTGGCGGCCTGTCTGACCTCCAAGGCAAGAATGTTCCATAGGGTGGGGGCAATGGTAGAGAAGACTCACCGCCTACCTTACCATTCAGAATTCTTTAACTGACGGCTGATGTAATTGGACAAAGAAAGTTCCATAGGTAGCCTGGTTCTATCTTATGTAGGGCTTTATAGGTCATAACCAATACCTTGAACCCAGAAACAAACTGGCACCCAATGCAGTTTGTGGAGCAAAGGTGTTACCCTTCCTTGGACACTCAGAATTGCTTCTGTGGTCACATTCTGCACCAGTTGAAGTTACTGGATAGGTTTCAATGATAGCTCCACTATTGCATTGCAGTAGTCCAGACAGGAGATGACCAGATCATGAGTGACTCAATGGAGAGCCTCCCTATCCAGGAAAGGGAGTAACTGGTACACAACATGAAAAGCCCTCTTAGCCACAGCTGCCACCTACTTTCTGGAGCCATGAGTCCGGAAAGGCCTCCAAATTAAGTAAAGGATCTGGTTGGGGTAGTGCAACTCCATCCAAGATCAAGGATGATAAATACAGAGGGGTCCTCCCACAGCCACTCTGTCTTTCCGGGGTTCAGCTGAAATCTGTTGTTCTCCATCCAGGCCCTCAGAGGTACTGCAGCAGAAGAATATCCACAGCATCTATCACTTCACTCAAATGGAGATATATAACTGGATATCACCAGCATATTAATGATACCTCATCCTGTAGTGATGGATGATCCTCCCAAGTGGTTTCATGTAGATGTTTAAAAAGAGCAGAGACAGCATTGAGCTCTGGAGTAGGCGCCATGAGTTGTAGTGCGCTCCCTCCCCCCCCTCAACACTGAGTTGACTGGCCTCGGAGAAAGGAGGTGAAACTGCCACCCATCTAAGGTCAAGGCAAGCAAGGTTGCATGTGCCCTTCTTTGGGCACCTAAAATTGCCCGTGCAGCCACATTTTTACCACGTGAAGCTTCCAGATACTTTGTAAGGATAGCTTCATGTAGAGCTTCTTGCAGTAGTCCAAACAGCAGATGACTAGGGCATGAGTGACTGACCAGAGAGCTTCCCTATCCAGGAAACTGTAACTGGCACACACACACACAAAAGCTGAATAAAGGCCCTCCTAGCCACAGCTGCCACAGCTTTTTCAAATGAGCTGTGCGTCCAGGAGCACTCCCTGGTTAAATTATCCCAGCCAGACCAAAGATAAACTCCTGAATACAGAGTAGTAGCCTACCCACAGCCCTTTTGTTTTACCAGGGTTCAACTGAAGTCTGTTGTTCTCCATCCAGGCCCCCACAGCCTCCAGGCACTATAAAAGAATGTTGCATCACACACTTTACCTGCAACAGAGATAAAATAGATACAAAAAGTCCATGTATCCCTTTAAAATGTCAGGTTTTTGAGATGTAAAAAAATCAGACCAAGATAAATCACTTCAAAAAAATTTCCACCTTTAATATATAAACTGTAAAATTAAATTAATTGAAAAGCAAAGTGAAATCTTTTAGAAGGAAAAATAGTTACATGTCTTAAACGTGTGTTTGTTAGGCAATGCAATGAAGTTGTTTCTTGATCTCCTTAGAGAATCAAACATCCAGATTGTTACCACCTCCACCACCAGCAGCAGATAATATAGCAAATAAGAAAGCACCTGAAGTACCATCGCAGGTATGCTGGTTTGTTTGTTTTTATAGAGACTACTTTATTGTTCTTCCATTCAGCAAATCAGGTTGTAAGGACCTGCCTCATTTAAGCCTCCCAGGAAAGCAGAAGTCTTGAAATGGACATCATTTCAAAAGGAACTTTTATTGGAAGGTGTTGACAGCAGTAGTAGAAGGCAGGATCTCAGGTTTCCTCTGCAAATCAATAAGTCAAGAGTCAATGAAAACCCCACCCCAACTGTCCATCCAGATGGTTCAAATGGGCCAATCCGCAGGTGTGAAAATATTGTGGGAACGGAGCGATAAGGCACAGCTTCCAGGTCTTCCAAGGCTGTTAGGTCTCCGCAACTCTTCTTCGTGCCTGGAGATAAGGCAGATGGCCAGAGGCACTTTCCATTGTCCAAGAAAGAAACATGAAAGAGGATAGAGCAAGGAACAAAGCAAAGGAAATACACTGTAGCAACCCCAAGCTCCCCCCTCCCCCCAGAAGAATGGCAGAACCCGAAAGAGAGCAGGAATCTCCATGCCCATAGAAAGACAGGGTTCTGACACAGGTCAAGTATTGTAATTACTTATTGGGCACATAATTTCCTTTTTATTTCAGAGTATTAATAAAAAGTAAATGTTACTTATTCCTTATTTATTTATATGACATAGTTTTTGAACAACAGAATCTGCCAATCCTAGAGCAGTTAGCAGTTCTTTTATACAAGGGACAGATAATAGTAACAATTAGAGAGTTGTGCAAATACTACATACAGAATTCTTTGTTTCACATTGAACAAATATACATTTCTTTGAATTCCTATCATATCTATTATCCAAGAAGGGGTTGGTGGACTCCACCTGCTTCAGCAACAGCAACATCTGATATGGGGACCATCAGTTGGTAAATTCTGTCCAAACTGCCAGGCTAGGTGTTTCAACATTTGGGTTGACTGCTCCATATGCAAAGCTGGTAGATTCAGATACATGAGCAAGGTATTGGCAACTTGGATGACCATCTTAGAAATTGTGAAAGATTCTGCATCTATAATTGATCCTTTAGTTCTAGGTATATCTCGATAGGAGTAAGGAGTAGACAGATTAACTGTTAAGCTTTATGTAGCTACAGCTGAAAAATGTAGATTATAATATGGCTAGATTATTTACTCTGTTGCACTTAACAGTGAGAAAGTTGGCATGCTCAGAAGGTGCTGCCTACTACTGTACACAGGAGTCAAAGCCTGTGTAAATCAAGGTTGTGATTTGGGTGAAATTATTCAAAATTCTGAGCAAATACAAACGAGGAATATAATTTACTCCACTGGATGACATCTATGAATGGGTGTATAGGAGATACAGAAAAAAATTATTGGGCCATTTCGAGTCCACAAAATGAATAGTTTATTGTTTGGTTTCTTCTGTAAAAATGATACCAATGTTTCAAATGCATGGTTTAAGCAAAAAACTGTTCATGTGTACACATACTGAAGAAATGACTACAAAAAGTTGTTTTGTTTACAATGAAAATTTGGGATTACAAAAGTGATGAGAGATTATGAATGTTGGATTAACCAATTTTTGGTATGGTCAAAAGTAAATCTTGGGGGGGGGAGAAAGATTTAGAGGAAAATGAAATAAAATAGAGTGAATCTTGGGGGGGAGAAAGATTTAGAGGAAAATGAAATAAAATAGAGTGAAAGTAGAATGACTGCAGGAAGAGATAGTACAAAAGTGTTAAAAGATAGCTTATTCTTCTTACAGAATCAGTGGAAAGTGGACATAAGAACGCTATTTTGATCTGAGGGGAAATAATTATGTTATAAAGTACCTCAGCAGTGTATGGAGTGATGCTAGTTGGAAGTATGAAAAGTGTGTAGTGGAAAGATGAAAAGGCTATGGATGAGGGAAGAAATAGAATGATTGCTGAAAAAAAATGTACAATGTAATATGTATAAAAGCGTGCTTAACACAAATGTATGCTGCTATTTCAATAGAAAGCAAGGAATAATTAAAGCAGGCAAAGGAATTATAGACCAATTGTGATTCAGATTATTTTTGAAAATTGAATGAAGAGAACTAAACAAAAATCCCACTAGAATGAATGGAATTAAAAATAAACACAATAAATGACATCATATGAAGCTGAGACAAAGAAGACCTATAAATAGTATTTTAGATATTTTATGGGAATAATAATGGTATGTTAAAAATGAAATTTAAAAAATGTTATGAATGTCTAACAAAAAACCGAGGAAAAGTGATTATATAATATTTTGAAGAATGCTACAATGCTTTTTAAAAGGCTATCGTATAGAGATTGTAATTGAAGGAATGTTTAAAATATGGATGTCATTTTGTTATGGGGTAGCCTTTGAAGATTTCATCATCATCAATAAGGTCATCAATAAGTACAACTGATGGGATAGCCTTTGCAAATTTCATCATCAATAAGGTCATCAATAAGTACAACTGATGGATCTTTACTGGATGTTATAAGAACAGTATACAATAGAAGTAAACTGTAGTCAATTACAACTCAAAAAGAAGTGAACATTTTCAAGAACAAATCAATGTATGAGTAAATCTCTGAGTATATGGTAAAAGCAAGGATGGTCTACAGGGAAACAAATTGAAAGATATTGCATATATTAAAGTAGTTTATTTCTCTTTCTTACCATGCCCATGGAATGTATTTTTCTTGCTAATTCTTATTATTTTTCTGCACTTTTGCATGATGTTACCATTTTAGGAAAAATAGTGTGTGCGTGTGTATGTATATACAGGTATGGGCATGGGTTTGGGTCAGCTCCGGGAGAGTGGAGGACAAGGGCGCCTGGTGTGCTGTGGTCCATGAGGTCGAGGAAAGTTGGGCACGAATTAGCAACTGAAGAAAACAACAAATATAAATGTATATAGAAAAGTGTAAATGGTACAGTTTAAAATGTGGTTTGGTTTTTGGCATTTGCAAAAATACTGGAGTAATTAAATTATACTAAATTTTGTAAAATAATTTCAAACTATTTTGCTTTAAAAGGGAACTGTAACAGCTAAGATTAGTAGAACATTTTATGGATGAAGTATGTGGAAAGGAGCCATCTACTTAAAAAAATATTCTTTCCTTTTAATATAAAAATTCAGTTTAGTCAAGTATTCTCTTTCTCAGCCCAACCCACCTTACCAAGTTTGTTCTTGTGGGGCAAATAGGAGGAGGAAAGATTACTTGAGTTATTTATAAAAAGCATGAAGTTGGGGTATAAATAAATAAATGGTAGTAACATATTAAAAATGTAGGTATAAGAAGGAAAACTTGAGCAAAATATTAAGACTACTAAATCTGTAAATCTATGGAAAATTTGCAGCTGTTACTGATAAAAATAGCAAACTATTTCTCTTGTTATTTATTACTCTTACTGATGTAAATAGAAACTTGCAGTTGAATTATTTTTCATATTTATTGGTTCTCCTTTAGAAAAAAAGAAATAAGTTTGTAATTCAGTTTTAAATTAAAAATTAAATTAAATTAGCTAACGTGAAAGTAAGAAATATAATTATGAATGAAAATGAACCTAATTTCTGCCACTCCCTCCTATACTGTCTCCCTTGCACATTCCTAGATTTCACACATAATTCCTAGTTCATTGAAATAGTTTTCTGTGGCATTTAACCTGGAAAGACTGATTCAAAAATACCTTCCAAAGTAGAAAATGAAACCAAGATTTTATATCCAAGTTCTTGGTGTTCTCTGAGCTTAGTTGTCTTCTTGCGGATGTTTCATTACCCAAACTAGGTAACAAGGAGTGGGTTTGCTCTCCATTTATATTCTATCTAGTGGCTTGCCCTGTCAGTATTCGTGGGGGTGGTCTTGCAAGTTCTTTGGTTGGGCTGTTTATGGTTAGCTTGTTAGACAGTTCCTTGATTGAAGTATTGTTTACTTGATTGTTGGTGTCATGTTAATCTTGGAGTTAATCAATGCTCAGTAGGGTGCTGATTGCTGGTGGGGAAGTGTTTTGATCTTTTGTTTCCTTTTTGGCCTGTTGAGAGTCTATTTTGCATATTATAGATATTGTTTATGTCTATGGAATTTCTATAAGCCTGGCACTCTGATAAATTAGCCATCAATAGACACATAGAGATAAACAATATTAAAAAAACAAAGGACCCTCTAAGACCACCCCCACCAGCAAGAATACAAACTGAGAGCAAACCCCATTCCTTACTAGTACTGATGATGTTACCTAGTTTGAATAACAAAACATCTACAAGAAAGCAACCAAGCTCAGAGAGTTCCAACAACTCCTCATTTTGACCCTGAGCTACAAATATTCTCTTTTATTGATATCCAAGTTTACACAGGACAGTTACAAATTTAAATAGTGAGAAAGCAGAAAAGAATTTGTGCTTTTTGATATGTTTGGTTTAAAAAAACATAGTATTCCTTGTCAAACATTCAGTTGTAGAATGTATAAATCTGTATAAATTTTCCTTTTTTACATTTTGTAAAAAATTATTATAAATTATCCACTGTTCCAAGAGCTGCATTAGTTGCCAGTTTGCTTCTGATTGCAATTCAAGGCATTAGTTATTATCTATAAAGCCTTGCATGGCATGGGTCCAGGTTATTCGAGGAACCATCTCACTCCTATGGGAGAGGCCCTCCCCACCCTTGCTGGCAAACGTGGCATGCTGTGGACCCTGTGAGTCAGGGAATTCAGGATGGCGCATGGACCTGACCCTTTGAAACATCTTGCCCGAAGGTGAGATTGGCTCCCACGCTCCTGATTTTCCACAAGAACCTGAAGACCTTGTTCTGTCAGTTGGCTTGGGCTCTCAAAGGGAGAATATCACACTGGATGTGATTGATCAACTCCATATATTCCATTTCCTTCCTCCCCATCTTCAGTTATGACTTGTATTTTATTGTAAATTTAATGTAAATTTACTTATTTTATATATTTATGGTTTCGTTTCAATATTGTAAATCAGTCACCCTGTGGAGAGATGGGCAACAAACATATTTAATAAATAAAAAATAAAAATGTAATAAATTATCAGTCCATCTCACCCTCCTCTCCAAAGTCTCAGAGGTAAATGTAGCAGTCAAGAGGTAGGTTCTCTTATAGAATGGTGATTAATTGAAAAGCAACAAAAGACACAAGTAGCTTTTATGCTAGAAAAGAAATAAGTGGAATCATCTTCTAGAAAATTGGCAGTTTATTTTGATTTTAAATTATCTTGAAAACATGGTAACAAGGTTCATGTGAAACCTTAACAATCCAGTGAAACCATGAATAGACTATGAAGAGCTTTAAAAAACTTTTCTAATTCACTAAAGAGTGTATAAAGTACTAGGTAACCTGAGATCCAAAATTATGCAGTCTTTGGTAATCTTAGTTGCATCTAACATAATTCCTCCAAAATATACCCCCAATGACAGTTATAATAGATGTTGACATTTTTTAAAAAAATATTATAAAATGATTGTTTCAATATAATTCTATTAACTTTCTCAAAATGGGTATTGTAAAGCTGAAAACATTTATAGAAAAGGGCAACAAAATTATTAATTCACCCAACAATACCTTATTGTCAGGATATACAATAGCTACCAATTAAGTTACATAAAGGCAGGTGGTAACGGAAGTAGTATTACAAATAGTCCTCAGTTAACAAGCACTTGTTCAGCAACCATTCAAACTGCAACAGTGCATAACAAATGGTACAATAGTCTTCAGAGTTTCAGACATTGAAGCAGTCCCATAGTCACATGATCACAATCCAGGCAACTGGCCCACATTTCCAACCATTGCAGCATTACATGATTGCGATTTGCAACATTCCCTGCTGGTTTCCCACAAGTAAAGTCAATGGAGAAGTTGGTAGAAAGTTGGAAGTTGCATTTACATGAGGTCATCGCTTAACAACAACTAGTGATTTGCTTAATAACAGCAACCAAAGTCTGCTGGAACTGCCATTGCGAAGTGGCATGGTCACATCATGTTACAGTTTATGATTGCATTTCTTAGCAACAGCAGTTCTGGTCCCAGTTACTGTTAGGTGAGAGCTCCCTATAGACTGTTACATGCTCATTGAGCTTTCTACACTAGAGGTCCCCAACCTTTTGGGCACCAGGGACTGGTTCCGTGGAGAAAGATTTTTCCGCGGACTGGAGGGGGCGTGGTTTTGTGTACTGCCTGCATCTCACAGATGGGTCTTGTTTGTGTGGACCAGTTGTTGGCATGTCATGGCCCGATATTGGTCCACGGACCGGGGGTTGGGGACCCCTGTTTTACACTGTGCACAATTATTAGGCAAGTGAGTATTTTGACCATATCTCCGTGAGTCTCGGCATCCTCAGCGACCTTTGGAGGGGCCATGTCTGAGGCGCCTGGTGTGGAGGTGAGCTGGAGTGCTGTGGCCGTTCAGACGTGGAGACTTGCGGCCCAGTGGTGGAATGTGGCCGGTTTATGTCGCGGACGGTTGGGCGGTACAAACTATATGTCACTCATGCTTTGGGAGACCGGCTGGATGGAGTTTGCGGCCTAGCGGAAGATCGGCGGGGATCTTGGTTTCCTCCCCTGTTTGCCCACTTATCGCCTGACCCTCTCCTCCCATGGAGAAGAACATTTGCAGCTAGGATATTTTGCTACTTTATGATTCATCAGGCTTGTTTGCCTTGGACGAATAGCTGCTTAATTCTTTTGTCTGCTGTGCCCCCAAAGGATTCAGAAGGACCCGGGTATAAAGCCACGGTGAGAGAGTGGCTTAGACTTACATCTGCTGTCCCTCTAGAGGTGAGAGATCTATGGGGTATGCCTTACCCTGGGCGTGTGCTCCAGGCCACTCCCTGGATCAGAGCTGCGACCGTCGTGAGAGGATGGTGGTTGGCCTGTTCTGGAGGTTCACCCAGCTTGAGTGGCAGTGGAGCTGCGTTGGTGGTCTGGACACCCACTTACCCTCTTTCTTAGATCCTCCTGATTAATTATGGGACTGCCTTTTGCTGGACTTGCTTGGACAATTATGACTCACCTTTGCTATACCAGCACGGACTTGTTCGCCCTCAGGGGTGCCCCCCCTTCCTGGGTGCGACCCGCCTTTCCACTTCTCATCTTGATGAAGGGCCCGATTGTTGGGACCCTGAGAGATGGCAGGGACAGGGGCCTCCGGTACAAATTTACCATATTTTCTGGCATATAAGACGACTTTTTAACCCATGAAAATCATCTCAAAAGTTGGGGGGTCTTATACGCCCAGTCGTCTTATACGCCGGAAAATAGTACATAAATCAATTGAGCGCCCCCGTTCTTGCAAAGCAACTTCAAGCCTCCTTAGTCCAGTCCCCCCTCCAACGTGACTCTCCCTTCCCACCCCCAAGATCCTCTCAGCCCCTTCCCCTCCCCCTTGCAAACGCCAGACCCCGGGAGCTCTTGCGTCTATTCCAAAGGGTGGGTGGAAGGAAAAGCCCCTTTTGGCTCCGGCTTGGCTGCAAGTCAGCGAGCCCGGGAAGGCACGCGCGCGCTCCCCGACTGTTAAGGAGCACTCCTTAGCAGCCGGGGAGTGCGCGCGTGTGCAGGACTGCCCTGCCGGCTCCCGCCCGACGCTCTTCCCTCTTGAGGCAGCATCCCCGAGGAGTCCTTAGGAGCCGGGGAGCGATGCTGCCTCAAGAGGGAAGAGCGTCGGGCGGGAGCCGGCAGGGCAGTCCTGCACATGCGCGCACTCCCCGGCTGCTAAGGAGTGCTCCTTAACAGCCGGGGAGCGCGCGCGTGCGCAGGACTGCCCTGCCGGCTGACGCCTCCGCCGATGCTGCCTTAAGAGGGAAGAGTGTGAGGCGCCTGCCATGGCTCCCTGAGGACTCCTTAGCCGGGGAGCGCGCGCGTGCGCAGGACTACCCTGCCGGCTCCCGCCAGACGCCAGCCTACCCTGCTTCCTCCACAGTGAGAGGGGAGGGCGTGCCTTCCCGGGCTCGGTGATTTTCCGGCGTATAAGACGAAAATTTTTAAAAATCATCTCAAAAGTTGGGGGGTCTTATACGCCCAGTCGTCTTATACGCCGGAAAATATGGTAATAAGAGGCCCCTGGTTACTTTCTTAGTCAATTTTTTTGTGGGGCTAGGTAGTGGGGTGGGATTTCGTGGTTGGTTGGAAATGGGGGGTGTCCACCAACTGTTGTTCAGGCCAGGTCCAGAATTGATCACGGGGGGAGCGGGGGTCGGTTGCCTCCGGAGCTCTGGAGCGGGTCGTGGGATTACCTATTCCCACAACGTTAGGGAATGGCAGCAGGTGTATGAACAGAGGGCTGTATCGACATTTGGGAGTGCGTCTTCGCTATCTCCAAGCGGTGAGGCGCTCCGACCCTCTGTTTTCGCCCCGAGGTCCCGGGAGCGAGGATGTGCAGCCACCTGAGCTCCGACTGGTGTACTTGAATGCCAGGTCCGTTGTCAATAAGGCTCCTCTCATCCGGGATCTGGTTGAGAGTGAGCAGGCGGACCTGGCTTGCATCACGGAGACCTGGTTGGGCCCAGAGGGGTGTATTCCTCTGGTTGATCTTTGCCCACCAGGTTTCCGGGTGCTGCACCGGCCTCGGGCTCAGGGTAGGGGCGGGGGAGTGGCGGTTGTTATGAGGGAGACCTTGTGTCCGCAGGAGACCACCATTCTCCAGATAGTCGGGTGTGAGTCTCTCCTACTGAGATGTGGTCCTAGGGTGCAGTTGGGCTTGCTGCTGGTGTACCTTTCGCCTAGTCGTGCAGCGGCAGCCCTGCCTGAGCTTCTCGATATCCTCTCGGGGCTGGTGATTGAGTTCCCCAAACTTATGGTTTTGGGGGACTTCAATCTACCATCCCTGGGAGGATCATCTGAGTTAGCTCGGGAGTTCATGGCTTCCATGACGGCCATGGACCTGACACAAGTAATTCATGGACCGACTCATGTAGGGGGCCACACCCTTGATTTGGTTTTCCTATCTGGACGGTGGTTAAATGATCTTGGTGGGGGTTTTCCAATTGTTATGCCCCTGTCATGGACCGATCATCATCTCCTGCGGCTGGTCTTCCGTTTTGCCACTCCGTGCCGTGGGCATGCTGAACCAACTAGATGGTTCCGCCCCAGGCGTTTAATGGACCCTGAGAGGTTCCAGGCAGCACTGGGGTCCCCACCTGCCTCCTTTGCTCACAGCTCGGTGGATGCCTTAGTGGAATCCTGGGAAAGGACGGCCACGGAGGCACTCGACCGAGTTGTACCCTTGCGGCCCCTGACCCGGTGCAGATCCCAGCGGGCTCCATGGTTTTCCGCGGAGCTCCGGGAGATGAAGCGTCGGGAGACGGGGCCTAGAGAGCTGTTGGAGGTCCAGCCGGTCTGAATCCGACCGATTGCGACTAAGAACCTGTATTAGGTCTTACCTCGCAGCGATAAGGGTGGCGAGGTCTAACCACTTCGCTACCCTTATCGCGTCCGCAGATAATCGCCCGGCTGCCCTGTTTAGGGTAACCCGCTCCCTCCTTAATCAGGAGGTGAGGGAGGAACCCCTGCAGTGTCGTGTCGAGGAGTTTAGCCAACATGTGTCGGACAAAATCGCTCGGATTCGGACCGGTTTGGACTCCGACTGGGCAGTCTGACGATCAGGACATGGGTGGTCTTGTCAATGTTATCTGGGAGGAGTTCGATCCTGTGACTCCAGAGGAAGTGGACAGGATTATGGGGAGGCTGAGCTCCACCACATGCTTATTGGACCCGTGCCCCTCCTGGCTGGTTTACGCGGCTCGGGAGGGGACACGAGGCTGGTTCCAGGTGGTTATATCTGCATCTCTGAGTGAGGGTACTTTCCCCGGCGTCTTGAAGGAGGCGGTGGTGAGACCTCTCCTCAAGAAGCCTGCCTTGGACCCAGCTGTGTTAAACAATTTTCATCCGGTCTCCAACCTTCGCTTTCTCGCGAAGGTTGTTGAGAGCGTGGTGGCGCATCAACTCCCTCTGGTTCTGGATGAAGCGGATTATCTAGACCCGTACCAATCGGGTTTCAGGCCCGGGTACAGCACGGAGACGGCATTGGTCGCTCTGGTGAATGATCTCTGGAGGGCCCGGGACAGGGGATATTCCTCTGTCCTAGTCCTATTAGACCTCTCAGCGGCTTTTGATACCATCAACCATGGTATCTTGCTGCAGCGTCTCAGGGGATTGTGAGTGGGAGGCACGATTCTTCAGTGGTTCTCCTATCTCCTGGGACGTTCGCAGTCGGTGTTGGCAGGGGTGCAGAGGTCGACCTCGAGGCCTCTCGTTTGTGGAGTTCCTCAGGGGTCGGTCCTCTCGCCGCTCCTGTTCAACATCTACATGAAACCGCTGGGTGAGATCATTCGTGGTTTTGGAGTTGGGTATCACCAGTATGCTGATGATACCCAGCTTTTTATTTCGACCCCAAACCACCCCAGTGATGCCCTCGACATGATGTCCCGTTGCCTGGAGGCGGTTCGGATCTGGATGGGGAGGAACAGGCTTCAACTCAACCCTGACAAGACTGTGCGTACCGGCATCTCGGGATATTCAGAATATTCCATCTCTTTCTATGGGGGGTGAGCTATTACCCCCCGTAGATAGGGCTCGCAACTTGGGAGTCCTCCTAGATTCACAGCTTTCTTTAGAAGATCATATAGTAGCTGTGACTAGGGGGGCCTTCGCCCAGGTTCGCCTGGTGCGCCAGTTGCGGCCCTATCTAGACTGGGATGCCTTGCGTACGGTCACTCATGCGCTCATGACCTCTCGTTTAGACTACTGCAACGCTCTCTACATGGGGCTACCTTTGAGGACCACTCGGAGGCTCCAACTGGTGCAGAATGCAGCCGCGAGAGTTGTGTTGGGAGTCTCCCGATACTCCCCATGTTACACCTTTGCTCCGTGAGCTGCATTGGCTTCCAGTTGTCTTCCGGGTAAGATTCAAGGTGCTGGTAATGACCTTTAAAGCCCTACATGGCATGGGTCCGGAGTACCTTAGGGAGCACCTGCTGCCGGCATCAACTTCCCTCCGCCCAGTGCGCTCCCACAGAGAGGGCCTCCTCAGGGTGCCACCGGTCAGAGAATGTTGTCTGGTGGCCCCCAAGGGGAGGTCCTTCTCTGTGGGTGCGCCGGATTTGTGGAACCGTTTACCGGTTGAGCTCCGGATGGCGCCCGACCTTCGCTCCTTCCAACGGGATCTAAAGACTTACTTGTTTGAACAAGCCGGCCTGGCCTGATGGGTTTTGGGTTTTATTATTGTTTTAATGTTTTAAATGTATTTTAACTTATTGTTCTGAAATACTGGGCTCTTGGTTTAATTCATTCTTAATTTTTGTATTTCTGTATTTTACTATTTATTGCCCTGTTCACCGCCCTGAGTCCTTCGGGAGAAGGGCAGTATACAAATAAAATTATTATTATTATTATTATTATTATTATTATTATTATTATTATTATTATTATTATTATTATTATTATTATTATTATTATTATTATTATTATTATTATTATTATTATCATTTTCATGCATATTTTCCATCTCCAAACTGTACAGTTGCAAGAAAAAGTATATGAACCCTTTGGGATTACATGGAGTTTTGCATGAATTGGCCATAAAATGTGCTCTAAACGTCATGTAAGTCACAACAATAGAAACACACAGTCTGCTGAAAATAATACTACACAAACATTAGCTGTTGTCATGTGTTAATTGAACATAACATGTAAACATTCACAGTGCAGGGTGGAAAAAGTATGTGAACCCCTAGCCTAATGACTTCTCCAAGAGCTAATTGGAGCCAGGAGTGAGCCAACCTTGACTCCAACCACTGTTATGATATTGGATGTGTTGCTGACAGCTGTCCTGCCCTTTAAAAACACACACCTGTTTTGGGTTTACTGGTCTCAAGAAGCACTGTCTGATGTGAACCATCTCGCAGAAAAGAGCTCTCAGAAGACCTACGATCAAGAATTGTTGACTTGCATGAAGCTGGAAAGGGTTACAAAAGTATCTCCAAAAGCCTTGATGTTCATGTGTCCACGGTAAGACAGACTGTCTACAAATGGAGAAAGTTTAGCACTGTTGCTACTCTCCCTAGGCGTGGTCGTCCTGTAAAAATGACTGCAAGAGCACAGCGCATAATGCTTAATGAGGTAAAGAAGAATCCTAGAGTGTCAGCTAAAGACCTACAGAAATCTCTGGCACATGCTAATATTTTTGTTGACACATCTACAATAAGGAAAACATTAAACAAGAATGGAGTACATGGGAGGACACCACGGAGGAAGCCATTGCTGTCCAAAAAAAATATTGCAGCACGTTTGAAGTTTGCAAAAGAGCACCTGGATGTTCCACAGCACTACTGGCAAAATATACTGTGGACAGATGAAACCAAAATTGAGTTGTTTGGGAAAAACACAACACTATGTGTGGAGAAAAAAAGGCACAGCACACCAACCTCAAAACCTCATCCCCACTGTAAAACATGGTGGAGGGAGCATCATGGTTTGGGGATGCTTTGCTGCCTTAGGGCCTGGACAGATTGTTGTCATTGATGGGAAAATGAATTCCAGAGTTTATCAGGACATTTTGCAGGAAAACGTACGACCATCTGTCCGCCAACTGAAGCTCCGCAGAGGGTGGGTGATGCAACAGGACAATGACCCAAAGCATACAAGTAATTCAACAAAACAATGGCTTCAACAGAACAGAATACGCCTTCTGGAGTGGCCCAGTCAGAGTCCTGACCTCAACCCGATTGAAATGCTGTGGCATGACCTTAAGAGAGCGATTCACACCAGACATCCCAAGAATATTGCTACACTGAAACAGTTTTGTGCAGAGGAGTGGTCCAAAATTACTCCAGATCGTTGTGCAGGTCTGATCTGCAACTACAGGAAAGGTTTGGTTGAGGTTATTGCTGCCAAAGGAGGGTCAACCAGTTATTAAGTCCAAAGGTTCACATACTTTTTCCACCCTGCACTGTGAATGTTTCCATCTTATCTTCAATTAAAACATGACAACAGCTAATGTTTGTGTAGTATTATTTTAAGCAGACTGTGTTTTTCTATTGTTGTGACTTACATGATGTTTAGAGCGCATTTTATGGCCAATTCATGCAAAACTCCACGTAATCCCAAAAGGTTCACATACTTTTTCTTGCAACTGTATAAACCTGAATGCTTAATAAACATATCAGGTGATGTGTATTTGTGTAATGAGGGAGGGTGTGGCCTAAAGATATCAACACCCTATTTCAAGGTGTGCATAATTATTAGGCAGCTTCTTTTTTTCAGGCAAAATGGGCCCAAAAAGACTGAAAAGTAAAAAATTGTAAAGTCTTTCAGAGGAATGCAGCACTCTTGAATTTGCTAAGATATTGGGGGAGTGATCACAGAACCATCAAATATTTTGTTGCAAATAGTCAATAGGGTTGCAAGAAACATGTTGAGAAAAATAGATGCACATTAACTGCCAAAGATTTGAGAAGAATCCAGAGTGAAGCTACAGGAACCCATTGCCACCCAGTGCTGTCATATTCCAGAACTGCAACCTACCTGGAGTGCCCAGAAGTACAAGGTGTTCAATGCTCAGAGACATGGCCAAGGTAAGGAAGGCTGAAACCCAACTACCATTGAACAATACAAATAAGTTGAAATGGCAAGACTGGGTCAAGAAATATCTAAAGACAGATTTATCAAAGGTTTTATGGACTGATGAGATGAGAATGACTCTTGATGGACGAGATGGATGGGCTCATGACTGGATCAGTGACGGGCACAGAGCTCCGCTTTGACTCAGATGCCAGCATGATGGAGCTGGTGTACTGATATGGGCTGGTATTATTAAAGATGAGCTAGTTGGACCTTTTCGGGTTGAAGATGGACTCAAAATCAACTCCCAGATCTACTGCCAGTTTTTAGAAGACACTTTCTTCAAGCAATGGTACAGGAAAAAGTGCATCTTTCAAAAAGACCATGATTTTTATGCAAGACAATGCTTCATCGTATGCATCGAAGTACTTCACTGCATGGCTAGCCAGTAAAGGGTTTAAAGGTGAAAGAATAATGACATGGCCCCCTTCCTCACCTGACCTAAACCCTACTGAGAACTTGTGGGCCCTTCTTAAATGGGAGATTTTCAGTGAAGGAAAACAGTACACCTCTCTGAACAATGTCTGGGAGGCTATGGTTGGTGCTGCACAAAACGTTGATCGCCAACAGATCAAGAAACTGACAGACTATGAATGGAAGGGTCATGACTGATTGTAAAGAAGGGTGACTATCTTGGTCACTGGGTTGTTGTTTTTTAAATGTCATGCTTATTTGTACATTTTGCGTTGTTTATTATTCTCACTTTAGCAGATGCAAATGAGTGAGATGGGCAAACTTTTGTTTTTCATTTAGTTGCATGATAATTCTTCACACTAATAGTTGCCCAATAATTGTGCGCATATAGATGTTCTAAGGGACGCGGTGGCTCAGTGGGTTAGGACGCTGAGCTTGTTGATCAGAAGGTTGGCAGTTTGGCGGGTCGAATCCCAAGTGCCGTGTAACAGTGAGCGCCTGTTACTCATCCCAGCTTCTGCCAACCTAGCAGTTTGAAAGCACGTAAAAATGCAGGTAGAAAAATAGGGACCACTACGATGGGAAGGTAACAGCGTTCTGTGTGCCTTTGGCGTCTAGTCATGCCGGCCACATGACCACGGAGACGTCCTCGGACAAGTGCTGGCTCTTCGGCTTTGAAACGTAGATGAGCACCGGCCCCTAGAGTCGGAAACGATTAGCACGCATGTGCAGCGGAACCTTTAACTTTACTTTTAGATGTTCTAAGAAAACCAAAACCTCACTTTTACTTTCTTAAATATTCAGATTTGAGGTTTATTAACATTTTGGATTGATTGAGAGCACTATAATTGTTCAATGAGAAAATTAATACTCCAAAATACTCGCCTAATAATTGTGTACACAGTGTGTAGAGCTTTTGTTAATATTCTGTTTTCTGCATTTTTATTTCTGTTGTTGCTATCTCAAGTAATTTTCTTATGTGTGCCAAGTAAAAATTGTTGAAAATTTCATTCATTGTTTACTTTGAATTATACTAAGAATGCATTTTGTAGAAATTGTAGTATTGAATTTGAATTCTGAGTCATTTTGATAGTGACAGGAGCTATTCTTAAATTTAAACTAGATAATTATTTAGAAGATTAACTTAGTATATAACATATAACTGAATGTTTAGATTTCTAAGAATGATTATAAAAAGAAATGTGCAGTTTCCTGTTCCTAAAATCTTTTTCATTATTATAAGCATATGACTGTACTTTTTTCAAAATGATTACGTGCATTATAATTGTAGAAAAGTATTTTCATTTTCTATGGGTATCTGCTGTTTTATGTATTAAAATGTATAGAGTATTTTAGCATTCTTTCTAAAAAAAACCTTCTCACAGTATTATGAACATAAATATTTGTTACTGTTTCTTGATTTTTTAAATTTGAACCCACAAACCAAATCGTGGTGTTTTAGTTGTAATAAACCAGGTAATTTTATAACTCTATGGTCATCCTAAATTTAATTCAAACATCATAGTACAAAAAAACATAAGGTGGAGTATTCTGGAATACAAACGTTAAATTGGCTGCTCTCTTCTATGTTTCTACTGTTTAGAAATATGTCACTATTAATCACGGCTTTTGCAAGGCTTTCTAGTTCTTAATAGGCATTTCTTTAAGGCATTCTAGATCTTAATATTGCAGGTATTCAGTGTTCTTAATCCAGTTTTTTTATCTTTTTTATCTTGTTATGTTGCATCTCATTAGTTGTATTAGAGTTAGCGCTATTAAAACTAATTGTACATTTCAGTAAAGAATAATTGAAATCCCATGGATCTCTGTGGGAATAGTTTATGTCATTTTTAACACTCTTAAAATGAAATTGAATACCATTACAAATAATGGGTGTGGGTAATTTTTTGTTTCTTTCCTTGCTTTTTTCATTTTCCAGACTGGCAAGGTTACAGGAGGTATTGCAGCTGGAGTAATTGATCTCACACTAGATGATGAAGATGATGGTTCTTCTCAAGGTAACTGAAAGGATATACCTGACCAAAGATAAGATTTGGTTACTGGAAGTAAGAATAAGCTATGTTGCAACATATTAATTTCAGAAGTTATTAAAATCAAAAATAAACATTTGTTTATTAAAATGATTTTACTACAAGGCATTATTCAAAACAGAGTTTTACATTTTCATGGTAGCTCATAATGCATGATTACTGCAGCTCATGAATGTTTATGCCTTCATAAATTTGTTTCTCAGGTATTATTAAACACATTTGCTATCAGTGCTATGATAAACCAACATGGCTATCTATTTGGGCTATCTTTGTAAAAGATTAAAAGATTTTTTTAAAGTACGCATCGATATAAGATGTGAGTTACATTTTAATTATTTAGTGTAATTCTAGAAAATGAATTGGGACAGATCCATTTTTTACTACTGCAATGTTATTACATAGTTTACTCTTGAAAAATGGCAGAAGTTGGAAGTTGATACAAAATATAAAGTAGCCAGACTTTTCAGCAGTGTAAGATATGGGGATGATATAATGCCTCTACAAAGTCCAGCCACTAATTGCTTACTAGACACAATTTAAGATTTGGATGTTGAGCTTCAAAGTACTAAACATGAGTATCTGCCATACTGCCTGTCTTTCTATGACTTGACCAATAGACAAAAGGAAGGAGTGGCAACGCAATATAAGAAAGAAAAGGTAGGGAGCACCTGGCTATCATGAACAAACAAGACCAAGTTAAATCCAAGAATCTTGATGAAGCTTGTGGAAGTTTTTTCTTGTTATCTTTAAAAAATCATGGAGAACAAATATAACACCAAAAAAATGTAGTATGGCAATTGTTGTTGCTATCTTCAGAGAGAGAGAAAAAACCCAGGAAACTACAGACTGGTCAGCTAGATGTTATTTTTAGGCATATCCTTGAACAAATTATTAAGCAGTTGATTTATGGGCATTTAAGAAAGAATACATTGTTTGGTAAAATCCAGTATGGGTTTATCAAAAATAAACCATTCTGAGTCAACCTAAGCACCATTTTTAATAGTGACCAGTTCAGAAATTCAATGGACATAGTTTACTTTGACTTTAGCAAAGCATTCAACAAAGTGTCCCTTGAAATTCTAGTGGAGAAGGTAACAAAGGATTAACAGGATTATGCTACTATTAGATGGATGCAGGGATGGTTGAACAGTTATATCTAAGAAGTGCGTATCAATCTGCATCAAGTTAGATGGAACTATAACGTGAAGCACCAGCATATTCATAAATGTATGAAGTGCTTAGAAAAGATTTTGCGAACAGCACAAACATAAGGAAAGTAGTATATAATATAGATGACATTTTCAGTGTTGGGGAGGATCTTGACAAACTAGAACAAAAGATGGAAACTTAGAAATATGAATTTTAATAGAAACAAGTGCAAAATCCTACATTTGCGTAGGAAAAAATCAAAGATGTAAAAATAGGATGGAAGGGCGCATTGAGTAGCAATAGATGCAAAAAGCATTTGAGTGTTTGGTGAATTACAGGTTGAAGATGGAGCCAGTATTGTGTAGCTGCAAAACATTCAAATGCAATCCTGCATTAAAAAAAATAATTTCAAGTTCAAGAGAAGTTATGGGTTTTGTTGTGTGTTGGTTAGCTTGGATCTGGAATAGTTACATCCAATACCAGATGAACATTAAGGAAGGCATTGACACACTAGAACATATACCAAGAAGAACAGTCAAATCATTATAGACCCTGGAAGGAAAAAGTTAAATGGAGAAGTTGTAAGGCTGGAGAAGAGAAAGGAAGCTGTAACTATCAGCAAGTATCTGAAGGGCTATTTTGTAAAGATGGTTGTTGAAAAGACATGAAAGCAACAATGGGTTTTAATTACAAAAAATTAAATTTTGATTAGACATCAGAAAAATGGACGTCAGAAAATACAAGAGCTTTTCAACAACACTCTTCCATGGGAAATAGTGGACTCTATTCGTTATAATATTAAAGAAAATGCACTTAACAATCATGTTACTAACTTAACTGCAGCACTTCACTTAACAACTGTGGCAAGAGAATCATAACATGGGGCAACATTCACTTAACAAATGTCTCACTTAGCAACAGAAATTTTGGATTCAGTTGTGGTCGTAAGTTCAGGACCACCTGTACATGCAAAGGGCTTAATACAAGATAACCAGTACCTTGAATCACACTTAGAAGCCAACAACTAACTAGCACACCTTACAGAGCAATGTCACACAGACATAATGAGGAATGCCCCTCGTTGCTTATGCCAGTGAATTCTGGACCAGCTGTAGCTTCCAAGAAGTTTTCAAGGGCAGCTCCATATAGATAACATTACAGTAATCAAATCATAAGAGTTAACCAAATGACTGTCTAAACGAGGTAAGCAACTGTCTAGGGCTTTCTGTTCCAGGAACGTGCACAACTAGCATTCTGAAGACAACTGTGCAAAGTCTATCTTGCCCACAGTTGCCATCTATTCTTCAAGCAAGGTCTGTAAGTCCAAAGATGGTCCCCAAACTGCACATCAGTCTTGAATGGGGAAATGCAACTCCTTCGAAGCCAAAAATAGAAAATCCCCAGACCACCCAAATATCTGCAGCCATTTGTTCTTGTGCTCATTGAGCCTGGGTCTATTCTTCCTCATCCAGATCTACATAGTCTCCAGATACTGAGAGATGACTTTGACAGCATCACTTTGTTGGCTTCAGGTTGTGTTATAGTTGAGATATTAATCACTGAACAGATAGATGACCTCACCTAGTGGATTCATGTAATGTTAATAAGGAGTAATGTCATTGAGCCTTGCAGTAACCCACAAGCAAGGCCCCAAAGGTGCTTTTTCACAAGGTAACTAGACTTTCTTGTTTTTCTTTGAAGATGTTTTGCTTCTCATCTAAGAAGCTTCTTCAGCTCTGACTGGATGGTGGGAAATGGAACGATTTACACTTCTTGCAGATGGCTGGTCGTTTGCATTTTTTTAGCGAGTCGTTGATGCCCCTGGAGGCTTATCTGTGTCGTCAGGGTCACCTGAGTAGTGCAAATGGGTGTGAAGCCTTCACAAGTGAGGCATTGTGCACTCGATCTCTCACCCTAGCCTACTGGCACTAATTGAAGCTGGCCACAAAGAGAGGAGGGGAAACACCACACAATGGTGCCACCTGCTCCCAAATTTTGCAGCTAATCCATAATAATACCATAATTGATGACATCAGAATCAACTGAGATATCAAGGAGCACAATAAATGTACTGCCTCTATCCTGGATGTGTCACATCATTTGCAAATGTGACCAGTGCTGAATCTGTACTGAAACATAGCCTGAAGCTTAACTGAATTGGGTCTAGATAATTCATCTCTTTCAGGATCCTTTTGGAGCTTCTTCTCAACAGTTTTCACTAAAAAGGGACATAATACTGTTCATCTGGCAAATTTCTCCTTTTTTCTATTCTTACCAATTAATAATGTTATCTAATATGAATAGCAATAGTTATGTCAGAGAACCCTGACTGATCCCAGTTATCATTCATACTACGAGAGAATGTTTTGGCATAAAAGATTGAAGATGGAGGCCAACAAACTGCAGAATAATAAGAAAGAATATATGTCTTTATCCTTGTTTAGATTTTTTTTAAAGGAAGGTGAATAGCAAATGTTCTCCAGAAAACTACTTGCAGTAGAATAATACTAGATATTTTTCCAGATTCTTTTTCTGTATTGGCTTTGTATTCCTAACAGATGGCAAGAAGCAGAACCAGAACCAATCTAACAATTCTGGAATGGGCCTATCAGCCCCATCTGTTGCTCGTCCCTTACATCCAGTACAGACAACACCTCTCCAACAAGCTGGTGTGCCAGCAAGTGGCCTGTCACAAGCCACCATACATGTTCTCCCCACAGGTAATTTTTTAAAAATGTTTTAAAAGCTTTCTGTTGAGCACCTTTGTTGAAAGGGGGGGAGGGGAAATGGTCATATTTGATTTGTTAAGAATTCACTAATGCTGGCAGATGAGTCTTTATTGATTTTACTTTGGGCAGTGTGAATAGCATCTCTAACATTCAGAACTTTTATCTTTATTTATAGCTGTCAGTACATGCTTGCATTGATTTTAAGTGACTAATAGTTCATTATAGAAAAATAAATTTCAAAGCAGTAAATTGTTCTAGTTCTTTTAATGAATAGTGTTTCCAGGTCATTTAAGAACCTTCACATGTATGTAAAACTTAACCAGCTGCAGACAGATATGCTGTACCTATGGCTCTTTGCTGAAATGTCAGTTGTAACTTGGAGAGAGAAGCAGCTGCTCACTTCTGTTTATATATTCAGTTCTATGTCCGGATGTATCACCTGAGCAGGATTTAGGGGGTTGTAATCTTTTGTAAACAATCTTGGGAATCTATATAGAGAGGACGCTTCATTGTGGTTTCTACGTGTGTCATTTATGGGGGTTTTACCTGCATAGAAATTCATCAGAATCTTTGGTAGCAGAGATTGTGTGAGAGACATTGGTCCCATTGAATATGTCTATGACTTAGGTCATTTTGTCTTTAACTTTTTTAACTTTTTAAACTGCTTTTGGAAGGAATTGTATACTTGGAAATAACTCACCTGCTCCATTATTGATTGATTGATTGATTGATTGATTGATTGATTGAATTTCTATACCGCCCTTCTCCCAAAGGACTCAGGGCGGTGTACAGGGCATTATCCTTTAAACCTTGCAGTTTATTTCTTCATCTTTTCCATTGTTGTATAATCTTTAAAAAATATAAAGGTAAAGGTAAAGGTTCCCCCGCACGTGCGTGCTAGTCGTTTCCGACTCTAGGGGCCGGTGCTCATCTCCGTTTCAAAGCCGAAGAGCCAGCGCTTGTCCAAGGACGTCTCCGTGGTCATGTGGCCGGCATGACTAGACGCCAAAGGCGCACGGAACGCTGTTACCTTCCCACCGTAGTGGTCCCTATTTTTCTACTTGCATTTTTACGTGCTTTCGAACTGCTAGGTTGGCAGAAGCTGGGACGAGTAACAGGCGCTCACTCTGCTACGCGGCACTCGGGATTCGACCCGCCAAACTGCCGACCTTCCAATCGACAAGCTCAGCGTCTTAACCCACTGAGCCACCACGTCCCTTTTAAAAAATATACATGCCAGTTTATTATGGAGGTCCAGCAAGCTGTTATATTGCTTTTCCCACCGTAGCTGTTGCCTGTCATTTCCAAAGCCCTACTTCTGAAAGGTGTACATTCTTTTTGCTTTTTCTGTCTTGGAAATGGTTATGCTGTAAAAAATCTGTACACTGCCAGAGGTTAGGATAGACTGAGGTTACCCGACAAATTTGTCTCATCTGCATTCTGACTTCTTTTACAGAAATGGGGATGATCACCCTCCTCAATTTTCCTGCTTGCCATTATGACTGTGGAATTAATATTCTCCACTTCAGAGAAAATATAACAACAAACCCCTTAATGATTTCAAAGCACCACTGTAACTTACACCATAAAAAAAGCAAAAAAGGTCAAGATAGATTTATACGGCCTCTAGTGCTTAGACATTTACCATGGGACAATCTAAGCATAGGTATCATTAATGGGATCAGCCTCAGAAACAATTTCCAGTTGCCCCAGTGAGTCAAATATCTGATTATATACAGTTTGTCTTAAAATGTAATGAGCTTCTCAAAGACTAAGACAGTTTGCACAATAGTGTAAAACATCTGCACACTTCTGTATCAGTGAAGCAAGAAACAGCCTCCCCACTTCTTCAGAAGATAGACAACAAGAAAATCAAAGAGTCCTGGTCCTAACAAACTTAGTAACAGAGGGGCTATCCAGTTTCCATTACAGCTAGTCTTTGACTTAAGACCATAATTGTGCTGGATTTCCAGTCGTAAGTCAATGCGAAGTCAATAGGTTTGAGGTATGAGGAAATCATCACGGAGTTCAAAGAGTCAAGGCACGAAGTCAGTTGAAGCCAAGAGGTTTAAGGCAAGAGAAAGTCAAGAGCACATATGAAATAAATTGCAAACAGTTGTTTCTTAAGTCATCCGTGGCCGGTGTTTCTTCTTAAGAGCAAGGTTGCTTTCTCACAAGTAGCCTCAATGACCCTCCACTGTGCCTCTTGGAGTTCAGCTCTCCTTGTCAGCAGATCGGGTGGAGTGGCAGCTGTTCCTCATCAGTCAATTTGCCACTGTGCTTTGCCAATCTTTTGTTCTTCTGCTTGCACAGGTGGCTGTTCATCTGGTCAAAAGCTCATCCCACTCCTTGACTTTAACCAGGACTGCCTCCCTGTCAGCGAAGTGTGCTCCACATCTCTGGAAGCCTCACATCACCCCTTTCTGATGGTCCTGGCTCTGGCTCGTTCTCATCAGAGCCAGTCTCGGGTGGGAACATAACATTATCCCCCCTGCATGGCCCTCCTCCCTGGCTCACTGTGGATCCAGTTGCTATGGGTACTTGGTGTAGTATTGATTGATTAAGTGAGGGGCATGGACATTCTCAGCATCTTCCCTGGAAAAGTCTTCAGGGCCAAAGGTGGTATAGCCCTATGATGGTGGTCAGCAGACTATTTGTAGTCCTCATTCACCTTGTTTAACTTGGTGCAAAGTTGTCAACTCCTAGAGGAAACTGTTCACAGCAGGTACAGGAGAGTCCAACATCGCTAAAGGAAAAAGACACAGATGGATCTGTCATTCACCAGGAAGGGTATCATCTGGGTTGAAGCATGCTGAAAGTTGTTATAAGCAAAATTCACCGCCAACAAGTCCAGGCAGTTGTCTTGCTGTAAGTTTACAAAACAATAGAGGTATTGTTCCAGGATGCCATGGATCCATTCTGTGCATCCATCCTTCTCTGGATGATGGGCAGAAGAAAGATAAACCTGGAGTTCCAACTTCTAGAGCAGCCACTCCCAGAATGGGGCTATAAAGTGAACCACACAATCTGTCATGACCTAGGTAACCCATGTAATCAAAATAGCGTCAGATGAACAGTTGCTTGGTTTTTGATGTCACAAGTTTGACACGGGATGAAATGGGCTATTTTGGTCAGTATATTGACTAAGATCAAGACATTATGGCTCTCTTGGAATCCAGTAAATTTGTAATAAAATCCAGCCAAACTGCCCTAGGGTCTCTGAGGGGTGGGCAAGGACTGCAACAGTATGGGAGCGGCACCAGTAGTGTTTTTGGCTTGTGGACACTCGACACAAGAAACCATATATCCTTCCACATTATGGCACTTCCAGAGACAAGAGCTTATCCCCCGCACAAGTGTATTCAGGTTTTTGAGATCCTGTCTGTTTGCTGATTGCACCCACTCGGAATATAAGTCACCTTAAAGTTAAAACAGGCGAAGAACAGTGACCATTATTGATTAAGCTTCAGTGCTGTCTTTAAATGTTCCAGGTTTCTATGCTCTATTCAGACTTCAATCTGATGCTGAGTTCCTTCTAGATGATGTTTCCACATTTCAAATGCTAGCTCAGACATGTCAAACACAAGGCCCGAGGGCCAGATCTGGCCCGCAAAGTGGTTTCATGTGGCCCATGAAGCCATCCTGGAAACAGTGAGGGAACGGCCCCCACTGCCTTGGCCCTGGCCCAGAGACCCTCCTTCTGCCAGAGACCCTCAAATCTGGCCCATTCCTGCCCACGCCCCCATAGGCACCCTTGATGCGAACGATGTAGAGCTGGCCATGCCCACCCAGTAGGCCATATGCACTCTAGCCACGCCTACCCAGTAGGCCACGCCCACCCTGACCACACCCACCCGGCCCCCTGAGGGCAACTGCAATGCTGATGCGGCCCTCAATGAAATTGAGTTCGACATCCCTGTGCTAGCTTCATCATCAGAAGCTCTTTATCCCAGATGGTAATGCTTCTCTGCTGAATTTAATTTGTGGGAGTAATAGAAACAAGGAAATAAAGTTCTATATGGTGCAGCAGCTTGCAGCAATACCACCCTCACCACAACATCTGATGCTTCGGTCTCAACAACAAAAGGCTAAATGGGGTCAGAGTGTCTGAGGATAGGTTCTGATGCAAATGCAACCTTTAGGTTGTCAAAAGTGTCCTGTTCAGCTTTACCCCACATAAACATGGTCCTTTTTAAAAAGAGGTTGGATTGGGGCAAAGTGAGAAATGAAGGCTCAGTAGTAATTGGCAAGGCCGAGGAGGCATTGAACATCTTTGAATCGATGTGGAGGTTGCCAGGCATGTAGTGTCTTGACTTCCTCGGGGACCATGTCAACATCCTCAGGAGAGATCTGATGACACAGAAAGTCAATTGTGGCTTATGCAAATTGGCATTTCTCGTTATTTGTGAAAAGCTGGTGTTCCCAGAGATGCTGCAGCACAAAGTGCACATGGTCCCAATGCTCCTTTCGCAGTGGGGTAGACCAAAATATCAAGGTATATAACTGCAAATTGGTCCAGTAGGTCTGGAACACATCATGCGTAAAGTGCATGAGACCCCAGGGGCATTGGTGAGTCTGAATGATCATGTACTCAAAATAGTCATATGTCCAGAAAGCCATTTTCCATTCATCCTCCTTGCAGATTTGCACTAAATGGTAGGCTCCTCTCAGGTCCAATTTCATAAAGATCTTGGCCTGACACAACTTCTCCAATAACTCCAAAATTAGGGGCAAGGGATGACGGTTTTGGATCATGATGTCATTAAGCTTCCAATAATCGCAACAGAGTCTCAATCCCTCAGATTTCTTTTTCACAAATAGCACCAGTGTGGCTAATGGCAGCATTAAGGATCTAATAAATCTCTTCTACAAATTCTTAGCAATGAAATCTTGAAGAGCAGCCATCTCCAGCTTGGACAGGAAATAAATATGTCCCACCTGCAGTTTAGCGTTGGGAATCAGCTCAGTGGGACAATCATATGGGCAATGGGGGGAGCTGATCAGCTTCCTTTTCTCCAAGCACATCCATGCAATCTACAATCTCCAATGGGCCTGGAGATAGGATTGATAAAAGTCAAAGCAAGAATCTGTATAGCTTCCTTAAACATCTGGCTAAGGCTTAATTGCTTTCCGCAAGGCCTTGCTCCATTAATTCTACAAGATCAATTTTCATGGATCAAGGCAGTCAAGTCCAACCTTGCCAAACTAGGCTTTTCATCCGCTTCAATTCTCAAATTGGACTACGACCAAGCAAAACAAACCTTGCGTCAAAGGGTAGAGGACATCGAGAGGCAAGCGGACTTTGGTATAGCTCTACTGTTTCTGGCTCCAGACTCTATTAGATACGTGGTTACACCTGCCAGGTATCTTAGTCAGTTGGGGTCAGTAAACCAATGGGAAGCATTCTCGTTTGCACGGTGATATGCGTTTCTATCGGCCGTCCTGTACGGCAAGTACAACAAGACACCACTGTCTGAAAGACTGCCCCTGTGGCTCAGAAGAGGTGGAGACCATTGGACATACACTCCTTCAATGCTTCTTCTACAACACCATCTGGAAAAACTATGTCCTCCCCATTATTGATAGGCATCCTGGTCGTTCGGAAAATATTTATCTCCAGTGGCTGCTTAAGGATGAGCAGGCAGAGATCACGGCGCAGGTGGCCAGATTCTGTGCAGCAGCATTGGGAATTTGCCAGAAACATTGTCATTGTAGGTCTTTTCAATAACCTTTTATAATTGATTTTATTATGTGTTTTATCCAGTTTTAGACTATTTATTTTATTTATTTATTTTATTGGATTTATATACCGCCCTTTCCCGAAGGACTCAGGGCGGTTTACAGGGTACTTAAAACAGTGATACAAAAATTAAAAACAAATTTAATCCCTGAGAATAAAACCCCAATTAAAACTAAAAACTCTCAGCCTGGGCCAGGGAGCTCAAAGAGCCAGGTCTTCAGGTCCCGGCGAAATGAACTCATTGTATTTTTATTGCCAGGTCAGTATGATTCAGTTTTCTGAAGATAGCTTGTTTTTGATATACTGCCTATAAAACTAGCCAGACCTTGGTCGCCCATTGATTGCATCATGGATTGTGATATATTGTTATGTCCTCTTGTGATGGTTTTGTTTAGTTTTGTTTTATTTGGATGTTTGATTTATGTGTGGCCTTTGGCTGTAATAAACAAAGTAATCTCCAATGGGAAGTCCAAGGGCTCTGCGCCTTGTTTTTCCATAGTGCAAGCATGTAGTGTATGCCCAGTACATTTGGGGCTTATAAAATCAGTCACCACAGGTGACCACATGATGTGTGCAGATCATGCACCTGCAGCCATTCCAGCCCGAATACCAATGAAAAGTGGGGCATAGTAACCACATAAAACTTCACCTGCTCCACATGGTTACCTAATTGTATATGGGGAGGAGCTATTACCATGACCACCGGTCCCAAATGAAGCAGCCTATCATTGATTCATTGTCTCTCCCAGCAAAGGTAGCACTACTTCATGTTGGGGAATGTTCTATTTGGCTATAAAGGCTGCATCCATAACGTTTGCAGTCCAATTCATCACTCATCGATTTCTGTTAACTCCAAATCTGTAGAATCCATATCCCCTTAAGCCTTCTTCAGAAAACCTGCAGTATGCAAACCAAGTTCCTTCTCCTTTAAATCCTGCTAGTAGCAATTTATATTCCAATCCATGCAGTTGTGAGTTTGGGTTGGCTACTATCGCTTCTGTCTGATTTAGGGTTGGTTTAAAACCCTTGTTATTTTATGAAACTTTTTACTAAGGTTTTCAATTTGAACTTGTAGGTGAAAAAACATTAAAGAATTCACATTAAAATCCAGCAAACTTTTAATACCCAGGGGGCGGGCCTTCTCTGTGGGTGCGCTGGCCCTTTGGAACCAGCCGCCTGTAGAGCTTAGGACTGCCCCTGACCTTCGCTCATTCCGCCGGGACCTGAAGACCTGGCTCTTCGAGCTTTCTGGCCTGGACTAAGAGTATTAACTGGGGTTTTAATTGTATTTTAATTGTAATTGGGGTTTTTAGTTCAAGGTTAGTGTAATTATTTTAATTGTTTTTAATTTTTGTAATTTCTTGTATTGTTTTTTAAAAAAACCTTGTGAACCACCCTGAGTCCTACGGGAGAAGGGCGGTATATAAGTCTAATAAAATAAAAATAAATAATAAATAAAAGAAAAATGAAGATAAAAGAAAATTCAAATACAATTAAAACCCAGGTGTGCTTAGAGCTGAGAGGAAATATGAAGACCTGACTATCTGACTGCTTCTACAGAGAAATGCAATCCTCAAGATTCCGAGGGTCATGTTGGGTTGTCCCTAGTTTTTCCCATTCAGATCTAGAGAGCTGGCTGCCAAAGAACTCGCTTTGGTGGCAAAAATCAGCTGTTGTCAACAGGAAAAACATTGCCACCCCCCACCCTCTCCTCAACATGTCATTTGGGGGACATCCTAATAAATTGATTCTTAAAACCTAGATTAACCTTTATTGTATCATAAATAAGCATGCCATCCAAATCTCAGATCAAATATTCAAGGTCTAACATTTTTTTGATGTTATCCAATCTTTCAGCCATACCAAACAATACACATTGTAATACGATCTAAGATCAGGCAAAGCAATACCTCCTCTTTCTTTTCCATTTGTCAAGACCTACCCCAATCCACATCTTAGGAAAACAAAAACTCTTGGAGTCAGTTCTAGTCCAAAAGGAATTTTTACTAGGACATGCTTGGTTGTGGAAATACAAGACAGGACTTAGTATTGTTTTACAAATTGAAACTTTATAAAGGGTTCCCAGTTCAACCCCCCTTCCCTCAACCCCTTTTGGTCAGCCCCCATCATTTTACTTCGTGTCATCCCTTTTGTGGGAAAAAAACTTCAAATCTTTATGGTTATTGCCTTCTTCCTCTTCAGAATTTTTTTTATTTTTTATTTATTTTAATTCCATTTATATCCCGCCCTTCTCCGAAGACTCAGGGCAGCTTACAAGCTTTTAAAAATTAAAAATTAAAAATTTTTAATTTTTAATTTTTTAATTTTTAAAAATTAAAAGAAGACACAGGCCAGATGCCTTCTTCTCTAACCCTCCCTTTTGTTCTCCCAGTTCAAAAGGTTCCCTTGGTCTTTGAAATAACCTAAGGCAGGCTGAATCCACATGCGCTCCTCCTTCCTCAGGAGATGGCAGAATCCATGGGGGGGATAATGTTTTAAACATGTATTTATGAATGTGATATAAATGGATTCTGACACCATCTTTTAAAAGCTTGTGTTTAATTCTTGTTTTGCCACATAAATTTGGAAATAACCTGCCATTGTTCAAATGAGAGATCTTTTATCAGAATCTGTATAGTCTGAAACAGAAATAACATTCTGGGTAAAACATTTCCTTTAATAACAGAGATTCTTCCCATCAGTGGCAAATCTAGTTTGTCCACCTGTGCAAATCCACTTTATCTTATTCCATATTTTTACATAGTTACTTTTATACAAAATAGAATTTTTATTAGAGTCACTCCCAGGTGTCTAGCTTTTTCACAATCTTAAACCTAGTTTTATTTTCCAGTTTGTTTTGATCTTCATATTCTTTACCAACATTTACATCTTTTGTTTATTTTCATCCCTGCCAATTCTCCAAATGTTTTAAGCTTCCTCATTACGTATTCAATATCCTCCAGTGGATATTATAAAATCAGAACCAAGTCTTCAGCAAAAGCATGTAACATATGCCTTTACTTGCAGTCCTCTTACTGTGTTATCTTGTCTAATGTGTCTGTTTAACAGTTCCAACATCAAAACAAACAGTAAAAGGGATAAAGCAATTAAAAAAACTAAAATAGCTAAAGCGCCAGGACCAGATGGTTTACTAAGTAGATTTTATAAGATGTTTGAAGATTAATTATTATTGATGATGAAAGAATGAATCTAAAATCTTTTGTCTTATTCCTAAAGGACAAGTAAAGGATAATGTAAGAATCTTAGATATAACTTAATATTTACAACAATGCAATGACAAACAGGTTGTATTAATTTTTTTAGACATAAAGAAATCTTTTGGTAATCTGAATTGGGATTTTATATAAATTAGTTGAGATAGACTTTGGACGAGTTTTATACATTGCCTGAAATTTATACATGAAGAAGGCCTAGATTATGGACAATGGAAAATTGATGAAACCATATGAGATTCAGAAAAACACAAGACATAGTTACAGTGATGTTATTTACGAGATTACAATAAAGATGAACAGATAATTTGTCTCTTTAGTGGTTCATTGAATGATTAGTTGTACATTTACACAATTCATCTACTTTCTGCCATGCTGGCCTTGTTTCTGATAAATGTTCTACCTCCAGGGCTGCTTCATTGAACTGAGAGATTTGAAGGGAAAGTAGAAGGTATACCTCTAGCCATATATGAAGAGGTAGATTTTCCATCAAAACTTAGAAATATCAGCTTTAATCAGAAAGTTGCAACAAATGTTTTCAAGTAGAGTTAACAGTTCAATTGTTGATTCCCTTCCCCCCCCCCCAAGTTATAGGGAAAAATAACATTGGAGCCATTTTATGATTGTTAGAAACTTGTGAATCACCAGCATTTTTTTAATTATGTTGACTGCAACTTGCTGTAGAAATAACCACACCAACAAATCCTGTTCTAAAATACTAATTTGATTGGGTTTTTAAACTTGTTTGACTCTGTATGTTTTCTATGTTGTTGTTGTTATGGTTGGTCACGCAGTCAGCCAGATGTTTAGATGTAGGGTAGGCAGATGTTGCTTTATGGGGCTAAAGATATTATTTGCATAACAATGTGAAATCACAGCTGCTATTTCTTTAACGTATTGGTCTTCATACGGACAAGTTTTTTATTATTATTTTGCCTATCTCTTAGCTCAGACAACTGTGAATGTAACACATCGCCCAGTGACTCAGGCTACAGCTAGGCTCCCAGTACCAAGAGCTCCTAACCATCAAGTAGTCTACACTACTCTTCCTGCACCATCAGGACAGAATCCCGTGAGAACCACTGTTATGCCAAATTCGGGTTTAAGGCAGATCAACCCACAAAATTCAGGTAACAAGTTTTTTCAAAAATACATTTATAAGCTGTGAACTGAAACTTATAATTATCAATTGCTAATAAAAATCAAAATAGTTATAAAAATATTTTCAAAATGTAAATATCAGTTTTTAAGGCAGTAATTTTTAAAATTTTAATTTCCAGTGCAATAGTTTACTAAGAAAATGTATGATTAAATTTGATTTCATAAATGTTTAACATGAAAAATATTTCAATGAAAAATATTTAAAATATTAAAAAGATTGAATATATTTTTGTGTTGTTAGAAACTTGTTAACAGCACATCACTTTGCAACTTCATTCTTTGGATAGTGAAACGGATGGCATATAAATTTAATAAATAAATAAAAATAAACTCAACTTGATTTTTAAATAGATTTTTCTGATTTCTTTAAAAATAATTAGTGAATTTCTAGATCACATAATGACCACAACCAGTAGTGCCAGAATGCAGTCATTAACCAAAGCAGTTAGATTTCTGTTTTTTGCGCTGTAGCGCGCGGCTGTGGGATTGCGGAGCTCCGCACCCCATGGCTGATTTCATCCTGCCAGGGGACCCTAAATGGGTCTGAAGTTGCCCCGGAGAGGTGACGAAGAAAGAGGGGTGTCCCTATGATAATAGAAGGTTATTGATCCAGGACAAGCCCTCTAACCTGACAGGAGAAAGGCTAGCTGCACACTAGTGTCTAGCCCAAGCTACTTGCAGCCAAAGTCCAAGAGTACGAATCAGAATAACAGTGAACAGCATGCTTGGAACTGGTGAGAATTTCAATCTTTTCTCCTCTACTCTGTAACTAAGTCCTTGGGAAAGATCCCCAAAGTAAGAAAACCTCCAAAAGTGAAGGGAGGGGACTACACCCCCACTCCCTCATAGAAGGAAGTGGCAAGTTAATATTTAAGGGGGAAATATATATATATTGAAATCAAAGTTAAAATACTACAGAAATTAAAAATCCAGAAATTAAAAAATAACTGCTAAGATTATATCTTAAAGGGTTTTGATGAAATTATAAAAATAACAATAATTTTTGTCTGAAAAAGCTGGAAAATAAACAACAATTGACACCTAGTGGAGAACTAGAGCATAGAACATTAACAACACTGACTCAGAAATTGGCAAGATGCCCAGAAATAAAGAATCTGTTCCCTTGAACTTTTAATAACCCCTAGAAGACAGCTGGTGGGAACAAAGAAAGAATGCATACTGGGCCAGCCATAAGATTAAAAAGTGTCTGAAGGAAAAGAAATACTCTGTTGTCTAAACTCAAGAATTGTTTACAGAAAAAGAAAAACTTTGACTCGGGGCTAATCTTTTAGGAGGGAATTTACAGGAAGGACTGTATATACAGAACTGCAATTTTGACTGGTTGACAACTGACCCCTGAATAAAAGAACTGTTATAAAATACTGAATTTACTGATGCCTTGACAATTAGAAATACAGTGGATTATAAAACTAGATATAAAGATATATAGTTTTGTATAAGAACTATACAAAATTGGGCTGTTTGGATTCTGATTTTGGCTTGTTTGACAAGGCTAATTATAGAAACTATGGCACTGATGGACTATTTGAAAGGAGGAGACAACATAAATATTGCATACTTATAAAAAAAATGACAAAAAAACCACATATCAAAGATATTCAACATTTCAAGACAAGACAAATACTTTCCAGGAGGAAATGTATGTAATGCTATGACAGATACAAATGACAATAGTTTTAAACCACCAGGAGATCAAAACCATCTTTGTTGACATAAATGAGCACATTTCTAATCTAAACCCACAATCAAAAAACAGAAAATGATGGTAAAGAATGAACAAACAAATCAGATAACAGAACATAAACTAGAAGAAAATGACTTAATCAGCAAAACTACAAATGAAGAGAATTATAATTTAACACAAACAGGAAAAAACCTACAAGACTTGTACAAGACAACAAAAATGGAAAAGTTACTTTATTCATCAGAATGTCAAAATAAACCTGAGCATAAGAAAGAAGACTTAACAAAATGGACTGTAGAACAGCCAGGAGAACCATTAGAGTTTGGGAGACAAAAAGCATATATTATATGCATTCTGTCTTCTCCACTCCCAACAACACTTACAAAAATACAAGAACTTCCTAGCAAGCAGAATATATCAATTTGGAAAGTTACTTGGCAAAAGAAGAAGGCCAGAGACAGATTGAAGAGTTTTGACTCACCCTACCAGATGGAGTATTACATGAGCAAACACTTGTTTGAATACGGTTAAAAGAACAGATAACCTTGGATGCAAAGGGGCCTTACAATAAGAGGGATAAGAGATATAAGTAATATAGTATTTTTATAATATATAAAATGTAAAAATATTGGGATGATGTACGTGAATTAAAAGCTTGAAATTTAAAGGTAAATTAAGTTGAAGAGAATTACAATTAAGGAATGACTGAAATACTGAGGGGAAAGTCAGCTTAAATAAGAACTTTGAAAATAGGCTATATAGTGATTTAACAAATTAACTTACAAATATAACTGAAATACAAACTGATCAGAAAAGATGTTATAAGTAGATGTCATAAGATAAGCATTATAGTATTTTTATAAGGCGTGAAATATGAAAATATTGGGATGGTGTATCTAAATGGAAAATCTGAATATTTAGATTATAAATATTAGAAAATTATACTAATAAGAATTGTTTGAATATTAAGGAAAAATGAAGCTTAAATAAGAATTATGAAAATAGGATATATGGTAAGCTAATAAGATGATTTTTATAAAAGTTAATTAGACAAGTTGATAACACAAGTTGATAAAATAATGTCATACATGGATGTTATTATTTGTACAAACATGAACAAAATGTTTATATTTAACCATTTATGTATTGAAAATATTAAGAATTATATTTGTTTAAGGTTGAAGAAGGAGAATAATATTGGGAGAAGGGAAGATCAAAGAAATATACCATTAATTAATATACTAATTATGGAAGTACAAAGATTAATTATTGACTGTTAATTAACTACTATTGATTGTTTTTTTCAAAATTTATGTACCAAGACAACATGTTGTACACTAGGCACTAAAGATTGTTATTGTAAAATATCAGTAAAACATTTCTAAAAAAAAAAAGGCAAGCAGTTACATGGGCATCTTGCTTAACAACCGCTTTAATGACCAAATTCTAATTGTAGACATAAGTCAAGGATTACCTGTGTCTTATTAAAATAGCATGGTTTATAATAGCTTTCCAAAAAGTAAGACATAAATACATTGATACTAATGTCTTTTTTAGGTGTAACCATGCGAGTGCCTCAAACAACAGCTTATGTTGTAAACAGTGGGTTAACTTTAGGATCTAGTGGACCTCAACTCACAGTACATCATCGGCCTCCTCCAGTACATTTAGTAAGTACATTTATTTATTAAAATGAGTATTTAGAAAAGATGATGCAACCACACAGAAGATCAAATGTTTTTATGCAGGGATCACTAATATTTTAAAACTAATTGGGGACAGTACTATAAAAAGCTTTAATGGAGAAAAAGATAGGTGATGATATCACTGGGGTAGACAGTTAGAGCCTCTTTAGGGTTCGAGGGGGAAATTTAAGGACATGTGCACATGCAAAGAGGAAAATGTGGTTATTTCTGAGAGCATAAGAAAAAGATCTAGAAGCCACATGTGGGCCACAAATTATTCATTCTGTAGACATTTCTGACAAATTGTACAAACATGTTACTATTTTGCTTACAGTACAATTCAAAATGCTTAAATTGCTTAGACTAGTGTAGCCTTCTTTTGCAATGACCTATTTGGTTCTGTAAGAACCCTCCTAGTTTTTATTCCTTCTGAAGCCAGCGTTTTGGTGGCTGCTTCCATTTTCTGGTTCCATTTCCATTCCTTACCACTTGACAAAGTGCATGATTTTTTAACTATTGAGCGATAAATTCATGTAGTCTCTGAAATGATGAAGCAACTTCTCTGCCACCTTCACAACACCACTTCTCTTTCCTTTAGGAGCCATTGCGGCCTATACATCCAGCCCCTCTGCCAGAGGCCCAGCAGCCCTCCCGATTGCCTCCTGAAGCTGCCAACCATTCTTTGCCTCAGAAGCCACACCTGAAGCTAGCCCGAGTGCAAAGTCAAAATGGCATTGTGCTTTCTTGGAGTGTTTTGGAAGTGGACCGGAGCTGTGCAAGTGTGGATAGCTATCACCTATATGCATACCATGAGGACCCAAGTGCCACTGTACCCTCTCAGTGGAAAAAGATTGGGGAAGTAAAAGCCCTTCCTCTGCCTATGGCATGCACACTTACTCAGTTTGTGTCTGGCAGCAAATATTACTTTGCTGTGCGTGCTAAAGACATCTATGGACGCTTTGGACCCTTCTGTGACCCCCAGTCAACAGATGTGATTGCTTCCCAAAGCAGTTAAACTTCAGACATTGAAAGCTTCCATTCTTGCCCTATGGCTGTGGCTTGCTCTAGTTTTGAGTTTGTTCTCATGCATGAAACTCATTGTAAAATCTCCTCTACAGAATTATTTTGGACAGCTGTTTCATACACTACAAAACTTACAACCAAAACTGAAATAAATTCATAACCTCCATCAAGAGAGCTTGTATTTCTGATGAAATAGTCTCCTCACCTTTACTTACAGGCCACTGTACCTAGTAAATAGCGAGTTAACAAAGTCTTGGGAATTATGGCTGACGTGTTTCACGTGGTCCACCAGTAATATCAAACTGACACAAGCGCAAAGTATAACAGGTTAGGTGGGAAGCCTGGATTCAGGGTTGTACTTAGTCCTAGAAGAGTGACCTGTTGTACTTTACAAAACATCTAATCTACTTCCTAAAGGGCAAAGGAGCTTATCCACAATCGGTTTTTGAGTTCTTGTACATGGGTCTGCTTATTGGAATGAAAAAGTTCCAGGCAGGCTTGCACTCTATTTGTCATCATAACTTGGTAGTATTTTTAAGCCCACACTAAAGCCAGGTTTCTAGAAAACTTCATTTGCATTTTCAATAGCTTCCTGATTCTCTTTTTATGACCTTTCTCTTAAAAAATTTAATTTGTGCCTTAAACAATAATTTCAAAATAAATGCAGTCACACTGTGTTCCTCTTTCTTTGCCATCCTTTCAATATTCTGCTCTTTTGCCAACCGTAGAATGTTACAATTTCTCATTGCAAATTCACTTAACAAATAATGCCCAGGTTTTCTAACAATTCGTGCTAAAGTTAATGTTACTTATTAAATTTAATCTGAAGATTCATCACTCACGTTTAGCTGCATCATGCTGTTCTTAAGATGGTAGGTAGCCAAAAAAGAAACTCATTTTTAACACACACTAATACCTAGAATTTTAGAACCTTATGAAAATTCCAAATTGACCCAGTCAAAACAACAGAATAGATCCTTCATTTTTTTCCAGTTCAGCAAAGCTCATGACCACTGAAAATAAATAAGCTACACCTGGCATGAAAATCAAAGAAAACTGTACCATACTGTATTCTAGAGAAAAATAGGACATACATTACCTTCCTGGTTGACAGTTCCTATTAAATAGTGGCAACTCTTCACTGCATTGCTTGGCACTTCCTGAAAATGATAGTCTTGGAATAGAAACGCAAAGTTCAAAAGGCATAGTCAGTAGCTAGCTTCGGAAAACAGGGTCTTAATTCTGTTTATATGGGAAGGTGATTTCAGTAAAGAAAAATCATAGTTTTGTGGCATTTTGTCTTATTTTTCTCAGAATTATGTGGAAACTTGCTTGTCTCTAAGTGGTGTAGTCAGAAACTATTTTTAAGTGGGTGAATTTTCTGCTTATGAATTTCAAATCACAATAGCAGGTAATTAGCATATACTTAATTTATCACATTTTCTTACTACCTTCAAAAATTATCTTGATATAAAACAACTAGTTAATTAGAAACTAATCTCTGAAATGGTCACAAATAAGATTTTTATTATATACTGAGGGAGAGGCATATTTAGCCTTTTCAGAATGCTGAAAAATGCAATAGGCAGCCAATCAAAGGGATCAGAAATCACTGGAAGGAGCATTTAATTACAAAAGCATATGTTTATTTTTTTTCCAAGAAGCATTGGATTCCTCTGTTTAATTTGGCTGTTCCTATTGTTTGTATCCAATATATTGTTACTTGCCCTTCCTCTTAAGATTTTTTTTTTGTACTTGGATAAAAAAATCAAGCCAGAGAACATCTGGGAGTAAAGTATACTTTCATAAGGCATGCAACTTCCTTTTTGAGGTTAGGGTACTAGAACCTACAACTTTAAAAAATGGCATAAGAAGTTGTTCAAGAACTTTCAGTTCCAGTTTCCAATATCAGATTTTGTTCTATGTTCAAGTAAGTTTGTGGCAGATGTTAATTTCAGCACTTCTTAAGTTAGCATTTTGGAGGGTAATTGTTAGCCTTCAGATTTATGAACTGCAACTGATAGGATAGGATGCTACATTTTCCAAAACAACATGCCTCACATATAGAGCAATACAGAGTAAAGCAGAAAAAAATTCTTACGTGTAAGTAATGGCAAACCACATTATATTTTTTATTCTGTGCTTAATTCTCTTGCCTTTGTCCCAAAAAAGACATCTGAATCTGTCGATATTAATATGTCCTTGCAACAGATAATGGAAACTATTCCTTTTTCTATCAAACTACTATAAACAGGATTGCATGGCAACAAACTGGACTGATGCTGAATTTTTATTCTGTGCTTTATTGAGAAACTGCATCCCATTCAGCACTGTGAGTTTGTTATGGATAGAAGAGATATTTTTTTGAAAGACCTTAAAGCGGAAAAGAAAATTTCACTGTCTACATTGTACTATACTAGTATTTCTTTTTTCTCACCACACTTATTGCAGTGTATGTCTGGCCCAGCTTAGAGATTCTTTTTCTACTATAATTTCACTGTGAAACTAAAGTTTTATATATAATTCAGCAATTTCCTGCTCTTTAATACTGAGAATGTAGCTACTAGTGATATTCAAGTTCCATTTCAGAAGAAACTAAATTCTGAACATGAGCTAGATGATTTTTATCTGGGTCTGGAACTCTTGTTAGTTTATTTCTGTTTTCAATTTTTTTTCTAAATTACAATTTACAAAAAAAATGGTTGAATTTAGATTGTGGAGAGAGCAAGAGATGCAACACGTGCTTTTTATATTAGCAACTTACTGGCAGAGGATAATATGTTCAGTGATACTAACAAACACCCTAAGAATGCTGAACAAAAATGCTATGTTTAATGCTTACTGAAACAACCTGATTAATCTGTATTTTCAGTGTGTTGGGCAATTTCTGTAAATTATACATAAAAAGACTAAAAGGTAAATTGTGACAAAATGTCTGAGAACAATCCACTAGAATTAAAACATGGGTTGTACTACAATAAATTAAATTGGTCCATTCATTCAATGTTTGATCCAATCAATTGCTACTACTTGCCCAAGAGTTCTGTGACTCTAGAATCCACATTACATGTAGAATTAGTGCTTCAATAGTTTTATATTTATTCCTTGACTCGCAATATCACAGTATTGGCTAGGAGAACTACAACCAGAATATGAAACTACATTATAATGATGCCATCTTACACTTTCTTTAGTATTCTCATTCATTCAGTGGCAAAGATGTTCATTTTGCATATGAAATCTTGCTCTTTTGAAAATCTTCATATTGGGGCTGTATGAAAATTGGATAACCATATTTTTAGCAGTATAGAAGTTATGTTGAGAGTAATGTACAAATATGCAAGAGTGCAAATTTAAATGTTCTACAGTATTATCATTGGATCTCACCTATATTTTAAAGCAGAATGATTGGTTTCTTACATTCTTGTGCTAGCTTGAAAATATATTTTAAGACTAAGTTTAAATTTTAACTGTAAATAAAACAACTGGACAGCCAAAACCCAAGGTACTCTTCAGACTGGTAATTTATAAGCACTGATAAATAAACTTATACAAAACTCCTTATAGAAATTTGCACTCTGATTTTTTTTCCTCAACATATGAACATGTAAATAATGTAGGCTGTACCAAAAAGTCCAGTTTAAGCAGGACAGTGGCAAGTTCTCCTAACTTTTATATGCATTGTAGACTAGTGTCTGTATATGTGTTAATTGTAGTGGGGTTTTGTCTTGATACGCCTGAAATTTATACTTTGAAATAAACTACTGGGTTTTTTAACTTTTTGAGTTTTGTGTGATTAGTTTGGAAGATAAAAAGAGCATTTGGTTTAAGGAATGGAAATAACAGTCCAGAATACTTGCTTTCAGAGCATAAAGTAATATTTATTAAATTTATATGCATCAACTGACAGTCTCAATGGTTTACTACACTGAAGAGCAAAATGAGACTAAAATAAAACATCAATGGTAAGTAAAATAATTTTAACAACATAAAAATCAGCTAAACCAGACATGCTGTCACTCATCATAGATCCTCTAAAATAAATGATTTCAAACATTTGAAAGGCAAGATTGATGGCATACAATTTTACTAAATAAGTTCCCCAGAAAGCTAAAACATGGGCAAATCAAAATTCTTAAGAGAGGTTTGTTCATAATACAAGTGTTAAGGGAAAAAAATGTCTAAAAGGTTCTACCACCTGTTCTTTGCAGATAAGGAATATCAGTTCTTCCTGGGTTGATTCTACTTGGAGAAAATAGTTCTGCAAATAGTTTGTGCCAAGCCATATAAGGCTGTATAGCTAACAATCAGTACTTTGAATCAGTAGAATCAGAATCCTAAGGATGGAAGGGATAACTAAATAATTGTTCTTGGTGTCAGAAATTTCTCCTTACTTCCAGGCTGGATCTCGCTATCAAGCTTCCGCCAAATCTTGTCCTGCCCTCTGATACCTTAGAGCAGGGCTTTTCAACAGGTGATACACACTCCTGCCCAGCCCAGCCAAGGATAGAGGGGGAAGGAATGAGCCAAACCGGCACAGCGCAGGACTTGCCATGAGGCAAAGGCCCCAGGATTGGCACTTCTGGCACACCCGGAAGAGAAAAGAGGAGGGCAGTTTGAGCAGGAGAGGAGAGGGGGGAAAAAAGACACAGGCTTGGGAAGAGGAGGAGGAAGATTCAGCTGGAGTTGCACCGAAAGTAAAAGGAGGAGGAGAGGCAAGATAGAGGACAAAAAACAGGCCGGGTGCGCACACAGGTGGCAGTGACAAACACATGCGAAACACAGCTGGGGAAGGGTCGCAGCATGAGAGTCCACGTTACCTGCACTATGCTGCCCAGCCCCCCCCCCCAGCCTGCCAAATTTGGGCAGGCAGCAGTGCGTTCTCACCACGCAGAGAGGCTGGGCCAGGCTGAGCGAGGCGAACTGGCTACAAGCTGAACCTGCCTGGGTGCATGTAGAGATGGTGGTGAGTGCATGAGCCTGGCACCTGGCATCCTGGGTGAAAGAGAAGCATTCAGAATGCGGTCAGCCTGCATGGCAAAACAGTCATTCGGGACACCAGGCGCATGCGCTCGCTGCCACCTCTGTGTGTGCCCAGGCAGGCTTGGCATGTCACCGGTTTGCCTCGGCCCAGCCGCTCCGTGCGGTGAGGAGAGCACGCCACTGCATGCTGAAACCAGGCTGGAGTCTCAGCGTAGCGCAGGTAACATGGACTCTCATGCCGCTTATGGTATCCCCTCCCCCGGAGTACACGGATGTGTGAAGTGGGCAAGGGTCATTTGCTGATCTCCTTCACGGAATGCCTGTTTTTCTTCCTCCCTCATTACAAGTATCTTCCCGCCACTCTGCTCCTAACGCTGTGCGGCTCTTGTCCAGCAATTTACAGTGGCCTTTCAAGTCATGGCCACCGGCAGCACAGCCACCAGCCGCACTGTCCCCCTCCCCCCAGCACGGAGGGAGGGAGGGAGGAAGGAAGGGATAATGGGAGGGAGGGAGGGAAGGAAGGGACAAAGAGGGGAGGAAGGAAGGAAGGGACAATGGAAGGGAGGGAGACAAGGAAGGCGCCCAACCCAGTCCCACCCCCCTCCACCAGAGACCCACGGATCCCCCTCACAGCCCCACCCACACACCCCACAGGCACCCGCAACCTGAGTGATGTTGAGCTGGCCATGCCCACCCCCCCCAGCCATTGACTTCGTTTGTCAAAAAGTTGCAAAAGGTGATCACATGACCCGGGGACACTGTGGCCATCATAAGTATGAATCAGTTGCCAAGCATCCGAATGTAAATCAGATGACCCTGGGGATGCTGCACCAGTCATAAGTGTGAAAAATGGTCATAAGTCACTTTTTTCAGTGCTGTTGTACCTTCGAACAGTCACTAAGCGAATTGTTGCAAGTCAAGGACTACCTGTACTTTTATCACTTTTTTCCTTTTTTTTTTTGGTCATCAAGTTTTTGACACTTGCTAGGCGACTGGTGGTACTCAGCTATTGCTATATCCTAAAAGTGATACAATGGGTGAAAAGGTTGAAAGCCCTGCCTTAGAGAATAAGTCAATCCCCTCTTCTTTATGTCAGCCTCTCAAGTACTGGAAGACAGTTATCATCTCTCCTCCCTCACCCCCAATCCTTTTTGATAAGATAGACACAACTGTTTACCATACGATTTAGCCTCCAGACCCTTTGTCATCTAGAGCAGAGCAGAATAGAATGCTTTATTTGGCCAGGTGTGATTAGATATACAAGGAATTTGTCTCTGGTATAAAAGCTCCTGGTATACATGCAAAGCAACAGAGTAATAATAATCATAATAATGATACCAATAAGGGGACAGTAAAGAAGATGAGAAGGACCCATACAACATGGGTGAATAAACATAGACATAAGATAGTACTGTGAGGATTAGAGTGAGGGCATGAGGGGAAAAAACTGTCCCTGTGTCTAGTTATGGCATGCAATGCCTATCGCACCCTATCGCACCCTCCCAAGGGAAGGAGTTGAAACAGTTTAGGGATCTGTAGTTGAGGGGTCTGTAGTTATTTTCTCAGCCCTCCTTCTGACCTGGGCAATATGCAGGTCTTCTGTGGAAGTCAGGCTGGTTGCAATTGTTTTTTTCTGCAGTCCTGTTGCAGTCTGTATTTATCCTGTTTAGTTGCTGTACCAAATCAGTGATAGAAATTCAAATGACAGATTCAATTATTCCTCTGTAGAACTGTATCAACAGCTCCTGGGGCAGTCTGAGCTTTCTGAGTTGATGCAGGAAGAGCATTCTTTGTTGTGCCTTTTTGATGATGGTTCTAATGTTAGGTGTCCATTTCAAATCCTGGGAAATTATAGTACCATAAAACTGCTATATCATCTGCAAACTTTAATATTTTAACAGAAGGATCCTTAGGGATACAGTCATTAGTATATATAGAGAAAACAATGGAGAGAGCACATAGCCCTGAGAGGTGCCAGTGCTAATTGTCCAGGTGCTCTATATGATTTTCCCTAGCTTCACCTGTTGCTTCCTATCTGTCAAAAAGCTAGTAATCCACATACAAGTATGGACAGACACAGCTAGCTGAATCAGTTTAGAGTTATTTTTTTCTGAAATGGTATTGAATGCCAAGTTAAAGCCTACAAGATTGACCCATGCACAGATCCCTGGGGATTCAAGATGTTGCAAAATATAGTGCAGTGCCATATTGATAGCATCATCTGTCGATCTGTTTACTAAAGGGGTCTAACTGCAAGGAGTCTAAGAGTGGATCTGTGATGGTTTTCATGTGGACCAGCAATAACCTCTCAAAGTGTCTTCATAACTACAGATGTCAGAGAAACTAGTCTGAAGTCATTCAGCTCCCCAATGGGGAGTTTCTTGGGAAATGGGATGTGTCAGAATCCATTTATATCATATTCATAAATGTATGTTTCAAACATTATTCCATGGATTCTGCCATCTCCCGAAGAGGAGAGAATGGATGTGTATTGAACGGGTATTAGGCATTTCAAAGGAAAAGAGAAGCCTTTTGAACTGGGGAAACAAAAGGGGGGGCTAGCATCTGGCTTGTGTCAGGGAAGAGAGCAATAAACATAAAAGGTCCTAAGTTCCTTTTTCCCACGAGAGGGATGATACGAGGTAAATGATGGGGGACTGACCAAATGGGGTTGGGGGGGGTTAAACCGGGAACTCTTTATAAGGGTTTAGTTCATGGAACAATATTAAGTCCTGTCTTGTATTCCTACAATTAAGCATGTCATAGTAAAGATTCTTTTTGGACTAGATTTGACTCCAAGAGTTTTGTCTTCCTAAGACGTGGTTTGGGGTGGGTCCTGACAGGATGATAGTAGAGTATTTGAAGCAACAAGGGACATAGCACATATCCTGTTATATATTAAAGATGTGGGTGAAGATGAGGACCAGTTGTTCAACATAGGTTGAAGGAATTACTCCATCTGGAACTGGTGCTTTTCTAATCTTGTTTGTTCTTCTCTGCACACTTTCCAGATTCAACATCCTTTTTGTATCATGGTTATCAGAACAGGATGTAATATTTCAAGTATGGTCTCACATTCTGTAAAACCGTATATCATTTTTTGTTGTCTTGACACTATCACTATGTTGATGCAGTCTAGGATTGCATTGGGTTTTTTGGTACCTCCAACATATTGCTGGCTCATACTTAAATGGTGGTCCACCAGGACCTAGATCCCTCTCATAGTTACTACTGTTGACTCAATTACAATTCAGGTACTGTACTTGACAGCGGTAGGCAGCCAGTACAGGGTTTGGAGTACAGTTTTAATATGCTCCTAATGGCAGATGCCAGTTATTAACCAGGGCACTGCATTCTGAATTAATTGAAGGTTCTGAATGATCTTCAAAAATATCCCTAAGCAAAGTACATTTGAAGTAGTCCAAGGAAGTGATGAAAGTATAGAATGCTGTTGCATGGTTCTTTCACTCCTGATAGGACTCTAAATACTGCACTAACCAGAACTGGGTGAAAGCATAAATCTGGTTATAGTCTTCAGTTGCTCTTCAAACAGCCATAAATCCAATAGGTTTCTTCCATCCCAATGTGATCTTTTGGAGGCAATGCCACCCCATCAAGAGACAGTGTCAGAGAGCTATTATTTTTCAACAACTCCACCCTGAGATTGCTGGAAATCTGTTTAAGCATCTGCCAGAATTCATCTAGAATCAACAGTCACTTGTAATACGTCATCCTAATCAGACTATTTCTTCCATAGAAATCATTTATCTGAAATGAACAAAATCCAAGGGCTATATATGTTATTATGCCCATACCTACTTGCATATATCAGGCTTTCTCTTTCTCATAAGAAGCCAAGGGTAAAATCAAGGTATATCCAGGTCAGTTTAATTGATACAGCAGAAAAAATGTAAACACAATTAATTTTCCTGCATATGTTAAAATCCTCAGATACAGATTATTCACAGCACTGGTTTCATAGTAACAAAATCAAAGTTATATGACTCCGGTAGACCCTGGTGCTTTGTCTGGTTGAAATGAACCCAGCTGAAGACAGGTAGGTCTTTCTCCACAGGTGGCCCATTGATGGCATAGGCTGTAAACTTTGCAGCCATACTGATATCTGCTACCTATACAAAATTTTAAAAAAGAGAAGAAAAGAAGGGGTAGATGGATATTTCACAAATATAAAATGCACAAATTATTTCTGAAATTTCCTTCAAATATGAATAGGTCATTTTAATTCATGCTTTTTCTGCTTTCTATGTGACATTAAAAGAAAGCAAAATCATTCAGAAATGGCCCAGGACAATCCAAACCATGTTAACTGAATCACATATGCCCCAAACCAGGCCCCTTTATACAGCAAGGTGAATTGAAGACCAGAATGGAGATACTGAGTTATACATTTGATACTGGTGACATATGATTTTGTGTATTTTAATTCTGTGTAAAGCAGGGAGAGAGGCCTGAGTAATTTCCTAGATTTAAATAAAAAGGGAAAGCTGGCACATGAGGATGCATGACAACAAATTTGGATTCATCCAGGTTTTGTCTTGAGCTGACTTTATGAGCAGATTATCTATCAAATATTAAGCCACATTGCCTAGCAATGAAAGCATGGTGAGATTTCAACAACCAGCCTCCTTAGTGAGAGAATCTTAACAATTGTCCTATGCTATTTCTTCTCTGCCAAAGATACCCAGTCTTGTAATGTGTTGTACATACAGCTATCTTTGAAAACCATCCAGAACCAACAACTGGTGGTGTAGTAGTATTGGGAATCTCTTGTGATACCCATGAGACACTTTATTTCATGAGCTCCACTGACTGACTTCTGGGTATAAGTCAAGTTGCTGGTTATCACCTATGAAACCCCTCCTAGCATAGGACCAGGATATTTGCAAGGTGGCCTGCTTCCAACAATATTTCTCCTTCTCACACATTACAATTGGAAGGCATATCCATATCCTTTCCTTGAAACTGTCATATTTTGAGACCTGAGATGTGCCTTCTCAATGGTGGCTCTTTTTGGAATAATCTTCCCCTCAGCATAAGTTGGCTGCAACCTGCAAGCCATTACAAAGAAGGTTAAGACCAAGCTAATACCTCAAGCCACAATGAGTAGAGTCCCCATCCATAGGAGTTATACTACACTTCAGCTGTGTTTGCCATTTATTGCCTATATCGTTTTAATGATATAGATTGGGATTTTTCTGCTTGTTGGTTTTGTCTTTTTCTTTCTTTTTTTAATGCCCTTCTGTTCATATTTTCCCCATATTTCAATTAACTCTTTTAACTACTTCCTCTCACAATTCTTGCTATTTCTCTTTTTGACATCCTGAAGTATCTCAATGTTCTGTTCCTGTATGAGTCTTCTGTACTATTGCAAAATAGATGGACAAAACAGTGGTGAGATTCAGCCAGTTCGCACCATTTCAACAGAACTGGTAGCTAATTTTTTATTGCCCAGGCCCAGAATGGACTTCCAGAAGCGGCATCCACACAGAGAACCAGTTGTTCACATATTTGAATCCCACCATTGGATAAAAATGACAAGTCAATGTTCAAAATTTCTGAATCTTCCTTCCAGAAAATCAAATACAGTTGCAAGAAAAAGTATGTGAACCCTTTGGGATTACGTGGAGTTTTTCATGAATTGGCCATAAAATGTGCTCTAAACGTCATGTAAGTCACAACAATAGAAAAACACAGTCTGCTTAAAATAATACTACACAAACATTGGCTGTTGTCATGTTTTAATTGAACATAAGATGGAAACATTCACAGTGCAGGGTGGAAAAAGTATGTGAACCCCTAGCCTAATGACTTCTCCAAGAGCTAATTAGAGCCAGGAGTGAGCCAACCTTGACTCCAACCACTGTTATGATATTGGATGTGTTGCTGACAGCTGTCCTGCCCTTTAAAAACACACACCTGTTTTGGGTTTACTGGTCTCAAGAAGCACTGTCTGATGTGAACCATGCCTCACAGAAAAGAGCTCTCAGAAGACCTACGATCAAGAATTGTTGACTTGCATGAAGCTGGAAAGGGTTACAAAAGTATCTCCAAAAGCCTTGATGTTCATGTGTCCACGGTAAGACAGACTGTCTACAAATGGAGAAAGTTTAGCACTGTTGCTACTCTCCCTAGGCGTGGTTGTCCTGTAAAAATGACTGCAAGAGCACAGCGCATAATGCTTAATGAGGTAAAGAAGAATCCTAGAGTGTCAGCTAAAGACCTACAGAAATCTCTGGCACATGCTAACATTTTTGTTGACACATCTACAATAAGGAAAACATTAAACAAGAATGGAGTACATGGGAGGACACTACGGACGAAGCCATTGCTGTCCAAAAAAAATATTGCAGCACGTTTGAAGTTTGCAAAAGAGCACCTGGATGTTCCACAGCACTACTGGCAAAATATACTGTGGACAGATGAAACCAAAATTGAGTTGTTACTGTAAAACATGGCGGAGGGAGCATCATGGCTTGGAGCTGCTTTGCTGACTCAGGGCCTGGACGGATTGTTGTCATTGATGGGAAAATGTATTCCAGAGTTTATCAGGACATTTTGCAGGAAAACGTACGACCATCTGTCCGCCAACTGAAGCTCCGCAGAGGATGGGTGATGCAACAGGACAATGACCCAAAGCATACAAGTAATTCAACAAAACAATGGCTTCAACAGAACAGAATACGCCTTCTGGAGTGGCCCAGTCAGAGTCCTGACCTCAACCCGATTGAAATGCTGTGGCATGACCTTAAGAGAGCGATTCACACCAGACATCCCAAGAATATTGCTACACTGAAACAATTTTGTGCAGAGGAGTGGTCCAAAATTACTCCAGATGGTTGTGCAGGTCTGATCTGCAACTACAGGAAACGTTTGGTTGAGGTTATTGCTGCCAAAGGAGGGTCAACCAGTTATTAAGTCCAAAGGTTCACATACTTTTTCCACCCTGCACTGTGAATGTTTCCATCTTATGTTCAATTAAAACATGACAACAGCTAATGTTTGTGTAGTATTATTTTAAGCAGACTGTGTTTTTCTATTGTTGTGACTTACATGACGTTTAGAGCGCATTTTATGGCCAATTCATGCAAAACTCCATGTAATCCCAAAGGGTTCACATACTTTTTCTTGCAACTGTAGACTACACACATGAATGAAGGTAAATATACATGTCCCATGAAAATGTTGCAGGATCCAATCTGAGTCAGTTACCAGAACCAAAGTTTCATTCTTCCAAGGTTTTGGGCTGATGGTGGCTCCCCATGATGGGACTCCAACACAAGCCTGAAAACCTGGGAGAATAATCCTTTTGTCCCTTTTGTCAGTTTGGATCCTGTAACCTACACACAGGTTAAGAATGAAGACTATGATATTCCTTAGTCAAAATTAATTAATTGGGTTGGGCTGGGAAGGGGGGGTGGGGGTGGGGAGGGGTTTTGTTAAAGATAAAATGTATTGAAAAACTTTTCAATAAAAAAAAGACGTAATGCAAACGTAAAGAAATTTGCTTTTTTAAAAAAATAAATGTGTTTATTTGCAATAAATGTTCCTTTCCTCCTCATCTTAAAAAATAAATTAATTTCTCAAGAATAGGAGTGGCTACGGCTCTTCCAAGGGTTACTAAACTACAATTCTGAACTTCCACCACAGTTAGCCAGCAAGGTGGTTAGGACTACAAGAGACCCCTTGCCTCTATCTTAAAGGGAGAATTAAATTTTATACTGTACTAGTCTATATCGTGAAGCTGGAATAATTTTCAGGCTGCCTCTGCAATAGCTATACTTTACTGTCCTAACACTGAAACAAGTATTTACACTGAATCCTCATTTTATTTTTAACTGTTAATTAGATGAAAGTTGTTATCAATGGAAGTGTGATAAAAATGGTATCAGTGATGGTCAAAGTAGCGTGGTTTCCTCAGCTCCTGGCACCTGCACTTGAATGCACAAGTAATTACAGGTGCATATAATGATGTGCAGGGGGCGGGGTGGGTATTGTGTATGCAGAATAATATGAGTTAACTCAACCTCACAACTATCTATAGTGGGGCAATATCTTTAAAGGAATGTTTACCTTAGAATCATAACACCCAGCTGGAACCGGAGACTTGTGGCTCAAGTCTTGTCGACAACAAATGGTATTGCAGGGATTGTGTTTTGTGTACGGATCTTCCTTATAATCTGGAAATAAAGGGGAGAGGATAAGTTTTTGCTCTCTTGCTTAACCATGAATGAACCTTGTATCTGTACAGTCAGAGGTCTGTCATTTGATTCTTGCCTCTCCTTCAAAGAACTCGGAGACATTTCTTGCCACCCCAGTTGGATTTTTTCCTATGGAGCAGGTTAGAATAAGAGAGTAGAAAAGAGGGTCTGCTCTGAGAAGCTGTGTAAAGATAACTAATTAAAATTTGGCTCCTATCACTCATGGACTTGGAAAACATATCTAAATGTATCTAAAATGTAACAAAGTAACAGCTTTGTTCCCTATGCCATCTGGCTGGTAAACTCACAAGATTCATTTTTCTCACCATGCACATCTATACATAATCTGAACTAGACTGTGTTGTTTCTCTGTGTCATAGAACATGTGGTTATGTGGGTATATGCAATTTTTTGGTCATATTTATGTAGTGCAGGGGTAGGCAACCTCGGCTCTTTTATGACTCATGGACTTCAACTCCCAGAATTCCTGAGTCAGCTGACTCAGGAATTCTGGGAGTTGAAGTCCATGAGTCATAAAAGAGCCGAGGTTGCCTACCCCTGATGTAGTGTTTATTGGAGGTGGTGACCCTTTGAGACCTGTATGCAATGCAATTTGATTTTAATGTATGCTGATTAGTGTACATTTAAAGTGACAATAAAGTTTTCTATTCTGTTCTGTTCTTCATCAGGCATTTAAAATTCAACATTTCTTTCTTTATTTTAACAAGATTCAACAGATAATGGCTAAGAGTTTCACAGTTTAAGTTTGGGAAAATTGACCTGATACTGCTATTGCAAAACAAATATTTGTTAATGAGTTTTTTTATTATAGAAGAGAAAATAATCTAAAAACAAATCAATAGAAAAATTTAAAATGACATACTATTATATCTCATGATGTGCTTCATGGACTCCATATCAGTTACTTTTCCTTGGTCCCGTCGGAAGATTTTAGCTCTTGGAGCCATTTCATAAGAAAACTCCAAACCATACCTTTGAACATATTCTGTATATCCACTCATATTGTAAATTACTTTATGGAAAGGGATGTTGTAGGAAGGCCAGTATCCTGTCAAAACAAGGCTTTACCAGTAAATGAATTCACCTGGAGCTTTTGTACATTGCTTGTATTCAGTTGCAAGTACTATATGTCAAAATTGAACAGTCCTCTCTCAACAGAAGCGGAGGGATATGACATCTCCAGTCTACAACACAGTCCTTTCAACAGTTCCAAGAAGGCTCCACATAGATTTGCATCACTCAGGTGACTCGGAGGACACAGATAAGCCTCCAGACAGCATTAATGACTAGCTAAAAGAATGCAAATGAACAGCTGTCTGCAAGGAGTATAAAACTTTCCATTCCCCACCATCCAGTCAGAGCTGAAGAAGCTTCTTGGATGAAAAGTGAAACATCTTCAAAGAAAAAACAAGAAAGTCCAGTTGCCTTGTGAAAAAAGCAACTTTGGGATAACTATGACCTGGATGACTGAGAATCTCCATAGACACTGAGTCTGAACAGAATGTGAGCCAAACTAGCATAGTAGAAAAATTTCATAAAAGGAGGTTTCCTTTGGCAAAGCTGAAGTATTTAAGGAATTTCAAATTAACCAGAAAAATGTGGATTTACATTGTCTAACATCTGTAGCACAATAGAAATTTGTATTTAGTGCTAAAGTGTCACACACGCATAATTTCTATAAATAGAAATTTTGAATTCCTGCTAAGTTGCAATTACTAATGTTGAGATTATTTGCAATTTCTATTAGGAAGTTTAAGCTGAGGTTATTTATCTTTGGCCCTCTCCCCTATTCCATTATTCCAAAACTCTTACATATTTACCATTACGAAGAACTTTTGTTTGATCTGAATATTTTACAAGTTTGGGGATCTGTTCAACGATATAAAGAGTCCCATCTTCAAGGCTTCTTTGTAATTTGATCTTTTTTGTGTCAAGTATCATATACTGGTTATTGTAGGTACCTAAAGAGCAGTGAGAAAATAGTTAAATCTTTACTGTGCACACACACACACACACACACACACACACACACACACACACACCCGAATCATGGGTGAAAAGATTCCCATTCAAATATACCAACCAGAATTTTCTTTTTCAAAGGTTTGGGCCCAGGTCTTTCCTGAATCTGCCATCATATTGGCAATACGGACTCTCTCCCATGCAAAGAGGCTCTCGGGTACCACTTGTTTAAGAAGAAAAAGGTTGTATACACTGTTTGTGGTCTGCAACATAATCAATCCACTGCCAAGTATGTAAAAGTCATCAAGGGAAACCAAAAGGCCTGAAACAAGAATTTTCAAAAAGTTTCTTATTCCAAAGGAAACCCTTCATAATTTTTTATTCTAATGCTTTATTTCCAGAATGAAGGAAATTAAATAGATAAAAACAAAGACTCTACAGCAACAGCAGCACCAGAATCAACTGATTATAAATGAAAGAAAACTAAATTCAGCTAAATAATATATTCAACAATGAGACTCTGGAAGTGGTGAACTTTTCCATACTGGAACTATCTGTGAAGAGATTAAAGTTTATCTGTCAACAATTGTTTCTAGAAATGTGGATTGGGCAGGACTGGACAAGTCTCCAAAGAGGCTTTTCTTGCAGTCTCTCCAACACAACACAATCAGGTAAAGACCTTCTTAGTGGTGTTATTTATATGGGAACATTCATTTGCACAACATGAATGTCCTTTCAATCAGAATAGAGCTGTGGAAGGGACCTTGGAGGTCTTGTAGTCCAACCGCCTGCTCAAACTGGAGACCCTATAGCAGTGATGGTGAACCTTTTAGAGACCGAGTGCTGAGCTCCCCTTCTATTCTTTTATCTAAGTCATTAATGAAAATATTGAAAATTGAAAATAGTGAAAATATTGAAGAGTTCTGGGCCTAAGATGGAGCCTTGTGGTACCCCACTGCTTACTTCTCTCCATGTGAATGTAGTACCCCTGGGGACTACTCACTGAGTACAGTTTGTCAGCCAGCTAGAGATCCATCTGGTGGTGATGTTGTCTATCCCACTTTTTTCTAGATAATTTGAAGATTACTGAGCCTAAGATGGAACTTTGTGGTACCCCAGTGCTTACTTCCCTCCATGTAGATGTAGTACCATTAAGGACGACTCGTACTGTCGTACGATTAATGTAGTACCCTTAAGTACGGTTTGTCAGCCAGTTAAAAATTCATCTGGTGGCAATGCTATCTATCCCACATTTTTCCAGTTTACCAAGAAGTAGGTTGTGCTACTTTGTTGAATGCCTTGCTGAAGTCTAAGCATACTATGTCCACAGCATTTCACTGGTCCACTAATTTAGCCACTCTATGAAAGAATGAAATAAGATTGGTTTGGCATGAACTCTTTTTAACAAATCTGTGCTGGCTACTAGTTATAACTTTATTTGTTTCTAGATGTTCATAGATCTGCTTTTTGATTATTTTTTCCAGTTTTTCCCCAAGTATTGATGTTAGGCTGACCGGCCTGTAAATTCCTGGGTCTGTTTCCCCCCCCCCCTTTTTTTTTGAAGATGGGAAGACATCAGCTCTTTTCCTCTCCTCTGGTAGTTCCCCACTGCTCCAATATATTTTTTAAAGAAATGGTACAATGGTTCTGACATAACATGTGCCAGCTCCTTCAGAATTCTGCAATGTAATCTATCCTGGTGATTTATATTCATCAAGGTCAGACAGGTGTTCTCTTACCATTTTCTTGCTTATTTTAATTTTTATTTCTAGTCTGCCTTTTTACAGTTATGTTTTTGTTACATTGGGCTATAGTTTTGTTTTTTGCATGAAGACTGATGCAAAGAATTTGTTAAGCAGCTCTGCTTTCTCTCTACTGCCTGTTACTTCCTTGCCATCTTCTTTCTCTAGTGGACCGACTGTTTCCCTGAACTTTTTCAAATGTTGAAAGAAACTTTTTTTTTAATTATCATTGAGTTTTGTTGCAAGTCTTTGTTCATTCTGAGCCTTTGTTTTCCTGACTTCATCTTTGCAGATTTGGGCTATCTGCTGATATTCTGCCTTAGTTATGTGTCCCTCTTTCCATTTTTTGTACTTCTCCTAGTATCTTTCCATCAGTTCATTCCAGTCATGAGTTTCATCCCACCAAGTTTCATTAATGGCAACTATATCATCTCTGCCTTCATATACTAATACTAATGTTTGTTCATATACTAATACTAATGTTTGTTCCCTAAATGTTGAGTGTTAGTTTATAGGTATTTGCAGTGCTTTTTTGTAAGAAAAAAGGTGCTGGAACTCACATTTTGTTAATCTTTTATTTATCTTTTGCACCACATGTCAGTTGTGTAACGAAACATAGTGGTCGTCGCCCACAGTAAGCACTCAGTGTGCAACCACACGACCAATCACAAGCTGAGCAGTGCCACAAGCTGAGCAGCTGGATGAAGTACGCATGCATTGGAGTTGACACACAAGCAGCCTACATGCACCATTTTAATGATTTTGCCGCCGACCTGCTGTGCTCGACAGGGTAACTCAAGTCCACATGGACCAAACATCAAATTTTCAAAAGTTACTTTTAAAACTTGGAAAATCTGTTAAAAAAGGTGCCGGAACTCCGTTCCAGTGAGTTCTATGACAAAAAAGCACTGGGTATTTGAGTCCTTTATGGCTCTTGGGTTTCTTATATCTCCTACTTTGTAACTGGGATTTCCATCTTTTTCATCACTCTCTACTTCATTCTGTTTTTCTTTTTATTTCTTCTTTCTCTTTACTCCCTACCTCCTTATATGATTCATTATCTAGTGGTTTTTGCTTGGAATTAGGTTCTAAAGGTCATGAATATTGGGGCACCTCCCCTCAATTTTTGTTTAAAGCCCTTTTGATAAGATGAGGCAGTCGCTTTCCAAATATATTCTTTCCAGTTCTTGTAAGGTCAGTCCATCCCTTGCCAGTAACCTTTCATCTAGATAATACAGACCATGATCCATGGACTTTCAACCCTAGGCATGTTAAAATCCTATGATTCTGTGTTAATTTTAACAAAATACATGTAGAATTATTCACAAGACCAGCCAAAAAAATGTACTCTCTTTCAGTCCATCTCATGGTTTGAGGAATGATTGCCACATGTGAACTATAGGGGTGAAGGAGGATTAAAGATGGATCTAACTATTCCTGTTTCATTTTGTGATACATACAGTCCTAACTTTCAGGATGGGAACACATTAGATAAAGGACTGCAATGCTGCATATTTGCCCCTAATTTCGACTCACCCTGGGAAAAGCTCTCCTTGCTTTTCACCTCACAAAAGACACCACAAAAATGATTTATTTTATTACTTAAGATTCAATTCTAATTTAGACATCTGTACAACTGAACTGTAACTGTCTTTGTGTTGTGTCCAAGTACTTTCATATTACATTATAACACTCTACAACACTCTTCTGAATGCAGTGCTGTTGAGCTATGTTGGTTTATCTTCATCTAGCATAGACAATGGAGGATGGTATACTCCAAATATGAATGGGGAGAAATTTGTTTGGTTTATGTCTCTAAGTTCAGTGTGTGCATAGAGATCCAACCTGGAAAAGGCTATAGCTTACAGACAAACAAAGAAACACATATGGCATGTTTCACTCATCTAAATTACCTGGATAACTGCTGAAAGAGGCACGTCCTGTCTTTGTCTGTGGGTCAGTAATTTTGAAGTCCCAGTGTTTATATATTCTCAAAGTGGCAGCATATGTGAACCAACTAGAATGAGCAAAATAGATATTCTCATATCCAGGGAGGACCTGAGAAAAAGAATGAATTAATTATCTATAAATAACAGACAAATCATTTTTGTTTTCCTTTTATGGAACTTAACATTTAAAAATCATATTATTAATCGTTGGTTAGTATTTTTTTTATTGAAAAGTTTTAAAATACATTTTATCTTTAACAATCCCCCCCTCCCCCTCCCCTACCTATCCCTCCCTACCCCTCCCCCCCTTTCCCCCCTCCCCCCCCCCGACTTCCCAGAGCTAAGTACAGGGTATAAAAACAAAGAACAATCATAAACATCCATATGCTACCAACAATAAATTCTTAAATCTATCACTCTCTAGCTCATATAAAATAACTACAAGCAATATTAATATTACATATAAAAAAAAGGAAAAAGAAAAAAAAGAAAGGAAGACTTATTCAAATGCTAAATGAAACTTTTTAGTCCCGTATTTCTTCTGGATATATTCAATCCATTTTTCCCACTCCATAATATAACGTTCTTGTGAATGATCTTTCAAATAAGCCGAAATCTTTGCCATTTCTGCCAGGTCAGAAACCTTTAAAGTCCATTCTTCTATAGTCGGCAGTTCCTCCTTCTTCCAATACTGACCTATTAAGAGTCTTGCTGCTGTAACTAAATTTAACATCAACTTAGTGTCCACAACAGTAGCATCTGTAATTATACCCAACAAAAAGAATTGCGGACAAAACTTTATCTTTTGCTTGAAGATATTCTGCATATTCCACCAAATTTTTATCCAAAAAGCCTTGACCTTTTTACAAGTCCACCATATGTGAAAATATGTTGCATCTTCACCACCACACCTCCAGCATTTTGGCTGATAGTTCGGATACATACTTGCAAGCTTTTTAGGATCTAAATGCCATCTATAAAACATTTTATAAAAGTTCTCTCTTAAGTTTTGAGCTTGTGTAAATTTTACGTTCCTCACTCAGATCTTTTCCCACGTGTCCATTGTAATAACTTCTTGGATGTTCTGGGCCCATTTTATCATACAGTCTTTAACCAGTTCTGTTTCTGAATCAATTTCTATCAATGCAAGATATATCCGTTTGATATGTGCTGGACCCTGATTTCTAATTTGCTTTATCAAATTTTCATCAGTCATTGCAAAACCAGTTTTCTGATCTTCTTTCCACCTGGCCCGTAGTTGAGTATATTGAAACCAGGTTTGAACAATCTTCTCATCTCGCAAGAAATTATACGATTTTAAACACCATACACTTCTTTCCAAGCTTAAAATCTCCTTATACGTAGTCACATCATGTTTAAAACCAACATTTATGTTTTCTATTGCGTGTTTTGGAATTGCCCACAATGGTATCTTACAGTCTAACTTGTATCTATACTTCTTCCAAACTCTCAACAATGCCTGTCTTAAAATATGCACTTTAAACACATTATCTACCTTCTTATCATACAACAAATACGCATGCCAGCCAAATAACAAGTCGTGGCCCTCAAGATTTAATAATCTCTCTTGTGTCAAATTAATCCAATCACTTATCCCTGCTAACGCAGCAGCTTCATAATATAATTTAAGATTGGGCATTTTAAGACCACCTCTTTCACGAGTATCCTGCATAATCTTAAGTTTAACTCGTGGCCTTTTCCCTGCCCAAACGAATTTATTGATACCCCGTTGCCATTCTTCCAAATTAGAATCTTTCTTAAGAACCGGTATCATTTGAAATAAGAATAAAAATTTAGGCAGGACATTCATTTTCACTGCTGCGATTCTTCCCAACAAAGACAATTGCAATTTTTCCCAACTCTCCATTTCTTTTTGAATTTTACCCCATAGTTTTTCATAGTTATTTTTATATAACTTTGTATTAGAGGGTGACAAAAACACCCCCAAATATTTGACCCTTTTAGCAATCTCAAATCCAGTTAATCCTTCTAAAAGAGCCTTTTGCGATACTGTCATATTTTTGGCCAGAATTTTAGTTTTTTGTGCATTAACTTTAAATCCAGAAACCCTCCCATATTGCATTATTATCTCCATCAGGTCCACAACAGAATTTTCTGGCTGGGTCACTGTAACAACCAGATCATCTGCGAACGCCCTCAATCTATAATCCTGATCTCTAATTTGAATACCCTTAATTTTTCCTGAGTTCCGAATTTTTATCAATAATATCTCCAATGTTAAAACAAATAATAAAGGTGATAACGGACACCCTTGTCTTGTGCCCTTCTCAATATTACATGCTTCAGTCAAACTATTGTTAACTATTATTCGGGCAGTTTGTTTTTGACATAATGCCCTAATTGGTTGCAAAAATTTATCCCCAAAATTCATTTTATCTAAAACTTTCATCAAAAATTGCCAATTCAATTGATCAAAAGCTTTTTCAGCATCTAAGAAAATTAGCGCCGCAGGGATCTGGTTGTTCCTTTCCAAAAACTCTAACACATCAACTATATGCCTCACATTATTTTTCATTTGCCTACCACTAATAAACCCAGTTTGATCCCCATGAATCACCTGTTGCAGAACCCTCATCAATCTGTTAGCCAACACCTTAGCAAATATTTTATAATCTGTATTTAGAAGTGATATCGGTCTATAATTTTTAACTTGAGTAGCATCTTGATCTTCCTTCGGAATCAAAGAGATAAAAGCAGTTCTCCAAGACGGAGGCACCTTTCCCCCACTCTGAATTGTCTGAAACAGTTCCTTTAACAGCTTTATCAACTCCATTTGTAAATTTTTATAGTAAACCGCAGTCAAACCATCCGTACCTGGCGCTTTATCCAACTTCAATTCCTTAATTGCTATAAGAATTTCTTCTTCTGTTATCAACTGGTTAATCTCCTCTTTTTGTGCTTGCGTAAGAACCGGGATGCTAGCATTCTCCAAATATACATCAATGTCTTTTTCATTAATCTTTTCCTTAGCATATAATTTAGAATAAAAATCCACAAAAGCTTCCTTGATAAGATCCTGTTGAAACACAACCTTTCCCTTATGTTCAATTTTATCTATATTAGAAGCCCTTTGCTTTTTCCTTAGTCTATAAGCTAGCCATCTACCTGGCTTATTAGCATTGCAAAAAGTATTATGTCTAGCAAACCGCAAGTTGGTTGCCACTTGATCAGCCATCAATTTATCGAATTGTCCTCTTAATAGCTTAATAACTTCCTTAGTCTTCACATCCAATGGGTTCAAAATTAAAACCTTTTCTTTTTCCCTAATTTCATTCTCCAGTTCTTTCCTTCTGGCTTCCAAAGTACGTCTGTATTTATTATTCATATATATTGGTTAGTATTTTTAATAGCCTGCATACAACTAGTGGTGTGAATTAAATATTAGTAGAAGAACTAGCTTTATACAATTTTGAAGGTGTTGCAAAAACTAAGGATTTAGAGAGAGACAAAAATGTGGGTTTTTTTTCCCTCCTGCTGCTATCCATTGGATAAGAATAAAAAAGAAAGGATGGAGGGCGGGCGGGCCCCCACTGTATTCAGCAAACCTATGGAACTGAGAAGTCATGAAAACTTTTCAAATTAGCTTTCTTAGCATGCCTTGCACAGAATTAGGACACCATCACTGGCGTGCTTGTGTGTGAAAATTGGCAAGATGGCAGATGCAATGGTGCAAACCAAACCCACCTCTTTTGTATGTGTGTGGTCTTATCTAACCTCAGGTGAAGATCTGTTCAAAAGAAAGGAATAGCAGTTGAAAAAGGCTGCCTACATGGTCCCTGATGATCATACACTTTCAAAGATAGGACTTGATGGCTGTTTACACCAAAGGATTTTATTGTACAGAGACTGTAATGGTATGTAAGAATGACTTTGAGACAGGAGAAGGAACATAGCTCAGGGAACCCAGCAGATAAGAGGCAGTTTAGCCTGCAGCAGGGATGTGGGTGTGGCAAGCATCTCAGAAGGGACCCTGCCTAATTTCTTGGACTGTAAAAGCAACCGGGGAGAAATGTACTTTCAGACTTGCAAGGTTCTGTTGATGTAATCTTACAATAAAGTGGAATTCATTCATCTGAACTTGCTTCCTTTCTGAACTGTCTTGCAAGGCTGTCAGAGACCCCTGGGAGCAGGCAATCTCAAATTTATCCAGATCATTAGCTATATCAGGTTTTAAAATGCTAAATAAAACCTTGAATTAAATTTGAAAGCCAATGAGTAACTAGTGTCATGGTTCCAATTAAGGAGGCAGATCAAAGAACACGGCATGATTATTTATTCCAAAAAAGTCTATAATAATTAGAACGGAGCAACAGCACTCATGGATGGATGCCAGAATCTGAATTCTCCTCCCTTTAACCCATCATATCATACAGATTCTCCCTCCCTTAATTACACATCATGAATCACATTCACCATTTAGTTTAACACACAAAGTTTCACTTCTCTTCTGAAGCACGCTCTTATCTTCTCAAAACATCCGGGTTGAATTCCTCCCGCGCTTTAGTGATTCAAAGCCAAACAGTTAAAGCAAAAGGCTGCCTCTTATATTGTCAGTGCAAAAACATATCAATGTTTGCAGCATTGACAACTAGTACAGCTCTTGCAGTGACGGTATTATCTGAGGAAAATAAGAAGCACCCATAAGACTCAAGCCACTGTATTCTGGACCTGCTGTAGCTTTCAAGTAGTTTTCAAAAAAAAAGCACCATGTAAATTGCATTACAATTGTTCAGTCGAGAAGTTACAGTGAACTGGTTTTCGTGATATGGGAATGTTTGGAATTGAGACATAAAATGGAATTATGTAAAGGCCTTCCTAGTCACAGCTGACACCTGCAAGCAGAAATGGACCCTCAATTTATGAACCTGTCCAGTCTAGAGGAGTGCAACCAGAACTATTAATTTATTTACTTTTTTAAGACCACCCATCTCATCATAATGGGTCTGGCTAGCCAACAACAATTAAAAATAATACAACCTAAATAGCATAACAACCAGTGCATATTCATCAGACAGGGTAAAACTAGAAGCAACATCAAAAACCAACATTGAAACAACCATTTTATGGGCATCTGAACCCCAAGAATTTAAAGAAATAGAATCTTAGGACTGAAGGAACCTTGGTGATCATCTAGTCCAGACATGTCAAACTCGCGACGTCACGTGATGTCACACGACGTATCGGGACTGTTTTGCTGGCAATGGGGTGGGTGGCAGTTTGACACCCCTGATCTAGTCCAACCCATTGCTCAGTGCAGGAATCTAGCTCCAAAACATTTGAAAAACAAATATATGTCTTAATTTCTTCAGTATATTCTACAGTGCCTGCCATTTAATTCCAATCTGCTAAAAATGCATCTAAAATTTATGGTTTCTCATGCTACCTAGTAATGTGTAAAACTTGGGTTTCCCTAATTTCATGTTGGATTCACATCCTGCATTAAATTGAAAAGCCTCTGATTAAATAGAATTAGGCTACTTTTAAGCTGTTGAAAGAGATGAATCAATGTTTGTGGGTTGGTGACTTCCTCCTTCCTAATTCAGCTGGTTACAGCAGTGCTCCTGAAAATCCAGGTAATGAGAATAATGGAAAATAAGCAGGTTGTGTTGACAATGCATTAATATTTGTACTGCTTGAGTTGTGCTGTAATCAGTTTCATCAGTCCTTGTAATCCTAAAATAAAATTTTAAAAAATGCTACTGCTCTCATGTCAGGGTAATGATTTAAAGGCTAACCAGCTGATGTAAGGTAAGGTGGATGATGCAATGATAGGAATGATTCAGCAGGGTCTGTGTCTGTGTCTGCAACCCTTTAAGAGAGTGAGTATAAAAGGGAGGGCTTTTGCTGGAATGTCTCTCTCTCTTGTACATTTCCTGCTGTAACTGCTGTGTGTTGGAGTTTGCTGTATTACCACATGTATGTATTTTGTTCCTAGTGTATATTGTAGATAGTGTAGATACACCATTTTTAATAGACCACTGTTTACTGTATTTACTTCTGGGTTATCTCAGGGCAATAAGACTGTGCATGCTCTGACATCTCACCTTGATTAAAGCTGAGCAATGACCCATATCCCATTGATATATCCTGGAAACATCTGGCATAGAACGAAAATAACTTTTTCTTAACTGTGAGTTTAAGGCAGGAATGAGGTCAAGTAGATCGCCAAGTGCATTTAGGAAACTAATTTCAAAGTCAGTGAGAGGCTGAAATCAAAAAGATAACAATATACATAAGATTCAGGTTTATCTACATGAGTTTATCTACATGACAGGCTTAAAGAATCCATGCCTAACCATGAAAACCTAAAGAGCAACAGCAGTGATGTTTTAGTTTAAACATTCATATTAAAATTAAAAAAATAGTAGTTCATAAAGAAAGTTCATAAAGGAAATTGGATCTAAAACTGATTTACCAGACATGCTTTATTCAGACAACTTTACTGATTAGTATCCTATTTAGAGATAACCAGATACAGGACAAAGGAATATTTGTTCCTTGATAAGATTATACAATGAGTGAGCAAGGGAATTTTTTTGATTCAGCCCCTGCAGATGTGAGGCTTCTGAGTAAAGAGTCAGAGTCCTTATCAGAAGATTCTGGTAGCTCAAAGTGCTCCATACAGGTAGTCCTTGAGCTTCCAAGTCACTGCCGCACAGGTGAGAGACAAACTGCCCTGTTTTGTTGCCTTAACAAGATTGCGCAGTGCTGCAGAAATGGAGCCTGCTCATTACATTTGCATGTCGCAATGGCCATAAAGTGTCTGGATCCTAGTAGGGTGGGAATCAGGCTTAAGGACACCTTAAGGACAGCAGGGTGCCATTGTGAGAGAGAAATTCTTGCAGAGACCCAGTGGGCGGGAGGAGGGAGAAGATAGTGGCACTGCAGCATCAATGCGGTTGATTGTAAGGGAGAATGAATATGGGGCATTGCAGCAGCCATAACTACAGGACTGGGTCATAATTAACTTTTGGGATACCACCATAATTTCAAACAACTGTTAAGCTATCAAGTGTAAGTCAAGGACTACCTGTATTCATTCCTTGATAGAGTTTCCATCATAGAAGAGCCAGAGAAAAATACAGTCCAGGGAAGGGGGGGGAGAGAGAACTTCCTGCCTGTTGCCTTGTCCCACATGCCCCAATACAAAAGCACTCAACAGGAGGTGGTGAGTTCTGTCATTCCCGATAGGCAGCAAGCGGGGCAAGCAACAACCAGAAGGCGGGAGAAAAAGAGGAGCTCACCCCTACATTGATGCCTTAGCACACCAGCTGAAGCAAGAGCTACAAACCAACGCATGGTTTGTGGCTCATCAGAAAGAGCTGACCATGAGGGAGGGGTTGGCATAGAAGGGGGATAAATTGTATATCCCAGACCACCTGCGACTGCAAGTCCTGCAACACAGCCATGATGCTACGCAGGCAGGCCACTTTGAGTTCCTGAAGACACTGCATCTTGCTAATCGTTAGTTCTGGTGGCAAAAGACGAAGAAAGACATCTATGTGGAGAGCTGTGTTGTTTGTGTGGCCAGCAAAAGATTACCAGAGAAGAGTCCAGGGCTGCTGCAGCAAGTGGCTGACCCAGCCAGACCGTGGAAGGAGATAGCCATGGACTTTATAGTGGAGCTACCGGAGAGTGGGGGGAGCACCATGATTTGGACTGTGATAGACCTGTTTTCCAAATAGGCCCACTTCATTGCCTGTACTGGCCTCCCCTCAGCCAAGAAACTAGCGAAGGTGTTTTTGCAATACATCTACCGACTGCATGGAGCACCTAAATGCATCATTTCAGATCATGGGGTCCAGTTTACTACTAGGTTCTGGAGAGAGTTTCTGAGGATGATTGGGTCCTCCCAGGGGCTCAGTTCTGCTTTTCATCCAAGTACAAATGGATCTGCAGAACAAGCTAATGCCATAGTGGAGCAGTACCTGCGCTGCTATGTCAATTACCAGCAAATGAACTGGGAAGAGTTGTTGCCATTTGCAGAAATGGCATATAACAATGCAGTACATAGTAGTACTGGTTTCACTCCTTTTAAGTTAGCAGCAGGGGTGGAATTCGTGCTAATGCTAGAGTGCCCATAGGAGCCTTCCTCCTCAAGCACCCTAAGCAATTGAATGGGTTTGTTCCAACGGGTCTAGAGTGATGCAAAGAAGGCTTTAGCTAAGACAGCTGAAAGTTAAAAAAACCAGGCAGTTAAGAAACAAGCTCCCCAGGAGACATTCCATATAGGGGATAAAGTGTATCTGTCTACAAAGTATCTTAAGCTGAGACAAAGTTGCGAGAAACTAGGGCCGAAGTACATAGGTCCTTTTCCCATAGTAAAAGTCATTAACCCAGTAAGAGTAGAGCTAAAACTACCAAGGTTGTTGGGCAAAGTGCACCCAGTATTCCATTGCAGCTTACTGAAGCCACACAAGGGATTAACACTGAGACCAGTAGGGACAGCGGCTCCACCCCAATAGTGGAAGAAGGGGAAATGCATTATGAGCTTGAGTGAATCCTCAATTCCAGAAACCACAAAGGGAAACTGCAGTACTTAATCCAATGGGAGGGTTACTCGATGTCAGAATCTAGATGGGTAAAAGCATAGCACATAAAATCGGATTGTTTGGTAAAACAATTTCACACCAAATACCCCCAGAAGCCAGGACCAATACAAAAGAAAGATAAGCATTGATGTGTATTCTTTTTGTTTTCCAAGTTCCCTTTCCTTCCAATGGGGCAACCTGTCAAGCTACGAAACCTACTGTCTTTAGAACTGCTGTATGCTTCTAGCTTGCCAACAGTACAGGAGGGAAAAAGGGGAGAATTTTGGGTCCACTGGTGCTACTTATCCACGTGAGAGCCAAAGCCATTGAACAGTTGTTTTGGTGAACTAAAGTTTCTTCTCATAATAATTACTGGAAAATATATTGGACAATGTGACCTGAACTGTCAGAGAGGGAAAGGAAAATTTCACTCTTTTAATTATCTGCTTCCCACCATTTTCTCAGAGCTAGCTTCTTTTCTATCGATTTGCTAATGCCTAATAAATGTAACATTAAAGAATGCAATGACTCTGGTGTTTTACTTCATTGGGCTTCTCAGCTGGAACTTGACATTAGGTAGGAGCCAGAGAGAATTTAATTCATTTGCCAATATTAAAATTGGAGAACAAACAAAATAGCTGGGTGTATACATATAAGTCTCCAAATATAACTACACATAATTATCCAAATAGTATTCAAATATCTTATTTTTGTTATTTTAAGAAATCTACCACCTTTAAATATATCATTTAAATACTTAAATCCAAATTCAACAATAAAACAGTACCTGGCTATCAATATAGCATAAAAATTACATATTATTATAAAATCTTTCAATATTAAAGAACAAATATGCTGCTTACTTTGTCCAATAGTTATCCAAAATATGAACAAACAAGTAGTCTTTTATTTGTCTAACTGGTTTCTATTTTCATTATTTGTAAAGAGTATAATTCAATACTGTTCTCATGATTTTGCCTGGCATAGTGGAAAAAAATGAAACAAACTACATATTTTAAAACTGGGTTTTTATGTATATTAACAAATAAGGCACTAAAAAGAGTACAGTCCTACTTACAAGATCAATGCAAAATGTATGCATTTGTTGGGGAAACACTGCCAGTATTTTGCATTGAACAATATTTCTGCCAGTGGCATCACTGGCAAATCATTCTTTATTTTGGTACAAATAAGGCTAAATTAAGGCTGGGGGGGCAGAGGGGGATATATGCTTATCAATACCATGAGGACAAAAAGGATAAGTATTTCCTTCTTTTGAATATGGATTATTAGCCCAACAGTTAATCTTAAATAAAAAATACAGGCAATTATTTGGGTTTACTTCTAGAACTTAAGTACATGCCAATAGTTTTCAACTGTTATGTTACATCTATTTCATAAAAAATGTTTTATTAACATTATATATAGAGTCAAGAAATACTTTTCTGTAAATCGCTTTCAGAAAAATTAATTCAAAGGGGATAAATGCTATTTTCACTTCAAATGATATTGACCCTGATTCCATTAGCCCCACACTCCATATTTTCTTGCAGTGCTGAGTCAAAGAAAGAAAATTTGTTTAGTTATTCATATCTTTACTGTCATGTTGTGCCTGAATATGGAAATAAAGGTGAAAGCTATTTGTATCCAATGAATTCTCCTCCTGCTAATTCACAATGGCAACATCCTGTTGGCTCTAGGAAGGTCACCCAGCCCATACAAAAATTAGACCAATAATGACAGCACCTTCCATGTGTGGTATAGCAACCGCAGAGAGACTTTCATCTTCCATCTAAGCTTCCTAAATGGTTAGAGAATTCTTAAGTAATGCTCCGCTATAATGCTGTACCAAGTTCTATATCAAATGGAACAGCTGTAACATAAAGGATGTTTTACATATTCAGTATAGAAAGCAGAAAGACTTGGTCTTAACTTGAACCTTAAACTAAACTCTATTTCCCTTTCTGAAAGTTAAAGACAACATATTGCTTCTTACTGTCCTTTTCTGCCGTTTAGCCCATTCCACGTTTCCCATGTACAGCCCATCCAGCTGAGCAATAACATAGCCTGCATTTCTCCAGAAGGGGTCATCCTTGTTATTTTTAATCTGTTGCCTGGTCCACTCATCTTGTTTCCTATATAGGAACAAATCTGAGTTTAAGATATATATATTATCAAAACTACTGAGATTTATATTTAAGGTTTGCTCTATTCTATGACTCAGTGGAACTTTCTTACAAATAAATATGTTTAGGATTATGTTGTCCTCAAGCTATTAAACAATTAAGTCACAGAACAAAGGGCAAACCATACTAATATATGTTCTTTTGTTAAAAAGTGACTATATCAAGTCTCCCTTCAACATGCGGCTTTGATAATTTCAAACATCACAGATGACTCTGCTAAATATAATGACCGCTAAACTGCTGGAGACCCTGTCAAAACCAAAAAGGCTTGTGGCATTTTGGAAATGTAGTAAATCAATTATGTCATAGCCTCTCCTTGTATCACATGCTTTAGCTTCAGTTCTTGCAGAGTCATGCTAATTCTGTTTGTCTGCTCCTCATTTAGTTATGTATTGCTGGAGCAAGTGGAATTTGCTTAGTAAAACATTCAATAACTGGGGATTGGTAAAGCCATATTATGGTACTTGTTTCATTGCTACTTATGAATGGAATCATTTTTGACAATAGAATACATACTGTATAAAATCTTTAACTTTTTGTTCAATGATGACATTCTTAATCATCACAGGAAAGAGATTTGCAAAATGGTCACTCATATGCCTGAAAGAAATATGCAGGAAATATTTAGTCCACTTGTTTTGCCTTTCCAATAAGAATATACTGTATAATATACAAATTTGATGCATTTTACTTAACTTGTATCTTTAGTACAGCAACAGTTGTGACATTCCAATATAAAGAATAAGAAAAACTGCACATAATTTCATTCTGTATGTGAAATAACAATAAGCAGGTTTCCCACCCTACTCACAGTAATCCTAATTAAAACTATATATATATATATATATATATATATATATATATATATATATATATATATATATATATATATATATATATATATATATATATATATATATATATATATATATATATATATATATATATGTTATTTTTATAAGATTTTCCTAAATTACCTTGCATCTTGGTTTGCCTACTCTAAATTATAGGCAAAACAACAAACCATAGAGATAAAAAAATTGAAGAATGAATTCAGAGAATAAAAATAATCTGGAAAGAACTCCATATGGATTTTCATAGTTTGCTCATAGCAAACTCTTTGTCTTCCAAAGGACTTACAGAGGTTTATGAGTAGATTTGCAGATTGAAAGTAGTTGTGTGTTGTCAGTAAAATAGTTACTATTCTCTTTACAACATATGTGTACGATATAATTAAATTAAATGCAGATAATATAACTTTTTCCTTTGTGTTTGTTTCATATGCATTTCCCTCTCCCATGTTAATAATTACTGATATATTTTGCAGGGGAGTGAGGGTGTAGAGAAGGATTTGGGGGCCAGCATGCAGCCTGGGGTCAAAGTGCATCATTGACTTAAAAGTCAGATATCTGAAATAATAGATTTGTACAAAATTGTGGGAGTTGAAAGCCATATATCTTAAATATGCCATGGTTAGGAAACAGTGTAATAGACTGTACTAGATTGCAATGACATTTCAGTAGGAGACTATTTGCCACATTACTGGGTTATTTTTTTTAATTATTGTAATTTAAATAGTATTTTCTTGCATTACACTGGTATTACTGGAGATAAGAAAATGCACTCTCTCCTTTGAGCATGCACCCTTGACAAAAAGAGAAGCAAGCTTTGGATGAAATATCACATGCAGCCTGGACTAGTGGCATGCAATACCAACACTATATTGTGACAATTTTGACTTTTAAAAAATGCTCTGAGAGTACTGTGATATTTCATGGTACCATTTCATTGAAAGAGCACTAACCAAGTCTTTCTAAAGAAGAGGAAAAGGTGCAAGCATCAGCATACAAGTAGTCTTTTTATATTTGTGAGAGGGAGAAAGAGAAACTCAAAATTTTGTAATGTGAAGGTGATTTCAATATTATCTAAGACCACTAGATCTCCAACTGAAACGTTTTTGTAACTTAAATAATTTATTTTTCTGATTATCAGTGTTCCCCTTAATTCATTACAAAACCTGTGCTAACCTAAAATAATGTCCTCCAATATGTCTATGGATATTCTCAATCATCCAGGTCAGGGTTGTTCCAAAGGTGCTTTTTCTGAAAAGCAACTGGACTTTTTTTGGTGTTTTCCTTTGAAAACATTTTGCTTCTCATCCAAGAAGCTTCTTCAGTTCTAACATTCTAACAGTTCTAACAATTATAATTGAAGAAGCTTCTTGAATGAGAAGCAAAATATTTTCAAAGGGAAAAAAATCAAGAAAGTCCAGTTGCCTTTTGGGAAAAGCACTTCTAGGTCCTCCACCGTGGTGCCCTTCAAATTTTGGACCTCAAATTCCCAACCTGTAAATCTAGAATAGCCTAAGTTTAGGGATGTTTAGGCAAGACATCACTTGCCTTAATGTCTTATTAAGTTACAATTCACAAGAGGAAGAGAAGCACAATCAAATTTGCAAGATTTTGTTATGGTAGCCAGTCTTAATAAAGGTAGTTTTAGGCTTCCATAGAATTTGTTTCTGGCCTGGTCCACATCATAGACAATAGTTGTCTAATGTCCAGGAGATGAATTTTTCCTTAATATGTACTGTATTAAAAGTAACTATTACAAGTAACTAAGCTACTTCTTTCACATGCACAGTCTCCCATCCTATTTCTTACTGTCGTAATCATGGCTTGCCACAATATCTAAATTGTTTACAATTAATGTGGTTTCTCTATCATTTTTGTCCAAGGCAAAATAAGAAACCATGGCTCAAAATGGATTTATGTCTCTATTTTGGAGGCACGTTTGGTCAAGTAGAATATTTTGGAACTTGTGAATACAGCTAACTAAGTAACAAGGGAGTGTATTTTTTTTCCAAAACTCCAAAAAGTCCAACCCTCATTTTAGATCATCAGTTAAGCAATGTCAATTTAGTTTACCAAACTACTTACGAAGCAGTGAGGTAGCCTTCCAAGAAACCTGCAGCATACATGAGTATTTCATTGCTTATGCGCTGGTTACCATAGCCTGCTTTGATCTCAAGAATCCCCCATCCAGTAGATTGTATAGTGTCATTATAATAGCCATAAGCGTCGCCATTCTTGTCTAATACATCCTTAATTTGGAAAGATTTTTCAGCTTCCAACCAATATACAGTAGCATAGTGGATATCTGTAAGGATACAAAGAAGTTCATTGGAAAATCAGAATATAGTATTAAAAACTCCAATTCCTTGATTATGAAAAAATTATAAAGAGGAAGATGGGTGGAAGATATTCTTTTCTCAGTCATTGTTTGTAGTTAGAAACCTGTTTCCTTCCATGCAACATTCTAGTCGCTTGTCTTGACCTTGCAGCTTAACACAGGATGGTTACATCCTTATTTAATCTTAAATCACTCATATAAACAATACAGGATGCATTCCAGTCAGATGGAAAGTCACCATTATAGTTCACCTACCTAAAAAGATGAACCAAAAAACTATATACCAATAAGTCTTATTGGAATCGTGGCTAAACTTTTTGATAAGGCAGCAACCCTATTTCCAGTAATCAGGTCCCTCCTGGGTAAGGAAGAGCTAAGGAAGCCCGTGCAAGGTCACTTTGAGGAATATTCTTGGATATTCTTGGCATGTGTAAGATAAAGTTGTTTGACTTTGCTCAGAGTTAGACTGTGGCTGGGAGACCCCATGGAAGTGATGGAAGCAAGTCTGAGTCATGTTATCTGGTAAGAATTTGAGTCAGTTGCGCTTGAGGAAATGGATAGGTTCCTGGGGGCTATGAGCTCAGTCACTTGTGTTCTGGATCCATGCTCCTCCTGGCTGGTGAAGGCCTCCCAGGAGATGGCATGTGATCCAAGCAGTGATTAATAGATCTTTGCAAGATGGGATGGTACCACTTGCCCCCAAAGAGGCAGTGGCATGCACCCTTCTCAAGAGGCCATCCTTGGACCCCATAGTATTGGACAACTTCAATAAGATCTCCAATCTTTCTTTTTTAGAGAAGCTTGTTGAGATGGTGGTTGGTGCAAAGTTATAAATGTCCAGGATAAAGCAGATTATCTGGACCTTTTCCAGTCTGGGTTCAGGCTGAGGCACAGCACTGAAACAGCATTGCTCATACTTGTTGACTACCTTTGGAGGTAATTACCATGATATCCTTTAGTACCAGTTTCAGGGGCTAAGAATGGGAGCCACTGTGCTATAATGGCCTCCTCTTTCATTCATAGCTGGTTCTAGCTGCTCTTGGTAGGAAAGGAGAGGTCAATATGCCATTTCACTGCTCCTTTTTAAGATCTACATGAAACTGCTAGGGGAGGTTATCTGTTGGTATGAGATTCGGTATCATCAGTATGCTGATGATACCCACTTATATAACTCTACCCCTAGCTGAACAGGTGATATTGAGGCAGTATTGGCTAAATGTCTGGAGGCTATAAAGGCCTGGATGGGGAGGAACCAGCTTCAGTTTAATCCTAGCAAAATGGCCTCCCATGTCCATCTGGTATTTTATCTTTGATTCTGGACAAGGTGGCACTCTCCCAGACTGAGTTGGTACATAACTTGGGGTTCTCCTGGATTCACAGCTCCTACTCAAAAAGCAGGTGGCAACTTTGGCTTGGGGATCCTCTGCACAGATTCATCTAGTGCACCGATTACACCTCTTCCTGAACTGAGAGGACTTGTTCATGGTCATTTGGATAATCCATTTGGATTATTGCAATGCTTTCTAACTGGGGCTGCCCTTGAAGAACACCTGGACACTTCAACTTGTCCAGAACACAGCAGTGGGCACAGTGATGGGTACTCTCTTAGGTTTGCCCATGTAACATCTCTGGTGCCCAAGCTACACTGGCTTCCAGTTTCTTCCCAATGCAGTTCAAGGTGTTAGTCATCATCTTTAAAACCCTATATGTCACAGGGCCAGGTTTTTTGTGGGATTCCCTTTTCTTAAGGACAGCTTTCCATCCTACCTGGGCAGATAAGGTAGGCATTCTCCTAATCCATCCTCTTAAATGTTGTAATCTTATGGGAGCTAGGAAATGTGAGTTTTCCAGAGTAGTCACTGCCTTACGTAACCCCTCCCCCTTGAAGTTAATCCTTTATCCTTCTAGCTTTCCATAAAGCTTTGAAAATTTTGTTTTCCTCCAAGTGCTCAGATGAACTGACTTCATATTGGAAGCTTGATGAAGCCCAATTTTTGGTTTTTAATGTGTTTGGTTTTTATTGTTTTAATATGGTTTTATGTTATTTTAATTTTTGATTGGGAGCCAGCCAGAGTACGATATGAGTGGCTACATAAATGTTTAATATATATTTCACTTGTCATAATTAGAAAAGCACTAAAATAGGGAAGAAAGGAAGAAATATATTACCTAAAGCCTTTTCTAAAATGGCAGAAAAAAATGTATTCAAGACATATGGAGAGAAAAAAATCCAAAAAAATTGCAATATAAACTTTATTCAAATAGATACAAATCATGGTCTAGAATTGATATGGATATCCTCTGAAATGAGCACAATGATACAAGAAATAGAGATAGAAACTAATATCTGGGCAGATCATAATCCAATAAAGATGACTTGGAGAGGAGACAAGAAAAAATTAAGATGGTCCCTGAACAAATCTATATTGAAAGAAAATGAATTTATACAACTAGCGACAAAGGAAATGGACTTTTTTTTCAAAATAAATAAGAAAGAAGAGACATTACTTCAAAATATGTGGATTACAGCTAAAGCATATTTTAGAGGGCTGGCTATAACCTATACTGCTAAAAAGAACAAAGAAAGAAAACAACAGTTTATTTTATTTATTTTTATTTTATTGAATTTATATACCGCCCTTTCCCGAAGGACTCAGGGCGGTGTACAGGGTACTTAAAACATTGATACAAAAATTAAAAACAATTAAAAGAATTAAATTTAATCCCTGAAAAAATATAAAAACCCCAATTAAAAACTCTCAGCCTGGGCCGGAAAGCTCGAAGAGCCAGGTCTTCAGGTCCCGGCGAAATGAACGCAGGTCGGGGGCGGTCCTAAGCTCCATGGGCAGCTGGTTCCAGAGGGCAGGCACACCCACAGAGAAGGCCCTCCCCCTGGGTGTTACCCGCCGGCAATCTTTAACCGGCGGCACCCTGAGAAGGCCCTCTCTGTGGGAGCGCACTGGATGAAGGGAACTTGATGCTGGCAGCAGGTGTTCCCTCAGATATCCTGGACCCAAGCCATTAAGGGCTTTATAGGTCATCACCTTGAATCTCACCCGGAGGGCAACCGGAAGCCAATGCAGCTCGCGGAGTAGAGGTGTTACATGGGAGTGTCGGGAAACCCCCATCACAACTCGCGTGGCCGCATTCTGCACCAGCTGAAGCCTCCGAGTGGTCCTCAAGGGCAGCCCCATGTAGAAAGTGTTGCAGTAGTCTAAACGGGAGGTCACGAGCGCATGAGTGACTGTGCGTAGAGTGTGTGTAGTTAAAGTTGAAGGAGGAATTTAGGAAATTAGAATTAGAACTACAAATAGACCCCCAAAAGAAAACACTTAAAAAGCAAAAGGAAATAATAAAACATAAATTAAACCTTGTAGAGGAAGAAACAATGGCTCAACAAATTAAAAGGGCTAAAGAGAACTTGAAAATGCTAAACCGGGGAGATGGTTAGCATATAAATTGAAAAAAGAAAAAGAGAAAAAACTGATAAATAAGTTGCAAGACTCAAAAGGTGAATTACAGTTTCAAAATAACACAATTTTAAAAATCATCAAAGATTTTTATGAGACACTTTATGATACAGAGGAAACTTCAAAAGAAAAAAATGCAGCAGTACTTTAAAAAAAAGCAGATCTACCAAAAATTTCAGAGAATATTCAAAACATATTAAATGAAAAAATATCAATGATGGAGATAACAGAGGCCATAAAAAGGCAAAAAAAAATGACAAGACCCCGGGCCCAGATGGACTACCTGCAGAACTTTATAAATCCTTACAAGATATATTAAGCCCAATAATGAAAGAACTGTGTAATGAAATACTTTTGGAGGCTAAAATACCAAATACATGGACAGAAGCTAATATTACTTTAATACCTAAAGAAGATTCTGATTTGTTGCAAATAAAAAATTATAGATCAATATCGTTACTAAATGTAGATTATAAAATTTTTGCCTTAATAACAGCAGAAAGATTAAAGAAATTTTTGCCTGAATTTATATATACAGACTAAAATGCCAGGGCCTTTCAGGATTGGGACAGGATGAACATGAGAGACAAGGCCACCCCCTCCTGATCCTAGAGCATGGAGAGTGGAGAGAAGGTATAGAAATTAAAAGACGAGATAAAAGATGAAAAATATAAACTACAAGCATTTGCAGACAACTTGGTTTTTATAGTAGAAGAATCACTTGAAACAAGCGTCAAGCTTATGGAGAAAATAGAAGAATTTGGAGGAATGGCAGGGTTGAAAATAGATAGAGAAAATACTAAAGTTTTAATTAAAAATCTTACAGAAAAACAAAAAAAATCAACTAGCAAAAAATCCCAAACCTCCAAATAGTTAAAAAAGTTAAATATTTGGGAATCCATTTAATAGCAAGATATGCAATAATAAAAGAAGATAACTACATAAGATTATTAAACAAATAAAATTAGATCTGGAAAAGTGGAAAAATCTACAACTTTCGATGCTGGGGAGAATAGTAACAGTGAAAATGAATATCTTACCAAAATTACTTTTTTTATTTCAAACAATACCTATAAGATTGAGAAAAACCTTTTTTTGATAAACTAAATACAAAATACTGAAATTTATTTGGCAAGGAAAAAAAAGCTACAAGAAGCAAAAGAAAATGGAGGATTCGGACTGCCAGACTGGACGCTATATTACCAAGCAACTATATTAACATGGATAAAAGAGTGGATAATGCTTAGAGTCAAAAGATTTCTATACCTAAAGGGGCATGACCTACAACTTGGATGGCATGCTGTCTGTGGTATGGGAAGAATAAAATGCATAGATATTTTCAAAATCATTACATAAGAAATGCACTTTTTTCAAATATGAAAAAATAAAAGTGAAAATTTATATTAAAATACCTGGATGGCTTTCAACAATGGAAGCATTTGCTTACCCAAACTTGATTAATTATGAGAAAATTGTGACCTATAAAGATATTCTGGACAATGAATGGAAATTGAAATTGAAATATAGACAAGATTTGATTTATATATATACATATATCAATATATACAGTATTGATTTATCATGGTGGCCATATTTGCAAATTCAAACGAGATGTGAAAAAGATTAAAACAACAGGATTTTACAAAGAACAGACAGAATTTGACCAGATCCTGCTGAAAACAGATGAAAAACTGCTTTAAAAACTTTACAAACATTGTTAAGCTTAAAGATGGAAGAGGAACAAGTAAAAGAAACAATGATAATATGGGCAAAGAACTTTGGATATAATATAGAATTAGAAAATTGGCAAAGCTTATGGGAAAGAAACTTTAAAATAATGAAAGTGGCATCCTATAAAGAAAACTTATACAAAATGTTTTATAGATGGCATTTAACACAGTGAGATTAGCAAAAATGTTTAAAAATATGTCTAGTAAGTGTTGGAATGTAAACAAAAACCAGGTACTTACTATCATATCTGGTGGACATGCCCTAAAGCTAAAAGATTTTGGTCAAAAATACAAATATACATATGATTAAAAAACATTTAGACTTTAAGCCAGAATTGTTTTTGTTAGGCATAACAGTAGGAAAATATGAGAAAGAATGTATATACTTAATTTTACATGTATTAACAGCAGCAAGACTAGTATTTGCTCAATATTGGAAAAATGAAAACCTACCAACAGAGGAAGAATTAAAAAAAAATTAGATTGTGCAGAAACGACAGATTGACATTGAAGATAAGAGAGAAAGAAGATTCAGTATACTTTAGAACATGGGACAATTTTTATCAATGGCTAGAAAAATGAGTTAGAGAGAAAGGAACGTAATATGTACTATGTAACATTAAATATGTATTAGTAAGAAGAAGACTATCTGGTGAAGAGAAGGTTTAAGAAATATATTATTAACCAATTGATTATGAAAATATAGAAACTAATTATTACTGATTGTTTTTAAACACATGAATCCAGACAACATGCTATTTGCTAAATACTAAAAAATGTTATTTTATAAAAATTAAAATATATAATCAAATCGTGGATAAAGACCCGATGATAACATTCAAAAATCAGATCAACAAGGTGGCCAACAGACTTAAGAAACAAAAGAGAGTTCATGAGGAAGACCTGAGCTCGATTTGACCTAAAGACTCAGCTATGGCCCATATGTATGGTTTGCCAAAAATTCATAAAGTGGGTGTTCCTTCACACCCAATTGTCTTGCTCAGGGGCACCCCAACCTTTGGTTTGGCAAAGTGGCTTAGCAGATGATTGCAACAGCTCACTGAAGGTGCCATGACCACAGTAAAATTAGCAGAGGATTTTTTGAGGAAGCTAAAAATGACAACAGTTGAAGAGGAACAGGTGATGATAACCTTTGATGTGGTATAATTGTTCACCTCAATTCCTCAAGAACTGGCAGTATCGGTCATACGAGAATTATTACAAGATGAAGAACCACGAAACTCTGACTCACCCAGCTCAGAAGACCTCCTCCAGCTATTGAACTTCTGTCTCAGGACATATTTTACATTTGATGGTAATAAGCATGAGCAAATAAAGGGCACACCCATGGGTAATTGCTGAAGCAGTCCTACAGAAACTAGATTGTAAGGCAATGAATGACTATAAACCCAAATTTTGGACACGATATATTGATGACACTTTTGTCATCATCAAACATCAAGACAAGGCTGGATTTATGGAAACACTCAATGCTATCTATCCAGACATCCAGTTCACAGCAGAGGAGGAGACCAACAATGCCCTGGCATTTCTAGATGTACTGATCAGCTTGGAGCCAAATGGGAGTCTCACCACAAGTGTCTATCGGAAAGCTATGAACACCGACCATATTTTACACAATGACAGCAACCACCCTAGTGCTCATAAGGTTAGCTGCATCCGAGCACTGTTTAATAGAATTGACAGCCATTGCAGCACAGCAGCGGCAAAGGCCAAAGAACAGAAACATTTCTACCAGGTATGTATACAGAATGGATATTCGGCAGATTTTATCCGATGTTGCTGCCGGTGCCATGAACCATGACCAGCTGACAAAGGATCCACAGCTGACATCTGGACGACATTTCCATACATTCATGGAGTATCTGAGACAGCTGCACGAATATTCTCGACCTATGGTACTAAGGTGGCACATAGACCCAGCCAGACCCTGCAAACAAGGGCAATGCACCCTAAAGAATCCTTGCCTGAAGGAGAAATGTCATCTGTGGTTTACTGGATTAATTGCAATGATTGTGCAAGCAATTATGTTGGGGAAACCGCAAAACAAAAGTGCGTATAGTCAGGGCCAGTGGTGGTGAACCTTTTAGAGACCGAGTGCCCAAACTGCAACCCAAAACCCACTTATGTATTGTCGGGTGCCGGGTGGGCATGGCCCATTGGGTGGGTGTGGCTGCAGTGGTAACAGCAGACTGGGTGGGACTAAAAAGTTCAATCAATCAATTCCAACTTTGCAAGATCTCTTTTTTTTCCCTGTGAGAAATTGAAATTGATTGATTGATTGAATGTTGGTTTTTTTTGCACATGGCGGCAGAGGCCTAAAGCAAAAAGGTTTTATAAACCCCAGCTGAAGGCCTAGGACTGGGGCAACCACGTGCGTGCCCACAGAAAGGGCTCTGCATGCCACCTGTGCCACGCATGCCATAGGTTCACCACCACAGGTCAGGGTCATGATTTTCCCAATTGCAATGTATAGCTGTGAAAGCTGGACCATAAGAAAGACTGAGTGCCAAAGAATTGAGGCCTTTGAACTATGGTGCTGGAGAAGACTCCTGCGAGTCCCTTGGACTGCAAGGCGATCAAACCGGTCAGTCCTAGAGGAGATCAACCCTGACTGCTCTTTAGAAGGCCAGATCCTGAAGTTGAAACTCAAATACTTTGGCCACCTAATGAGAAGGAAGGACTCACTGGAGAAGAGCCTAATGCTGGGAAAGATTGAGGGCAATAGAAGAGGACGACAGAGAATGAGGTGGCTGGATGGAGTCACTGAAGCAGTAGGCGTGAGCATAATAATAATAATAATAATAATAATAATAATAATAATAATAATAATAATAATAATAATAATAATAATAATAATAATAATAATAATAATAATAATTGGAAGGGACCTTGGAGGTCATCTAGTCCAACTCCCTGCTCAGGCAGGAAACCCTATACCATTTCGGACAAATGGCTGCCCAGTCTCTTCTTAAAAACTTCCAGTGTTGGAGCATTCACCACTTCTGGAGGCAGGTTGTTCCACTGGTTAATTTTTCTAACTGTCAGGAAGTTTCTCCTTAGTTCTAGCTTGCTTCTCTGCTTGATTAGTTTCCATCCGTTGCTTCTTGTCCTGCCTTCAGGCACTTTGGAAAGCAGGGCAATACACCCTAAGTTTTCCTTCTTCTAAAAAAATCAAAGAAAATGGCTGAATGATAGTGCACATTGATATTATTTGATCCATCATTTTAGAATAAGTATCTAGTTATTGGTGAAAATGTCCAAAGCATTCAAACACTGCTTTATATTTATTCTGGCAATGTAAGACCAACAAGCTTGTAATTTCTCCTGGCATTCTTCTTCAACATTTTATTCTTTTTTTCCAGTTAATCTCTATTTCCTGAGATTTTCTTGTTGCATAGTTAATTTCTCCACAATTTCTGAGTGCTAATCTTCAAGGAACAAATTTTAAGCCTTGGGCTCACATTGTACATTGTTCAAGACTGATCCCAGCTGTTTGCAAATATTGTTGTATCTAATTAATGTTATCTAACAATTCACATCAGGAACACAAAATAATTCAGGAAAGAAAAATCACATACAGCAGGGAGCAAAGTCTAAGCCACTGACCCTCTTTTTTGGAGTGGGGGAAAGATCTCACAGCATTTCTATACTACAGGCATAGTTTCAAAATGAGCAATCCATCTTGTCTGGGAAAGTCTTTTTCACATTCAGCTGCATTTTCCAATGATGAGGTGAAAAGAATGAATTGATTTTTCTCATAAGTTCCCAAAAAGCCACGTATGAAGAAATGCTTCCAAAAGAGTGAATTCCACAAAAGTTTGCCAGCAGCAGCAGCGCACATCCAGCTCCATTGCTATGGCTGCCCAGTGCCACTGACCACTATACAGCTGATTGGTGCAGCAGCAACTTCACCACTTTGGCATCAGCCATGTGGTGCAAGAATAGAGACAGAGTGGGGGGCCGTGAGACTCCTCATTTCCCATTGCCTGCGTGTAGGACCCCCAGTACTTCTTTTTTAAAGTATTTTAATACAGGATTATTCATTTTAGTGTCCCTTTATGCCGTGTTAGAAAGCTGGGGTATTTTGAAGCTGCTTATAAATATTTTTTAACAAATTAGGAGATATCGGGAATATACTCATACTCTCCTTTCTATATATCATCCATAATTCTTAAATCCAACTTTGCTGTCTTAAATTCATTATATCTTTCTCAGTAGACTTCATGTTGTACAGAGTTTCCTCACAAACCTAGGACAGTTATTTTTTTAATCAAAATGAAAGCATATCAAGAAAATCAGCTTTTACAATACTGTCTCAAATCCACAGACTATACTGTCTCTGATCCAAAAGACTAAGGGAATGTGGAGACATGGAGATTAAGTTTACACAAACGCAGTATGTGAGCCAGCTGAACATGCTGATTACATGGCATGGAAGCGAAGGTCAGCATCTTAACTTACAATTTCCATACTAAAGGCTTTAGTTCTTAATTGAAGATTAAAGTGCTTTCTGCATTGGACAGCCTTGTTATAACATTACTCCAACAAAATGCAATTAACATTGTGAAGATCAAGCAACATATATTTTGTAATTATATTGATATTATATTATGGAATTTACAGTCCTAAGCATTTATTAGTGGCAGATGAAAAGCAGATTTAGTACATTGCAGTAAGCATTCTCTTTTCTTTCCTTACTGTAAGGAACTTTCCTTACTTGCTTTTTGTGTGTGTGCTTTTGACTCAGCTTTGACTCCTAGCAAATGCCTGGACAAGTCCCTGACATTTTCTTGGCAAGATTTTTCGAAAGTGGTTTGCCATTGCGTCCTTCTTAGGACTGAGAGAGAGTGACTGACCCAAGATCACCCAGACTTTTTGTGCATAAGCTGAGATGAGAGCTCAAAATCTCCAACCAGATGCCTTGACCATTATATAAAAGTGGCTTTGGGTAAGGGAATCATACCCATATCTATTCTTTCCAATCTTTCACTCAAAATATATCCAGAAAGTAACAATGTAACTTAAGAATGCTGAGATACACAGTACAACTTATCATTTCTTGAAAATAAACTTGAGTAATTTAATCATTAAAATTTCAACTAACTTCAACTACTTTTGGTATTTGAAACAATGGGAAAATATGTGATTGAAAAGATTGAAATTTACATCACTGTATTTTATGATCTTAAGAAGAATTTTTATAAAGTTATGTATTGGTACACATCACCAGAAAAAATGTGTAGAATGTACATTACTAATTTATGTTGGCAAAGTGAAAAACAAGAAGAGATGTTTTACTACACTTGCTGGACTTATAAAATTACTCAAAAAGTTTGGATTCAAATACAAATACAAAGTCAGAGTGATACATAAACAACTGGGGAAAAATTGTAGAACTTTGTTTTTAAACTTGACAACATCATCAAAATTATTATATGTGCAAAGATGGAAAGATTTGGTATTATTCACAATTGATGAATAGTTGGTGAAGATTATGGAACTTGCAGAAATGGCCAAATTGACTTATTTGATTAGAGAAAAAAACAATTTCTGTGTTTATTGCTAACTAGAAATCCTTCATAGAGTTTTTGTGAGTAAGAGAAAAATGAACATGATTTATGGTTTTGATGATGAGTCAGGATATTTTATGGGGAAAAAATAAGGTATTTTGCAACCAAGTAGTATAATTTATTTGTACTTATAACTGATGTGAAGAAACCCAGAAGTTACTTCTTTGTATTTTCTTTCTTTGAAAATAGGATGTGTGGTAGGATGGAGGGTTTGTTGTCACTGTTTCTTGGGGGGAGAGAGCACGGGGGGGGGGGAAGGCTCAGCTAATCTCAATGTACACATGTTGTACTTTGACAATAAAGGTTTATTTATTTATTTATTTATTCTATTAGTTTTTTTCATCTTCTTTCTTCAAAGTTTTAATAAAATTATATGCAAAAAAATAAATTTACCTACTTTTAAAATGATTTCTGATTATTTGAGAAAATGAGAATTTTGAATACTACATAAAAGAGGAAGAGATCACATATTTGATTATCATATAATTTTTGACACTCATTGATAAGGCTATATTTTTCTAAACTACTTCAATTGAAGTGTTATCTGGTTTCAGGACTTTTAAACAAATCAGATGAAAACTGTAAATCAGCTTGTGACATGGTCAGGGAATGGAAAAAATCATTACATTTAAACAGTTAAAAAAGATTCTGTAGATTGTAATTCATTCAAAGAAGCAGCTATCCCCCAACTCTTAAAATCACTCTTAAGAAACAGATTCATAATTTATAGATATTATTTAATCTACTGAAATGGCCAAATTATTTTTCAAAATAAGTATATAGTTTTTATTAGATTATTATGAGTGAGTGTTAAATCATTCTTGTCAACTGTTCTTGCACTCCCTATATCAGTGTTTCTCAGCTTTGGCAACTTTAAGACTTCAATTCCCAGAATTCAGCTGATCCACATATTTTAAAATTGCCAAGGTTGAGAAACACTGCCTTGGGTCCAAAGCAGCCCAGATTCAAATAATTGATGATTCTAATCTTAAAGATTCTCCACTCCATTAAGCCAGGCTGCATGGAAGTCTATATGTTTCTACCCATCTGGTACCCTTAACAGAGGGCCTTCTTTGTCTTTGGATCAACTTAATTATAGATGGCCTTCTTGGTAGCACCACTCCAGTTGCTCATCTTAGAGAATTCACTTGACATCTTCCTACTTAATCCTTCTAAGCCAGACAATGTTCTATCTATGGATACTCCTTTACTTATAACCATATCTGAGCCTCAGATTTCCATTGCAAGGCAGTTATAGTGAGTTTTGCCCCACTTTACGACCCTTTTGGCCACAGTTTGCTAAGAAAAAAACTGCAGTTGTTAAGTGAATCATGATGTCATTAAGTGAAACTGGCTTGCCCCATTGACTATGCTTGTCGGAAGCCATCTGGAAAGCTTACAAATGGTGATCATATGATCCCGGGACAGTTCAACTGCCGTAAATACATGTCGGTTGCCAAGTGCCCAAATTTTTATCATGTGACCATGGGGATGCTGCAATGGCCATATATGTGAAAAATGGTCATAAGTCACTTTTTTCAGTGCTGTTGTAGCTTTGAACAGTCCCTAAATGAATTATTATAAGTTGAGGACTACCAGTATCATTCTCATTTTTTCTGGAGTGCTGCTGAACATATGATATTCCTTTTTTTGAATATACATTAAGTTATAATACTACACAGCCATCTGTCCCAGAAAATGAAGAGCTGGTTTGAATTTAAGAGAGTTATATTCAAATATTACTGTATAATTAAGTTACAACATTACCTTACATGAATTGTGCTCCTCTTTTGAAAGGTTGGAAAGAAATAACTTATTTTACAGATTAAGTTAAATATACATAATTAAATACACAGAAAAACATAAGATGAGGTATTTATGAAATATTGCTTTCAGTTCAGACAGTTTGGATACTTTTTTAAGTCTCTTATTTCACACATAACAAATTGTTATTTGTGTATTTTCTAGTTCTTACAGCCTGTATTCCATTATCTTAATCCATAAACTTGAGTACTTCAAATTTATTAGAACAGTTATACTGGAAATGGTTTTAAGAAGACACTAAGAAAGCTAGTCATTTTGAATTGGCATTCACATTTATTTGTAAGTTATCATCTAGCAAAACATATCACAGCCATTATAAATAATCACAAATCAACCTCTATAAGTGCTGTGTAGGAATTATGCTGGGACAAGATTTAAGCAGTGGAATGTATATGTATGTGTAAGTGTATATGTCTGAGTGTGTGTGTACACCTTGGACAGCCAGAGTGACTAACAGAGAGGTGTTAAATTATCAAAAACCAGAAACATTGGAAGCTAAAATCATAAGACTGTTTCACTTTGGCCATGTTATGCGTGCAAATTCATTGGAGAAGGCAACTAGTAGCCAATCTATCCAACTACTGACTGCAGATGTGCTGGCTGAATATGCAAATCAAGTTACAAAATATTTCGTCTATTATGTATTTTAGCACTCATTAGAATGGAAGTTTATATACTCTCTTAATCCATGGTGCCGACATATGTTAATTATAAATATTTCCAGCCTACAAAGCACTTACTGTAAAACTGAAACTGAAGTTTACATGATACATCACAAAACATTTTCTCTTCTAATATTGCAGTAATAATTGTTAGGATCCATAGGCTTTCCTTTTCTAATTTGCAAGATTTTTTTAAAAGAGAATTTTTTAAAAGAGAATAATATTCAAGAGGGCAATCAAATCCCACCTTGTGTTTACAAATTTAAATGTAGTTTTCAAAGTTTATTCGGAATCACACTACCTACTGTATACAAGTATCTTATCCCTTATATATTGTAAGCCAATTTCTCGAATAATGGAAACAAGAATATATTTGCCTCTTGAAAATAAACGAGGAATGGAAGACTTACTGAAAGTTGTAAAAAGTGCCCCAAAATTTCTGGTTATTATTGATTTCAGTTCAGGATTTAATACTAGGAAACGTGGCTTTATAATATATGCAGCAGAGAATTACCCCTCAAAAAAGGAGAATGTGAAAAAAAAAGTGTTGCTGCTTGTTGCTTTTACTATTTTTACTCATTAGGCAAAAGTCGAATTCGAAACAGTTCCGTTCCATACTATCTATTCCGATTGTTTTAAAAATACGTTTCTTTTTGAAATTTAGAATAGGAATTCTGGAGTTATTTGCGTCGTGCGCCTTTTCCAAACGGAGGTCTTCTTGATGTCTTTTTTTTTTAAAAAAAAAGGCTCGCTTAAGCCAAAGGAGATCCGAGAGGAAGCGACGGAGCCGTCCCTCTCTTCCTCGGTGCAGACCGGAGGCAAAGCAAAAGCGAGATTTCCCGGCTGCGCGGTAACGCAGGGATCGCCGAGCGCCCGGCGCACGCTCTCTCGGCGGGACCCCGCGGAGGGGGCGCGGGAAGCGTCCTCCTCCTTGGAAGCCGCCTCAGCCCCCCGAGCCCCTTCCCGGGCCAGCGGCAAGTGGCCGGGAGGGCTTTCTTTGCCTCTCCTGTCAAGCGGCTGACTCCTCACCTGCTCGAGTTTCTGCCACGGCCCAGAGAAGCAAAAGTCCCCCCCAGGACCAGCTCCAGCACCGCTGGCGGCGCTTGTCCGAGGAGGAGGGGTTGCCGAAGCGGATCATGCCGAGTCCTCCGAGATGGTCCGAGAGTGGGGCAAGAGTACTCGCCTAGCTCATCCCCAGCCGCTGTCCTGGGTGGCACAACAGGTCCGCCCTCTCATAGGCGGGGTGGATTAGAAAGTGAAAAAGGTCTCCGCCCGGGCGTCGAGCATTATTATTATTATTGTGGTTGCGGTTGTTATAAGTGTCAGGAAGCAAAGGATAAGAAAACATCTTGGCTCGCCTTTGATTTCTCCAGACTTTTAAGGCCAAGTCGTCAACCCGGAATGACCTTTAAACAAATCTTAGAGATCAAGAAGCAAGGGATGGAAACTAATCAAGGAGAGAAGCAACCTAGAGCTAAGGAGAAATATGATTAATCAGTGGAACGACCTGCCTCCAGAAGTTGTGAATGCTCCAACACTGGAAATTGTTAAGGAGAGATTGGACAACCATTTGTCTGAAATGGTATAGGTTTCCTGCCTGAGCAGGGGTTGGACTAGAAGATCTCCATGGTCCCTTCCAACTACTTCTATTCTATTCTATTCTATTCTATTCTATTCTATTCTATTCTATTCTATTCTATTCTATTCTATTCTATTCTCAACACCTGGCCGACCCTGTCTATGGGGTTTGGAAGGGAAAGAAAATCATGTCTGCTTGGTATTTCAGCGGCAGATTTTTGGGCATAGAATAAGCATCCTTGTACGTACCTCAAAAGTGTTGTGATCTGATACTGAAGTGTATCAGATTTTGACTGGAGTCTCAGCATAGCACAGTTATATCTTGAGGGTTACATAGATTTTAATGGATGCTAACCACCTGGTGTTTTCCATTTTCTCCTCAGTTTATCTTCATGGATATGTCTGAGCAAACCAAACATGGAATATGTGAAACATAGAAAACTGACAGCAAAAAAGCCCTAGTAGCCCATCAAATCTGCCCTTTGAGCTTTATTTTTTAAATTAACTTATTATTTTTTGAATTACAATGTGTTCCTTGCACAGTCAGCCAGGTATTCAGACTGGATTTGGCATTTTTATCTACCTAAGAATCCTTTCCAAGGACCTCAGTTAGACAGATGTGAATGTTTGATGAGGTTAAAGGTATTGTCGCAGTATGTAAGCTGTTTTAACTAAAGCTGCCTTTTGCAATTTTTTTATTTTTTTTAAAAAATCCCATTTATATCCCGCCCTTCTCTGAAGACTCAGGGTGGCTTACAATTTAAGCACAAACCAATGTGCTTAGCAATAGCCTTCCTTCTATGTATATGGCTGCTTATTATTTATAGTTATATTTTTTATTTTTGTTGAATGTTGGACATGTGTTTATCTCAAGCATGTTTAAACCATTTACTGATGATGTGCCTTTCAGTATTAAAGACAACTTACAGAAACAAAGTATACAAAGTACAGTGTGAAAAGGAAAAGCATTTTCCAGTTGTGATAAAAAAATGAGTAAAAACCCCCTGTAGTTAAATTAGTTACTGCTTGTGTGATAAAAGCAAAAGCTTGGCTTGAAAGCATTTAGTAGATCAATCATTTTTTCTGAGCAAAATTCCTATAATTATGATAGATCTCCCTACTACAATTTTACCATACTTTTCTTGGGCAAATCTGATGTTTTTCAAAACAAACATTGTAGGCCAGCTTCCTAAATTGATATAGCTGAGATTGAGCTCCCTTTCTATTTTTACAATTTTGGTTATTTTAAAGCCATTCCAGTTCTAAAAGTAGGATTTTTAAACTGAATCTAAGAAGAATTTACTTTTTGCACTCAATTTACAACCACAATTGAATCCAAAATTTAAGCGAAACAATTGTGAACTTTGCCCCACTTTACGCTTAAGTGAATCACTGCAGTTGATAAGTTAGTAATATGGCTATTATTAACTGGCTTCCCCATTGACTTTGTTTGTCAGAAGGTCGCCAAAGGTGATCACATGATCCTGGACACTGCAAATATCATAAATATGAACCAGTTGCTAACCATCCGAATTTTAATCACATGACCATAGAGATGCTGCAGTGGTCTTAAGTGTGAAAAAGGGTCACGTCCGTTTTTTCAGTGCCATTTGTAACTTTGAACAGTCAATAAATGTACTGTTGTAAGTTGAGGACTACCTGTACTATAGCTAATGCAAAAGGAGTTCCTGTATTAATTGTGGAATATGATTTCTGATGTGGCCTACTTTGAACGGCTGTCACCAATTTTGAAAGCCTAATAGCATGTTCCCTTCCATCTCTCTTACACTGAAAAGAGTCAAGATGGAATTTAAATTACTTTCTCATGCTATTGTTTTTCCCATGTCAAATCAGTGTTTTGCTAACATACTTCACATATCTTTTCAAAAATCATGTCTGCAGTTCTCTGTATAAGCCCATTGATTGAATTATTCGAATTACTCAGTTTTAAATATCTGAATAACACAGAGGTGGCATTTTCTCAAGAGTTTTGTTATATAAAAAGCATCATTATGTAAAATTTCCATCATTAACTTGGGCTGATCCAAAGAAGTCAAGCAGTTCTATCATTTTTTTTGAAAGGCAAGGTCAAGTTACTTCTTTATGATCTAAAGGTTAGCTTAAATGTTTGTCTCTTTAACAGTCTCCTATGTGATCTTAGTCATGAACAAAGGAACCACAAGAAACTGTTGCCAAGGGCGGGAAAATGCAAATTCCATTGTACATGAACAAACTAAAGATGTCTTTTTATTTCTCTGTGCTAACCGCACCTGAAATAAATCAGTAATAACTTTCACTATGGCTTACCTGTTTGTTTTATCAGTGACATCATCAAAGTAAACAAACCTATCATGGATGCAGATTCTACCATGTCATGATCCTAACCCTTAACCCCTACCCTCTCCCTACCTGATGCTGTATTCAGAAGCTCATGACCCTTATAGGATATGACATGTTGAACCTAATCCCATCAAGAAAAAAGTGACAGTCAACCGTAAACTGTGTGATTACCCAGCCTTCATCCTATATGGATTTGAACCAAAATTAAGTAAAGTGAATAATTAACAGAACTCTAAGCTGCGGAAAGGAGGGAAGTGAAAGGCAAGGGAGAAAAAGAAAGATATGCCCAATTGAATGCAGAATTCCAGAGAATAGCTAGAAAAGATAATAATGCCTTCTTAAATGAACAGTGCAAAGAAATAGAAGAAAACAATAGAATAGGGAGGACCAGAGATCTTTTCAAGAAAGTTGGAGAGATGAAGGGAACGTTTAATGCAAAAATGGGCATGATAAAGGACCAAAATGGCAGGGACCTAACAGAGGCAGAAGAGATTAAGAAGAGGTGGCAAATTACACAGAAGAACTATACAAGAATGAGCTTAACGTCCCAGATAATCACAATGAGTTGGTCACTGACCTCGAGCCAGACATCCTAGAATGTGAAGTGAAGTGGGCCTTAGAAAAGCTGAGCAACAACAAAGCTAGTGGAGGTGACAGTATTCCAGCTGAGCTATTCAAAATCTTAAAAGACAGTGCAGTAAAAGTGCTACACTCAATTTGCCAGCAAATTTGGAAAACTCAACAGTGGCCACAGGATTGGAAAAGATCAGTTTACATTCCAATTCCAAAGAAAGGCAGTGCCAAAGAATGTTCAAACTATCGCACCATTGCACTCATTTCTCATGCTAGTAAAGTCATGCTTAAAATCCTACAAGCTAGACTTCAGCAGTATGTGGATCGAGAACTACCAGAAGTACAGGCAGGATTTCGAAGAGGCAGAGGAACTAGAGATCAAATTGCCAACATACGCTGGATCATGGAGAAAGCTAGGGAGTTCCAGAAAAACATCTACTTCTGCTTCATTGACTATGCTAAAGCCTTTGATTGTGTGGATCATAACAAACTGTGGCAAGTTCTTAAAGAGATGGGAGTACCAGACCATCTTATTTGTCTCTTGAGAAACCTATATGCGGGTCAAGAAGCAACAGTGAGAACTGGACATGGAACCACTGATTGGTTCAAAATTGGGAAAGGAGTCCGGCAAGGCTGTGTACTGTCGCCCTGCCTATTTAACTTATATGCAGAGCACATCATGAGAAAGGCAGGGCTAGATGAATCAAAAGTTGGAATTAAGATTGCCGGAAGAAATATCAACAACCTAAGATACGCAGATGATACCACTCTAATGGCAGAAAGTGAAGAAGAACTAAAGAGCCTCTTGTTGCGGGTGAAGAAGGAGAGTGCAAAACTTGGGTTGAAACTTAACATTAAGAAAACCAAGATCATGGCATCTGGCCCTCTCAATTCCTGGCAAATAGATGGGGAAGAAATGGAGGTAGTGACAGATTTTATTTTCCTGGGCTCCAAGATCACTGCAGATGGGGACTGTAGCCAAGAAATTAAAAGACGCTTGCTCCTGGGGAGGAAAGCCATGGCAAATCTAGACAGCACACTAAAAAGCAGAGGCATCACCCTGTCAACAAAAGTGCGTATAGTCAAGGCTATGGTCTTCCCAGTTGCAATGTATGGCAGTGAAAGTTGGACCATAAGAAAGGCTGAGCGCCAAAGAATTGAGGCCTTTGAACTATGGTGCTGGAGAAGACTCCTGCGAGTCCCTTGGACTGCAAAGCGATCAAACCGGTCAGTCCTAGAGGAGATCAATCCTGACTGCTCTTTAGAAGGCCAGATCCTGAAGCTAAAACTCAAATACTTTGGCCACCTAATGAGAAGGAAGGACTCACTGGAGAAGAGCCTAATGCTGGGAAAGATTGAGGGCAATAGAAGAAGGGGACGACAGAGAATGAGGTGGCTGGATGGAGTCACTGAAGCAGTAGGCGTGAGCTTAAATGGACTCCAGAAGATGGTAGAGGACAGGAAGGCCTGGAGGAATGTTGTCCATAGGGTCACGATGGGTCGGACACGACTTCGCAGCTAACAACAACAAGCTGTGGTGTATTTGGGAAGCAAATCCTATTTATGTATTTATAAATAAATCATAATAGTTTTCTCTTACAATTTCCTTTTTTGTGGTGTTCCCTTTGCATTTAAATTATTCTTTCAATTCTAAAGTTTATTTTTCTTTCCCTGCTATATTGTTTGATAACTTGAGCAAAAATATATAGTAAAATATGTTTTATAGTGGCACTATCTAATTAAGTAATAAAATACGTCCATATTCTGGTATATGTACAGTATTTGGCTTCAACTAACACTGATGCATTTTGAAGAATATGGCAATAGTGGATTTCACAATTATTTCCAGGTGGGATGAAAGCAGTCATTTTATTTTATTTACTTGACATAGGATAATCTAATTATTTGATATAAAAATAAATGGCAGTTCCATGAGGCAGCTTTTTATTGCTAACTTCCCATCCTCAAAACAGCAGTATATACTTCCTAAAAAGAAAGAAAATGAACAAAATATTCATAAAACATGAATTCGAGTTTTTAAAAATGAAGACAGTCATAATACTGCTATGAAAATAAAATCATAACCCTAACAGATGATACCCAGATTTCCAGCTGTGTTGCTAGTGAAGACCCCAAAATGGGCAGCTTTTTATTTGCAGCATTTTTAATCTTGTTTTCTTGCCACGTAAATGATCCTGCAGAGTGCAATTACTCTCAATTGTATATATGTAATAAGTAATCTCAATGTTATAAAGTACAAAATAAAATCATGTATGAAAAAGCTGTATAGGACAGCAACAAAATGCCAACATCCACATAACTGTCTGCCTGTATCTCAACTGTGTGGGTGTCGGTGTAGAGAAACATATATATTCATATTTCATCTGCAACATGGTAAGAATTGGTGCTACATAATACTCTTATTCAAAAGTTTTATTGTATTTTCAAATGGACTGGTTACACTTTTAAACATTATATAAAAAATAAATCATAAAAAATTAATGCCTTAACAGATTTTAAATGGCAGATAAAATTCTTCCTATTTAACTATAAACAACATACTGAGTCTTAAAGATGTTACTAGTTAACAATCTCTTACTTTATTTCCGGTATATCCAAAAAGCAGTGTATTATTAAAGGCTCTAATAAGTCAGCAGAAGCAGCTTGCGTTAGATTATTTGCATGTTGGAAATGCAGCAAAGGAAATCTTTTCATAGTTTTTTATTTGTATAATGATATACAAGTACAGAAGATATTATAGAGAACCATGTTAGTCTATGGTAGCCAAACATTGTTGCAAACTAACACATTCTATTAAAATAAGCTGTAGTGATGAAAACTTGTATGTCTTTTAATAAAGCTTGCTAGTTTGAAAAGGTGCCATCAGCCTCCTAACGATACTTAAAGGAATGAGCAACATTCTGTTTTTAACTAATTTTGCTCTCCTCAATCTTGTAAATGGGTGGCGATGGTAGGAATCTAAAATCATTTTATTTCTAACTTGTTCCTATCAAGTTTTACAGATAAGTGGCAGAGTGTTCTGTAGTAGCCAGCTGCAGATATTCCAGGCTGCCTTTGCAGTAATTAGTCATGCACGAAATCTCTTGCTTCTGGCAATCTTCTGTTGGTCTTCTTTGCAATGAGTCCTTTATCATCTCAGCAAAGTCAGCCTGCAAACGCTGCTGATTCTCCCTGGAAATAGCAGTAAATACATGTAATTATCCATTTCTATCCATCAATAATTCTATTCCTATAAATGCTGTTTAAAAGCTAGATAATAGAGGGAGGTCATTCTGCAGTGGCAACACCTAGTTGATCTTAATCTTAGCAGGCTGAGGCCTGGATGGCACCTGGATGACAAACCACTAGAATATCCCAGGACTACAGTATAGAAATGGTGAAGAAATTGGGAAATAAAACCAAACAATAACAGAAAACAGTGGCAAGGCACTCTCCTGAATACAACGTGAATGTGTACTCATACACATCAAGCTCACCTGGAGTGAGAATGTACCTTTTTATGTGTGTCTATATCTTGCAGGAGAGGCCAAGGCACGCCATCAAAGTTAGTTTGGAAATGCATGAACCTGTCCTCCAAAAGCACCCCACCCTCAGAAAACAACAAACAGAAAGAACATATACTCCAAAAGATTCTCTCCCTATCAAAAGGAAAACAAGAACTATTAGTCAACAATGCAAAAGGCTACCCTGATTTGACTACTGGTATGAGTATTCTGTTTTTAAAAACAAAAAATCTCTTACGCAGAAGGAGGCGATGGAAGATTATATTGCTGATCCTTCACACCTGTCAGCCAATAAGTAATCTCAGTTCCTTTGCCCTAATATATGAAATGATAGGATTATAATTAATTATTATAATTATTGTTATTACTATATATTGCACTAGCTTTTTTATTTTTAAAAAAGCAAACTAAGCCCATTGAAAGTACAAATACATAAAATAACACATTATGCTGTGATTAACTCAACCCCAGGATTTGCTATCATGACAATTAAAAGAAGAAGAAGAAAGAAAAGGCCTTAGACAACATGTTATTTTATAAACTAAGCAATTCCAAAACTCTTCACCATAAAGGCAATGGGACTATTTTTTCCCTGAGGAAGAAAAAGATGTTTCATTTCTCATGCAAGAAGCTTCATTGATTCTGCCAGGTTGGTGGTGGTGGTGGGGTGATGGAAGGATTAGTTCTGACAGGATGAGGTTGTTTCTAACAATTCTAGGTTGCTTCTCTCTTTGATTAGTTTCCATATTTTGCTTCTTGTCCTGCCTTCAGGTGCTTTGGAGAATGGTTTGACTCCCTCTTCTTTGTGACAAGCCCTGAGATATTGGAACACTGCTATCATGTCACCCCTCGTCCTTCTCTTCATTAGACTAGACCACAGGTCTGCAACCCGCGGCACCAGAGCCGCATGCGGCTCTTTCAGCCGTCTCCGGCGGCTCCCAGTCGTCTGCCATGTGCAGTCCAAAAAAAAAAAGTGGGACTAAAAAAGTTCAACCAATCAATTCAAATATGCAGGGTAGGTGCATATCTTGCCTTGGCTCCACTCTTCACTCAAACCCTGTTCTGCGCATGTGCGCATGTACGCGCATGTGCACACATTTTTTGCAGCTCCCAGTTTTTCCTTTTGTGAGGGAACCGGTTCGAGTGGCTCTTTCACTGTTTCAGGTTGCTGACCCCTGGACTAGGACTTACCCAATTCCAGCAACCATTCCTTATATGTTTTAGCTTCCAGTCCCCAAAACATCCTTGTTTTTCTTGTCTGCACTCTTTCTAGAGTCTCAACATCTTTTTTACATCATGACAACCAAAACTGAATGCAGTATTCAAAATAACTGGGTAATTGGAACCAGCAACTATGTCACCAAAGGACATGATTGTAAGGCACCAAACTGAGTTATTGCAGTTGTAAGGTATAGTGTACATAAGGCAACTTGCCAACTTACAATGAATGTTCCAGGAGTATCAGTTGCCATAGTTAGGTGAATCCCATGTGATTGCAGCATCCCATGTGATTGCAGCATCCCACAGTCACATGATCACCATTTGTGACCTCCAGCCGGCCTCCCCATTGATTTTCCTTGTCAGAAGATGGCAGTGAAGGCCACAAAAGTGATCATGTGATCACGGAATGCTGCAGTGTTGTACTTGTGATCTGATCATTGACAACCCAAACCACAGAGACTCTGCAATGGTTACAGCTATGAGGATCTGTCATAAGTTTAAGTTTAAGTTTATTGAATTTATATACCACCCTTTTCCCGTAGGACTCAGGGCGGTTTACAAAGTATTTAAAAACGTCAATACAATACAAGAGTTAAAAACAGTTAAAAATAATTAAATTTGATCCCTGAAAAATATAAAACCCCAATTAAAAACTCTCAGCCTGGGCCGGAAAGCTCAAAGAGCCAGGTCTTCAGGTCCCGGCGAAATGAGCAAAGGTTGGGGGCAGTCCTAAGCTCCACGGGCAGCTGGTTCCAAAGGGCAGGCGCACCCACTGAGAAGGCCCTCCCCCTGGGTGTTATCCAGCGGCAGTCTTTTACCGGCGGCACCCTGAGAAGGCCCTCCATGTGGGAGCACACAGGACGAAGGGAACTTAATGCTGGCAGCAGGTGTTCGCTCAAATATCCCGGACCCAAGCCATTTAGGGCTTTATAGGTCATCACCAGCACCTTGAATCTCACCCGGAGGGCAACCGGAAGCCAATGTAGCTCGCGGAGTAGAGGTGTTACATGGGAGTATCGGGAAACCCCCATCACAACTCGCGCAGCAGCATTCTGCACCAGCTGAAGCCTCCGAGTGGTCCTCGAGGGCAGCCCCATATGGAGAGCGTTGCAGTAGTCTAACTGGGAGGTCACAAGCGCATGGGTGACTGTGCGTAGGGCATCTCGGTCCAGATAGGGTCGCAACTGGCGCACCAGGCGAACCTGGGCAAAAGCCCCTCTGGTCACGGATCCTATATGATCTTCAAAATTGAGCCATGAATCCAGGAGGACGCCCAAGTTGCAAGCCCTATCAATGGGGGGTAACACCTCACCCCCCATCGTTAAAGATGGAATAGTCTGGTTAACCAGAGATGCCGGTATGCATAGCCACTCAGTCTTGGCAGGATTGAGACGAAGCCTGTTTCTCCCCATCCAGACCTGGACCGCCTCCAGGCAATGGGACATCATGGCGAGGGCATCACTAGGTTGGATCAGAGTGGAGAAAAAAAGTTGGGTATCATCCTGTCCACATCATCAGGGGAAACAGGATCAAACTCAGTCCAGATAACATGCTCAAGACCATCTGATTCCTCCACGTTAGATTCCGCCCAGTCAGACTCTAAGCCGGCCCGGATCTGAGCGATTTTGTCTGTCAGATGACAAGTACCTCTCAGTACACACTGTTGTAATTTCAAATGGAGACTGAATGAGTGGATGTTGAGTAAAGCCTACCTTTAAGTAGTCTTGACATAACTGAACTGTAAGTAATATTTTAAAACCTATATAGCTCTTAAATAAATGTTCGCTGTAAATAGATTTTTAAAATTAGGAATATGTGGGTATAGATTACCTTCAAATATGTTTCTCCTCGTTCTTCATACTGGAACTGACAGTCTGTCCTCTTCAGAATATCAATAGTGGAACCACTTACATGAATCCGTAGAGCTAAAAGTAAGCATATAAAAAATACACAACATTTGTAAGATAGTTTTTTATTGCCTTTAGTTTGGTATTGTGCCAAATTTATATAGTTGATAATTTATTAATTCTTGCTTCTTCATGGGTGAAAACAATAAAATTCAGTTATCTGAAAAACACCCTGCAACAAAATAAACCATATCTTAATCCTGTGCACGAGGGTAGATACAATTATACACAGTGCTTTTTTTGTAAAAGAAAAAGGTGCCGGAACTCACACATGTCATACAACCCGCCTTGCCTACCCTACCAGGTTCTATCCAAAAAAGGTGCCGGAACTCCGTTCTGAGCGTTCTATGAGAAAAAAGCCCTGATTATACAGATATTACTGAAACTGGATGGGATGGAACCCATGATTGGAGCATACTGCTAGAAGGATATAAATTGTTCAAAAGACACAGACTCAGCAAAAGAGGAGGAAGAGTTGCAATGTATACAAAGAACTACTATATCTCTACAGAAATACACAATATTAAGGATGAAAGCCACCTTGAAAGTATAATGAATATTGGGGGGGGGGATGACATTGCTACAGGTGTGTACTACAGGCTACCCTACCAAGCTGAGGAAATATGAAAGCCATATTTGAACTACCTTTCCATCAACTCGGGAACAAACTTTGCAAGGAGAGGGAGGTTCCTGATATGGCTAGCTGACAACTTTATCTCCCAAAAAGTGGAGGAAAGAACTAGAGGGTCAGCTGTACTGGACTTAATTCTTATTAACAGAGACCAAATGGCTGAGGGAGTGGAAGCTGTAAGAACTTTGGGGAAGAGTGACCATGACATACTAGAATTCACCATAATGCAGGCCCAGGTAATTGACCAAAGTCAGACTGGTGATTTAGACTTTAAGAGAGCTGACTTCAACAAACTAGGAGAGAGAATAGAAAGGATTCCATGGATGGAGATCCTAGAGGGAAAAACAGTACAATATGTTTGGGATACTCTGAAAAACAAGATAATAAAGACAAAAACAATATCACAAAGAAAGAAAAACAAGAGACTGCAGACAAGCATGGTTGGACAAAGAGCTTTCTGACAAAGTGAAGGACAAAAAGGATAAGTATAAAAAATGGAAAGAGTGGCATATAACAAGAGGAGAATACCAGCAAATAGTCCAAAACCGCAAAGACAGAGTCAAGAAGGCTAGGGCTTGGAATGAACTAAGACTTAAAACAAATGCCAAAAATAACAACAAAAAAAGTTTCTTTCAATATATCAAGGAAATGGACAGTTCACTCGTGGGAGAAAATGGCAAGAAGGTGATGGGCAGCAGAGAGAAAGCAGAACTGCTTAATTCTCTGCATCTGTCTTTAAGAAAGAGGGGAAAAACATCAAAAGCAGCACTGTATAAGACAGAACAGGAATGCAGATAAAATTAGGTAAGGAATTGATAAGACACCTATCTGCTTTGGATGAATTCAAATCTCAAGGACCAGATGGCTTAAATCCCAGGATACTAAAGGATCTGGCAGATGTGATCTTGGAATCACTGAATGAAATCTTTCAGAGATCCTGGAGCATAGGAGAACTGCCAGAGGAAGAGATGAAAAAGAGCTGATGTGGTTCCAATCTTCAAAAAAGCCAACTCCCCTCCCCCCCAAAAAATGGATCCAGAAAACTACAGAGTAATTAGCTTGACATCAATACCTGGGAAAATCCTGGAAACGATAATCAAGCAGTGGATTTGTGAGCATCTAGAAATGAAGAAGATGATTACTGGAAGCCATGAACTTGTTAAAAACAGACCATGTCAGAGAACCTTTATTGCCTTCTTTAATAAAGTGAGTGAATTAGTGGGTCAGGGAAATGCTGTGGATATAGTATACTTAAACATCAGTAAGACATTTGACAAAATAGACCACAGCCTACTTCTTGGTAATATAGAACAATGGGGAGGAAATAGTACCACCACCAGATGGATTTGCAGTTGGCTGACCAAATGCACTCAGCGTGTAGTCAATGGAGCTATACCTATGTGAAGCATGCAGCGGGATACCTCAAGTTTCTGTTTTCGGTCTGGTGGTCTTCAACATCTTCATAAATTATCTGGATGAGGGGATGGAATGGGAGCTCATCAAATCAGATGATATCAAGCTGTGCGAGGCATTGCCAATACTTTGAAAGATAGATTTGAGCATTGAGCCCTATCCAACAAAATGTAGATCACTGGTGAGAAAAGTAAGGTCCTGCACTTAGAAGGAAAAACCAAATGCTAGATATAGAATAGGAGGTACCTGGCTCAACACTAGTAATTGTGAGAGGGATTTAGGTGTCCTGGTGGATTGCCACTAAGTATGAGTCAGCAGTGTGCTGCAACTACCCAAAAAGCCAATGCAGTCCTAGGTTGCATCAACACAGGGACAGCATCAAGGCAATGAAAAGTGATAGTACTGCTTTACACAACGCTGGTGAGACCACACTTGGAATAAACATCCAGTGTTGGTCACATTTTTAAAAAAGCTGAGGCCCTAGCAGGAGTGCAGAGAAGAACAACAAGAGCAACAGAGATAAGGGGTCTTGAGGCTAAACCAAACAATGAATAACTAAGGGAACGAGGTATGTTAGCTTAATGAAAAGAAGGCGTGAGGGAGACATGATAGCAGTCTTCCAATACTTGAAGGGATATCACAGGGAAGAAAGCATCAGTTTATTCTCCAAAGCACCTAAGGGAATGACAAGAAGCAATGGGCAGAAGCTCGTCAAAGGCAGATTCGACCTGGAAATGAGGAGGAATTTCCTGACAGAACAATTAATCAATGAAAGAGTTTGCCTCCTGGAGTGGTGGGTGCTCCATCACTAGAGGTTTTCAAAAAAAGATTGGACAACCATTTCTTCAGAATGATATAGGGATTCATATATGGATGTGGGTTGGACTAGAAGACCTCCAAAGTCCCTTCCAGCCCTATGATTCTATAAAAATACATCCTGTTAAATAGGCAGGCCATCATGGTACTTATTGACATTTTTCAGTTTCGAAAAGTTAATATACTGCAGGGTCCACATCCCTTGGGAGGCATATTGTTCTACAATGGGGGCAGCCACTGAGAAGATACTCTTCTAGGTCCCCATTCCTAGAAATATCACTTCATATGAGATAGTGACCCCCAGCATCCCATCTCAGGAAGACCATAAGAACAAGTCAAATATAACCAGAAGAAACTATTCTGGGATTACATGGAGCTAAGCTGTGGAAAGCTTCATTTGTTAATACTAGCATTTTGAACTGGACCCAGAGAACAATTAGTTTGAAACTAAAACATAAATAGTTAACTTCCAGGCCATTGCTTTTGGAATCAACAAATTGGTGTAGCTTCTGAATTATCTTGAAGACATATCTTCAAAGGGCACCTGATGTAGAGTATGTTGCAATGATCTTATCATGGTTGATAAAGTTATGTGTCACAATCAGGGATCTCTGATTCAGGAAGCCCACCAAATGCAAGGAGCTGGGCAAAGGCTCCCCATGCTCTTCAAATAGGAACTATAAGTCCAGAATGTCCCCCCACATTGTTAAATGTCTCCTTCAGGGTCAGCAGAACCATCTAGAACCAAAATCAAAGCCAGAATAGATTTTGATCGATTATCAACTAAAAGCACAGAGCTCTCAGTCCTCAGCCATCACAAGTAGTCCACAAGGATACCATGATTGAATATATTAAACACTACCAAGATATCTACAGTACTGGGATCAGGAAGGGCATACTTCCTACATCCAAGATCTGCTGACAGAGATCACCACAGTAACCAGTGCTGTATTAGTCCTATAATCCTAAGTGGAAGAGTCAAGCACATGGTTGCCACAAATCTTAAGCCCCATCCAACACCACATCTGGAGATTGAAGGATTCCAGCATCAGTCTAGATATAAGATCCAGTGAATTGATAACAGATAATTCTTCTTCTTATGACTTTAATATGAACATCAATAGCTAGAAGGAAAGCTAACTGTATTATGAGAGGATGATCAGCAATTGCACAAAAATTGGAGGAAAGGATTAAATATGGAGGTCTTCTGAGAAAAACACCATAGATGGTCAAATTATTTATTTACTACATTTATATTGTACATTTCCTTCAAGGAGGTTGCAGTGCATTGTAATTTAGCTTCACAAAAATTACGTGCTTATCTATGAGATAATGATTGGCCCCAGATTCTAGCAAGTCATTATTATATCTTGATAAAATGTTTCTTTTTAAATATGGAATTCTGAATTTAACTGTATAATATATTGCATATTTAGAAACTCTCTTCTTACGTAAACCTGTAGACTCCATTCTTGAAGCTGTGTTCACCGTATCTCCAAACAAGCAGTAACGAGGCATTTTAATCCCAACCACACCAGCTGCGCAAGGACCTGAACACAAAACAGAAATTGTCTGAAAAGTTGTTCATATTGTCTAATTAATCTCACTGTTTACAATCTCTCAATCATGTGTATCAATATTTGTAACTCATGACTGTGTGCTAACCCTAACCCTTACACCCATAGTTAATATTGTATCTCATGAGGTAGAATATAAAAAGTTATGCAATAATCAATTAGCAATCATATGAATAGAGTGAGCTATATTATTTATTATGCCACAATCAAGTTATTATTACTTAAGATACCATAAATTGTTACTTTTCATAACATCTTTTCATGAAAAGATACGGCAAAGGAATGAATGTACTAGGGTTGATTTGATCAGTTATGATTATGAACTGGGAGCCCTGGTAAAGAATACTTTCTCTTCCTGCGTATTTAGATGGTGCAAGTGGAGAAATGTTAAAAGATGGATATAAGTTGCTGATGGAGTGACTATGCAATATTTTTAAGGTGTGATAATTGCATCACTGCCTGATAACTGGAAGAATGTTGTAACTGTTCCCTCATATACAGTAAAGGAAAAGGCAACAAGAGTGAATGAAAATATCAAGTGGACTGGTTTGATAAATGTGCTTGGGAAGATAGCAGAATGCTGATTAAAATATCCTGGCACTGAGCAAAATTTGACAAATGCCTTATTTTCATTGTTAATTTTTTTAGTAGATCATTAGGAATTGTTTGAATGTGAAAATTTATTTGTGTTGTGTACACAAATGTGGATGTGGCTTTGTTCATGGATGATATCAGGCTGTTAATTGAGAATATGTGATTTGTAGTCATTGTTAGAGATTGTATAATACAATGAGGACCTAGATTGTTGGGGGCAATATGCTGACTGTGTAAACCGCTTAGAGCAGACATGTCAAACACAAGGCCCGGGGGCCAGATCTGGCCCGCGAAGTGGTTTCATGTGGCCCGCGAAGCCATCCTGGAAACAGTGAGGGAACGGCCCCCACTGCCTTGGCCCTGGCCCAGAGACCCTCCTTCTGCCAGAGACCCTCAGATCTGTCCCACTCCTGCCCAGGCCCCCATAGGCACCCTTGATGCGAATGATGTAGAGCTGGCTACGCCCACCCAGTAGGACATACGCACTCTGGTCACGCCCACCCAGTAGGCCACGCCCACCCTGGCCATACCCACCCGACCCCCTGAGGGCAACCGCAATGCTGATGCGGCCCTCAATGAAATTGAATTTGACACCCCTGGCTTAGAGAGAGCTGTAAAGCACTGTGAAGCGGTCTATAAGTCTAAGAGCTATTGCTATATCGGTCTGAAAAATATTGCACTGAAATCCAAGATAGATTTGGTCAAACATTGTAAAACAAATATCTGAAGGAAGAATGGATGAGCTGAGAATAAGGAGAAGATGTAGAATTTACTGCTGGATGGAACTGATTAAATTCTGAAAAACAGAGAGGTCAGAAGTATGCAGAACAAAAGACAACACATGAATTGGTGAATGGATATGGTGAAAAAAGGATGGTTTGCAAAACTGAAGCACATGGAAAGATACAGTAAATGCTGCTAAGTGTTGATATGAATTATATTTAGTTTCCTTTTCTTTTCTCATATTTCCTGTTTTAAATTTCTTTCCATTATTAATTCTTAATCCTCATCTGCACTTTGCATAGTTGCTTCTCTCAAATGGGAATAGCTAAATATCAATATGTGTTTGATATGTTTCTATTGAAATAGTAAAAAAATATTGTTCTGTAATTTACTTGCAGCCTTTAATGCACTTAATTCAAGTACTACTTCACAGTCCACAGTCTATGACACAGTCTGCAAGGAAGATTTATTACACAAATTACAACTGATCCTCCCATGTCAAAAGACTATCCACCTTATTATTAATATGTTGAGTAACAGGACTTTTCAAATAATAATGGGAGGACAAAAAAGCAAAATGCTGTTCCAAATCTAAAATCATCTTATTTCTGAATTTCAGGCAGAATTCTTCTCCTCTCAATTCCAGTTATGACAAATTGTCTACGGTAAGTCCTTTTCCATCTCTCTATTATTTCATTTTACTTTATCAGTAATTTGTTTTAGTTCTGCTGTGGGTTATCCTCAATTTCTTCAATTTGGTTTTTTGTCTTCTTTTTTAAATAATAGTTTCTTAATTGCTTATTTTAACAGTCCTCTCTTCCCCTCATGACACTCTGCTGTTTTTGTGGTGATCACCATTTTTTAAATTTGTAATCCAAAAGTAAAACTGAGTCAGATGAGTTCCAGAAAATCCTGGTGAAGACACTAAAAAAAAGGTTATTTAATCTTTAACAATTTTTTTGGAATGAGGTGAAGATGGTACACAGACAGAGCAAAGTATATAGGATTACTACATAATTTGTAAAATTAAGAAATGTATTAAGGGATATTCTTGTGTACTTTTTCAGGAAGAAGACTACAGACCAGGTTTTGGGGCAGCATTCCAGGACCAGACTGAAGATTAATAACGTAGATGCAATTGTACTTAAAGAAATTGTGATAAGATAATGAGAAACAAAAAAGAGGTTTTTTTCCTGAAAAGTTCAAACACAAAAAGATACTCTTTTGATTGGACCAAGTGGATCCTTACGAAGCTAAGACTGAATTCAGTGCAAAAGCAAAAGAATTTCTAGAAAAAAGTAGAAAAATAGGGACCACTACGGTGGGAAGGTAACAGCGTTCCGTGCGCCTTTGGCATCTAGTCATACCGGCCACATGACCACGGAGACGTCCTCGGACAAGCGCTGGCTCTTCGGCTTTGAAATGGAGATAAGCACCGGCCCCTAGAGTTGGAAACGACTAGCACACATGTGCGGGGGAACCTTTACCTTTACCTTTAGAGTGTATTTCAATGGAATTGTTTGTATATAAATCCACAATTACAATCAGAGTTGATATTAGCTGATGATTGCGGTAGATATGAGGGCGGTAGATATGGAAATTAATCTAAACCAGATGTTCTTGACAGTTCTATTCAACCTTTATTGTTCTTGATGAGAAAGTCAAGATATGAATAAAACTTGTTTTAGATGCTACTCTCTTGCACCCCATATTTTCTTCTTAAAGAGCAAGGAATTTAGACAGGAGGGTCTGTGGTGGCTAAATGCCAAGTGTATGCTCAATAGATTTTCCTGATATCTTGTCCCATACCACAAGATGCTCCCAGATACTAACCTCTAACGATTTAGAAAGAAAAAGTTGATTTAAAAGAAAAACTCATGAGAAGCTTTCCTTGTACCAGGCAAATTGCAAATGCCGATTGAACTGCTATTGAACTAGGCCTGATGCTTAGTTTCAGCTCTTATTTAGATTTCATTTGTACAATGTCCCCCAGTTGTACCAAATATGCATGTCTTCTAAAAGAAATTTCTATTAGTTTATTGATACAAAAAAGAAGAAAAGGTTTTGTAGACTAAGATCCAGTTCTTCAAATACAGGATATACAATTTTAAAGTGACAATTATGCATGAGGATGCAGATGAAAAATAGTGGAATCAGAGAGGAATTAGTTTCAAAAAGTAATAACTACATTAAAGTAATAACTACTACCAAGTAATAACTACATTAAAAATAACTCATTAATAATGCTCTCTTCAGGCTTCTTGAAAAGGGCAATTTTCATAAACACTACAGAAATTCTGATTTTTCTATACAAGTGTATACAAAATTCAAATTACAAGGTATTGATCAATAATATTAGAAAACTATTTATGCTTGATATTATCTTTATAGTATTCACTATATTCTTTTTTCAAACAATTGGTCACCACTGATAATTTTCTTAAAGGTAATATTTGAAATCCTAAGAAATATATACCATTTCTATTATTGCTTTAGGAAAATTTAAACATGATATTAAAAATCATTGGTTGATTTGTTTGTTTTGATCAAATGTTTGATAGAATCTTCTATACCAGAATGAATTCCTATTCGAATCCATACAGGAAGGCCAGGAAGATGTTGTAACTCAAATGACCCCATGAAACTGAGTATATCCAGGGCCATCATGGAAATATCCACTGCGTGACAGTTGCCATTTCTGTTTGGTAAACCACTTACTACCATATACGCATCTCCAATGGTCTCCACCTGTTGAAACATGACAAAAAGTCATACATTTGCTTAGGGAAAAAGTATACTAAACAACCTTCAATTAACAAAATAAGTCTCTGATTAGAACTCTAGGTCCACTCAGTATAACAGAGCCTTCCCATCTTGGTGTCCCCTCAAGATAAGTGCACTCAATAATTCAGACCACTGAAATTCCGATTGTGCTCAACCAGCATATATATCAACTATAGCAACTGGGAGCAGGAATCTAACGCTTTTAGAGAACTCCAGCTTGAAGAAACTTGTTACAGTGAGATTTCATGAAAGTATTTTCTTTGTCTGAAATGAGGAACATAAGGATTTTTAAATCTTAAGAAAAGTTTATTATTTTTATTATTTCAGAAAAACATTTTAATTGAGAAGGCCTCATCATTGCCTTATTTTAGTGCATTGCTGCCCCCACTACCTTTGTTTCAGCTCAAGGTAATCTTTTATATTCTTTTCTCAAATCAGATCACCTTGTAAACATCATGATGATCAAGAATGTGGTCAAAGTTCTTGTAGATGTCATTCAGCATGTCTACCACTTCCATAGGTGTGCTGTATTTACATATGGTTGTGAAACCCACGATGTCACTGAAGTAGATGGTGACTTCTTCAAACAATTCTGGCTCTACACATCCAGTCTCCTTCAAAGATTTTACCACAGGCCTGTGGGGGTGGGGGAAAGGGGAGGGGGTAAGGCTTATTGATTTCAAAGGGTGCTTTAAAAAAATTAATTATGGTATGATATCCACAGCTTTTCTCTATTGTTGTGCACCACCCTGAATCACCTTGAAGGAGATGGGCAGCTATAAAAATGTGATTAATAAATAAAATAAGTAATTTGTTGATAATTAGTTCACAGCTAATTAATAATTACTTAATTAAAGTACTAAAGCACTTATAGAACAGGCAATCATATTCCTTACAGAACACATTGGAAATCAATACTGAATTAAATAAGATCACTTTGCTGTTGTGAAACTCCTTTACTGTAATATCACAAGGTTGGGAGGAGGAGGAGGAGGAGGTAGTATCAATAGTAATAGTCACCTTGGGTACAATCTCAAAACAACTGGAGCACCCACTTGAACACAATCGGTATTGACAAATTAACTATCAGTCAATTGCAAAAGGCAGCTTTACTTGGAACAGCTTACATCCTGCAATGATACCTCTAACACCATCAATTCTGCCTATCCTGAATCCTTGGGAAGGCCTCCATAGGTGGACAAAAATTCCAAATGCAGCCTGAACATATGGCTCACTGTATGATGGACCATAATAATAGCAATAACAAGACCAAGTCTTAAGATCAAATGCATATAAAGCCAGAATTGAGAGGACAGCAATAGACAGCAAGTGTTGCCTCTGCAAAAAAGCTAAAGAAACAGTGGACTACCTGATTAGATGCTGCAAGAAAATTGCACAGACTGACTACAAACAATGGCATGACAAAAGAGCAACAAAGGTGCATTGGAAGAGCTACAAGGAATACCTTGTCGGTAAGCAAAAACTGGTGGGAACATAATATTTAGAAAGTAATAGAAAATGAAAATGGTAAAATGCTCTCAGACTTTAGAATTCAAAAAGACAGGTACCTGCCATATAACATCACAGACTTAACTTTTCAATAAGGAAGACAAAAAAGTCTGGATAGTGGATGTGGCAGTGCCTGGAGACAGCAGAATATAAGAGAAAAAAACTGGAGAAAATAACAATATACTGTAAAGACCTGCAAAGAGAATGACTATGGCAAAAGCAAGCAAAAGTAGTACCAATATTAATAGGTGCATTGGGTGCAATCTCAAAATAACTGGAGCACTTGAGAACCATCAGCATTGACAAATTCACCATCAGTCAATTGCAAAAGGCAGCTTTCCTCAGAACAGCTTACATCCTGCGATGATATCTGTAACAGCATGAAACATCTACTGTAGATCTGTCTACCCAGGTCTTTGGAAAGGACTCGATAGATAGACAAAAATGCCAAATCCAATCTGAATATCTGGCTGACCGTGCAACAAACTATAATTTATAAAGTAAGTATATTGGTCTAATTATGTAGCATTTGAAATAGCATAAATACAGTATTACATTTAAAAACCATCCTTCCATAGATCAGACTTTCTATCTTCACAAATGCACACTGTGCATGGCAAGCAGGATACAATATTCCAAAGTAGCACTTGGTACAATACCAGTGGCCTTTCTAAAATATGCCCAAGAAAATTCAAGACTATATGTCCTTTTTCAACAAAATTACTTGAAAAATATAAACTTTATTCTACCCATTTGTAGAAGAATGATTTTTTTCTGAAAATGGTATTTTCGTATCTCTTGAAGAGGAATAGAATTTGCATGAAAGCAGAAGAAATTTTTGCATGCTATCCAGACATAACAAGAGAAATTACTCATGCTCTTCAATATTGTAAATGTTTTTGAAAATACAAATATATTCAACATAGATTTTAAAAGCTTATCCTTAAGTGTTTGGACAAGAAACATATAAATCTGTTCACAATTCTTCAATAAACAGAATTCCCCTGCAGATGCACACTATTGTTGTGATTCAGTGTCAGCCTGTGCTCCCAGCAGCTGAGTCTGAGGAATCTAAGGAGGAGGAGGAGGAGGAGGAGGAGGAGGAGGAGGAGGAGGAGGAGGAGGAGGAGGGTTTGGAGAGCCTTCAGTGTCAGAGGGAGGCTCTGATGCACTGCAGACTCTCAGCCTTGCCCCTCCAGTCATGTTCCTCATGAGGCTCAGCTGTGTGAGGAGGAGGTGTTGGACTCAGAGGACTCACAGCTGAATCTGTTCAGAGACACTAGAAGCAGAAGGCAATCCAGCAGAGCAGAGCAGAGAAAATCTATGAGGCAACTCAGTGAAAGGAGGAGAGGGCATTGAGAAGCCACGCCTTGGGACAGATAATAAAAGGGGAAGGTGTGGGCGGTGCTGGTTGCTGAAGGCAACCATTCGGAGACATTCAAAGAGAATCCTGGTCTGTTCTTGCTAATCTGTTTGACTCTTGTTTAACTCTTGTTGGATGTTTTGAATCATGTATTTTTGGTTGAAGAAAATATTCTGCTGCTTTTTTGTTTAAAAGACTTTATTATTTGAAACTGTAAATAAATTTGGCTTGGGTTTTTTCCAGCCTATTGATTGCTAAAAGGAAAAAGGGGTTGTCTCTGACACACAAACAGGGCTGGTTGTAGGCTGGAACAGAACAATTATATCCTGGTGGACAACACTCACCGTGGGAGAAGCATGAAATTTAGTTTGTCAGCTCTATCTCGTTCTGCTTTGTACAGCTTGGTTCTCTCCTCTACTAAGTGCTCCAGGTTTCGTGAATACAACTGCAGACGTCGAATCAATGTGTCCATATAGCTCTCATTGTTTTGGCTGTGGTAGTTGCTAGGAATATTGTAAAAACAAAAATGATATTTTTAAAGAAAAAAAGCAAATAGAACTTAATGGAAATTAATCTATAAATGTTATACAGTCAAAAGGAACAACCACCAATTCTCTCCCTCTGAATAATAATTATAAATAGATTAAAAATAACATACTAAGGATGGTTTTAAAAGTTGTAGATCAGTCTCAAAAGAAAAAGAAGTAAGAATGTTAGTATTTAAGGTTTTAAATTCTACACTAGATATCTTAACAAGAGAGAGAGAGAGAGAGAGAGAGAGAGAGAGAGAGAGAGAGAGAGAGAGAGAGAGAGAGAGAGAGAGAGAGAGAGAGATGAATGAGAGAATAGTCAGGAAGATATACGTTCAGAATCGATTCTAGTCAGTGATGGGGAAGGAGATGGCCTGCCCTAGTCCCTGCTATGAGAGGTGTTGCAGGATTTACAACTGAAATTCCAGTCCCAATTGTGCTCACAGGTTGTGGACTACCTGGAGAAAGAGAGTAAGCGAGACAGAGAAGAGACAGAGAGAAGAGAAGAGCCTGGGTAGAACAACCTATATCACGGATGTCAAACTCGCTGCATCACATGACGTGTCGCGATGTGTCGCGACTTTTTTTGCATTGCCGGAGCTGGGGTGGGCACGGCCTCTGTATGATGCAACTGGCCCGTGGGCTGGTAGTTTGATATCCCTGAATATGATCCAACAGGATTTTTGCATCACTAAACTTTACAGTAAATAACCATGTTGTTTTACTTATTTCTCTTCCCTTTATTTACCTTCTTTTTATCTTCTTTTCTCATACATGGACATTTTTTTAATCAAATAATGGATTGTGATTTACTTTTGCCCATATCCTGAACATATTGCTATATAAAACCTTGCTTTAATGTATATTATTTTCTTACCTAAATATCCTACCTAGAGTAGTTTCAATTTTCTTAAAATCTGGCCTCTTTTCTGGATCTTCTTCCCAGCAGCTTTTCACTAGAAAATGTATCTGGTGATGCATAATCCAAACCAGGGTTAATTAATATATTTTGGGATCTATGGTAAGATATCAAAATTGCATTTTTCCTTCAGATACAGTTCACTCATTTCCCACCCAATTTCCATTTCCTTGCTACACGTATTGTGTCAAATATTAACCAGTACCTCCAGTTCCAACTCTTTTTCTTTGCAAAATGGAATAACTAGTTAGGCAGTTTATTTTAACATAGTCTACCTTTCCCCCTGGATCGTAAGACACTAACTATACAATGCATTCCTTCCATTTTTCCCCTATAACCACAGTTCTGTGACTTAGCTTGGGTATGAGAAAAAGTGACTGGCTTAACGTCACACAGTGAGTTTCCATGGTTGAGGCTAGACCGAACCTGGATCTCTCCTCTCTTAGTTCAACACCTTAACCACTACAACACACTGGTTGTATTATGAAGATTGAAATTAAAGATATTGTAGGTGAATTTGCACACTTTATTAAGCCTCCTTTTTTATGGTACAGGAACATAGATTGTGCTCTTCCAATTGGTTAGCCACCTGTCTTACACGCCTGCACAGTATTTTTTTAAAAAAGCAAAAACACATCTCATCTGCTAAGCTGTTGATTGCTTTAATAACACTGATTTTATTGTTGCATTTTTTATTGGTATTCCTTAAGTGTACATATAAAGTGTATATATAAACAGGAAAAATTATAAATGGTATGAATAAATAAGTAAATGGGCGGGCTTATAGATATGAGCTGCAGAATTAGAAAAAGTCACTTGTGATTTCATTTAGTGGCCTTCTAGGTTTTGTAACCCAGATCTGGTAGCATATCTATCCCATTGTTCTTACCTCCCCAAAGGAAATTATTACCGGGTCTGTTTTCCCAATGAAGCACCAAGATTAGAAATAATTTGTTAGAAGAAATATGGTAGGAAAAATATAAGGGGGTTGCTTTTATGTCTGTTGAGGTGTATAAAACATCGTTTTAACTGCCCCCTTTTGCACTTTAAACTCCAGCTGCTATGTAGGAATTTGGCACAACCTACATTCTAACAGTGGTACAGTTGGAGAAAACTTAATTACATTTTACAGATCTCCATGAGGTTGTTAATAGAAGCTCATTATAGGGTGTAATTAAAAAACACTGGACCCACAACACTGTTCGATACCTGACTCTCATCAAAAAACCCCTCTTGTTTCAGTTAGAACGTACATCTTGCTCTCGCTCCCCTTCTGTCTCCAATGAAAGATCTGGCCGGAATGGCCGTTCTTCTTCGCTGCTTTCTACTCTACAAAGTTTTTCTGGAGTGGGAGAGAAAATATGCAACATAAAAAAATTAAGCATAAAAAGACAATGGATATGCTTGCTCAACCTGGGGAAACTCCCACTCTTTGGGAAAAATGGGATTTGAAATCTAATATATTTGGAGGATACAAAGAAGTAGGAGCATAGAAACAGAAATGTTGCAGGTAAACAGAAACCTTCAAGGAAATATTTTATAAATAAAGATAGGCTCAAACCTAGCTCTGAATAAACCTGTTCATTCTTTGATAAAAACTATAGACTATGATTTTTCTATTTGTGTGGCATGCCAGAATAAAATTCCTACTAGGGTAAACAGAGGAATCAAGAGCAATTGAAGCATATTGTTACTACACACAGTATATAAAGCAATAAGGAAACAGTATGATGTTGGTATTTTTCCTACTCTCCAGATGCACTGAAGCTAAAGCTAAAAGTTGGGAGTCCCAATTATAGATTTCCTGTAACAAGTTATTTGATATTTAAAATAGTATGCTTTAGCTTACAGAAGCAAGTGACACCTCTAGTGAATTCCTTTGGACCCAGAGGTTTTCCTTATAGGTGAGTTGGGTGGCTATATAAATTTGTTTAATAAATAAATAATGTTTTTGTAAACAGGATAAATATACTAAAATAAAAGCGTTTAAAGTGATGTTATAGCAATTTAATATGATACTCAGTGGTTTCCTTGTATTTGCTTTCCTATCCTGAACATATATTTGCTATTCTGTGCTATCAGCAAATGAGATATAAATATAGGTTTGAAATCTTCACTCACATCTTCTCCAGTTCTTATAACAGAAAAAAGGTCATTAAAAACATCAGTGTCATCTCATAAGATCTTCTGTCTCCTCAGTACTTTTTTTTGTAAAAAAAAAAAAAAAAGGTGCCGGAACTCACACATGTCATACAACCTGACTTGCCTAACCTACAAGGTTCCATCCAAAAAAGGTGCCGGAACTCCATTCTGAGCGTTCTATGAGAAAAAAAGCCCTGTGTCTCTTTCCAGCTCTATTCTGACTCTAATTTATCTTCCTTTTTACTTTTTTCGTTTATCTCTTGTTGCTCAGCTATAATTTCATTCCCTATCTTTTTGTGTAAATACGTTGCATTTGTAAAATATGCAGCAAAAATAAATGGGACAAAATGAAGGCAAATAGGAAAGAAATGTTAAAAGAAAGTTTTGGCACTTACAAATATGCTTCTAAATCTTTTAAAAACATTTTAAAATATAGTGACAAAACATTAAACGTTTTATTATTACATTTCAGTTGTTCCTAACTATGTATCCTTCAAAATTCTAGATTTCAAGAAAATCAAGGTCAATGTAAATGAAAAAGATTGGGTCATTCTTGTTATGAATATTCAATTACACTGCTCTAGAGGGTGGTTAGGCAAAATGCATCCATTTGTAGTGTTACTCATTCCTCATGTTTTGGGGAACACATCCACACCAGTTTGCCAGAAGGACTACACAAAGAAAGTGGCTAATGTATTGCTGCCTCTCACGTTTTCTTCTGTCCCTCTCAGAACACAGAAAGTGTAAGAGTAGCCAGCAAAACAGAAGGGAACTGGAGGGAAAGATTTGCCACAGAGTTTCCTGCTGGAATATGTACAGTAACATGCACTCAGCGATGCTGACCAACAATATGATCCTATTATTGGGAAATTGGGGGGGGGGAGCAAATTCAGAAACTTGTTAAAGGGGAGAACCTTCATTCCCAGCCTTTGAAAATTGCCAGACACTTTTGGCTATTAGTAGGTAAGCACTTAACGTTTTGATACCAAATCAAAAGAGAGATGTTTTACTAAATGCATGGGCCAAAGAAGTTGACTTATATTAGTTGATTCGTAGTGTTTCTTCTAAAGACTGTGCTATGAATATTATTTACCTATAACTTCTGCTTGGTAAAATATAAATGTGAAACCTGTGCTAACTAAACAATATGGCTCAGATCCTTTAGCAGCCCCAGAGGTGCCTGCGAGTTTAGAATTCTTAAGAGGTTCAGTGCTTGAACGGAAACCAACAATCCAATTTGATATGAAAAAGCAGGCTGAAAATTCATATTTGTTACCTAAATGAACTATGAAATAAAGAACTGAAATATCCAATCTTGGAAACTCCAGGATTTGAGAGTCAGAAAATGTTGATTTAAGACTGCAATTAATTCATCAGAAAATATTATTTTGTATTTGTTGGTTTCCTCAACAAATTTAGGAATTTAAATAATATTTAAAAAGAGATCTTTTTTTGCTAGCATTGCATGAAATTTGAAGCTTCTTTAATTGATATAGTTTGACCTTATTCAGCTGTAGCTTTGTTTTTATTTCAAATTATAGCAAGAACATTTTTGGGAAAATATTAGAGCTAAAGACATAAATTGAACAATATTGCTAAAACATAGAACGTGTCATTTCAGGATGTTTTGACCTAGCATAGGGCATGGCAAAGAAGATAAAGTTATACAAATGAGGTAGACATCTTTCTAATATTAACAAGTGTTTTCGAGTATATGATTATGCTATCTCTTTTTGATATGTTTTTATGTACTAAAAATGAGATAATGAAACAATATATTTCGACATGGGCTTAAGATTGAATTAATTTAATGTTAATAATAAATGAACTATGAATCTTTCTTTTTTAGTTCTTTTTACTTTTTGTTACATTTCAGTTAATATAACATTTTTTCTGTACGTGTGGTACAACTGTGTTATACTTTTTTCTATTTCTATTTCTGGGAATATATTAATTCTTTTTTAAAGTGTAAACATATAGTCACCCCTTTCTTTATGCACCGTGTTTACCTTTAGAATCCCGACAATGGTTACTGTAGAAGGTCTCTTTACGCAGAATAATCTCTTGCGCTATAATTCCATAGCTATACACATCACCTTTCTGTGATACATCACCACAACGGAGGTGTTCAGGAGCAGTCCAGAGATCTGATTTACAGAAGGAAAACATGTTTGTAGATATGAGTAGCCAGACAGGTATCTGAGAATTTAATCTGTTCTCATATTGGTTTGGCTTCCATTAATTCTATTAATTTCATCTATATGAAACCGCTGGGTGAGATCATTCGTGGTTTTGGAGTTGGGTATCATCAGTATGCTGATGATACCCAGCTTTTCATTTCAACCCCAAACCACCCCAGTGATGCCCTCGACGTGATGTCCCGCTGCCTGGAGGCGGTTCGGGTCTGGATGGGGAGGAACAGGCTTCGACTCAACCCTGACAAGACCGAGTGGCTGTGCGTACCGGCATCTTGGGATATTCAGGATATCCCATCTCTCTCTATGGGGGGTGAGTTATTACCCCCCGTAGATAGGGCTCGCAACTTGGGAGTCCTCCTAGATTCACAGCTTTCTGTAGAAGACCATATAGTAGCTGTGACTAGGGGGGGCTTCGCCCAGGTTCGCCTGGTGCGCCAGTTGCGGCCCTATCTAGACCGGGATGCCTTACGTACGGTCACTCACGCCCTTGTGACCTCTCGTCTGGACTACTGCAACGCTTTCTACATGGGGCTACCCTTGAAGACCACTCGGAGGCTCCAGCTGGTACAGAATGTAGCCGCGAGAGTTGTGTTGGGAGTTTCCCGACACTCCCATGTTACACCTCTGCTCCGCGAGCTGCATTGGCTTCCAGTTGTCTTCCGGGTGAGATTCAAGGTGTTGGTAATGACCTACAAAGCCCTACATGGCATGGGTCCGGAATACCTTTGGGAGCACCTGCAGCCGGCGTCAACTTCCCTCCGCCCAGTACGCTCCCACAGAGAGGGCCTCCTCAGGGTGCCACCGGTCAAAGAATGTCGACTGGTGGCCCCCAGGGGGAGGGCGTTCTCTGTGGGTGCGCCGGATTTATGGAACCATCTTCCGGTCGAGCTCCGGATGGCGCCTGACCTCCGCTCCTTCCGGCGCGATCTCAAAACCTACCTTTTCGAACAAGTTGGCCTGGCCTGATGGGATGGGGTTGGGTTTTATTAATCTGTTTTAATCTATTTTTAATGTGTTTTAACTTATTCATGGGCATTTGTTTAATCGTTTTTAATTTTTGTATCTTGTTTTTTAATATGTATTGCCCTGTTCACCGCCCTGAGTCCTTCGGGAGAAGGGCAGTATACAAATAAAATAAATAAATAAATAATTTGTTGCAGTTGATTTTGTAGATAATAGATGATAAATTGTCCTTGGATAATGGTTCTTTGAAGCGCATTACTTTAGAATGTAAAGTTTGGTTGGGACTGTGCGCAGTGTTGATATTATATGGTGCCAGGATTTTAGCAGTCGCTTCAGAGACCCCGTTGATATATGGGATGGTTGCCCAGGTTGTGGTGTTCTGTGAATCACGGTTTGAATGTCCTTGCAACATCATTGGACAAATTTAGGTGGATAGCCATTTTGTTTGCATACGTGGTAAAGGTAAGCTTTCTCCTTGGATTTAGCTGTCTCTGTGCTGCAGTGTGTTTTGAGTCTCTTGAACAATGTTCTTATGCAGCTAGTTTTGTGGGAAGTTGGATGGTTGCTTAAATAGTGTAAGATGCAATCAGTGTGAGTAGTTTTGTAGTAAACCGTGGTTGAAAGATTGCCACCTGGATGTCGGTAGACCATTACATCTAAAAAAGGTAAGGAATTGTTGCTTTCCTCCTCTGCTGTAAATTGGATGTTCGGATGTACTGAGTTGAGTTTTTGTAGGAATTTGGTGGTGTCATATTGTTTAATGACTGCAAAGGTGTCATCTACATACCTAACCCAGAACTTGGGTTGGTAATCAGACATGACTATCTGTTCAAGGTTCTGCAAAACAGCCTCAGCAATAATGTTTGATATGGGTGATCCCATGGGTGTGCCTTTAACTTGTTCATATATGGTGTTATTAAAAGTAAAAGTATATATATTGAGTATGTGAAGGCCAAATTCAGTTCTCAAGGGTATATGTCCAATAGGAGATAATACTCATTAGCTGATGTTAAGACCATCTTTAATGTACTGTGCTTGCTCATTTTATTTGCTGAAATATATTCTTGGTCAGGTGGTTCTACAATGTGTCAAGGATCTCTCAAGGGATTAAAATAGTTTAAGAAACAAAGTTGGTCTACTTTCTATGGGAATACACTGAACCAACTCTAAGGAACAAGAGACTTGTTGAGATCTGGCCGCCAGACAAAAGCAGTCTAACTGCCTTGTATTTGTAGCAATTAGAAAAATTATGATTCCCTTCCTCTCAGTGAGGAAGGAAAGCACTTTGCTATGAGTCATAATTTTTCTAATGTATTATTGAAGCAGAAAAAGGTGATCGAGATCAGTTTAAGGACACATGAATGTAATTTAGAAGTGGATCCTCAAGTCTCTTGTTATATTAGTGAATTCATATAGGCTGCAATTAAAAGAAAGGTGGGGGATGTGATGGTTCAATAAAAAAATCGCTTCTCAGAGTTTAAAAAAGAGCTGTGGCAAAACCTGATTTAATCACATATAATCCTGATTTAATCACATATAAAAAAACACATATTACTGTCTCTGTCTCAGTGGCATCATCTGCATCATTGTTAGATTTTCTAGATCTGACTGACTACAAAGGCCAGCATTCCTAGCAATATAACAGTCGTCATACTGCCCTCTTTGCCTCGGAAACTAAAAGGTAGATAAAAGTAGTGTATTACCTACTACAAAATATGCTTGCCCCTATTGTGTAAGATGTTGTCGTGAGGGGCCATGACTTCATGACCAAACACATTCTTTGTATATGAGTCCTAGTACATACAATCTTTGGCATCTCTGCGTAAGTCCTTTCAGCAAATTAACTGCCAGTCAATGTCAGTACTGGTGTATTAGAGGGACCAATAATTTGATTCAGTATGAGGCAGTTTCCTATGTTCCCATTCCCAAAGCATGGGTGATATTCTTTTTTTTAAAGAGAGTAAATGGTTTCTTCCATATCCCTTAAGTACCTTTTTTAGATGGCAGAATAGAATTGCAGCCAAAATCAGTGATTTTTACAACCATACGTTTATCAACAACGCAATTTGTGGATTTCAGGCGCCCATGGACCTCTGTTTTGCTTGAATGCAGGTAAGACATTCCCTGTGAAACAGAGAGGCAGAAGGTAACAGCATAATACCATTAGTAACAATTGTATGAAATAGACTGGAAGAGCTTGCTTTTGACAGTGGAAATTAGATCTCCAGCCCAGTCACAGCACTGACCTGAAAACAATTCTTGCATGATTTTACTCTCCAAGCTGGCAAGAAATTCTAAGACCTGTAGTTCCCACTATATCTAAATGAAATCATGTTAAAGAAATCTTGAGTAAAAATTAATGTGAACTCCAATTCAGTAGAGGCCCAAGCATGAATCCTTAGCTAAAGAAAATATCCCAGATTTGCAAGACTTTCAACCTACTTCGGAAATACATATTATAAGTTTGACAAAATTTTAAATGACAAAGATAATGTTTATACAACTAATTGGATTGGGAAATATCATTTTGTAGTATATAATGGAATTATTCCATATTTGTTTGCTGAGATGATACATAAAAGATTCAAAAATGTTAAATGCATTAATTAAAAAAGTCTATAATATTTAGGAGCTAAGGTGAAAGTGACAAAACTGCTTCCTATTCCATTTGTAGTCTGGGTGAAATGAAGACCAAAGCGAAGTACTAAAATAACCTGGCTAATGAGTGAATGGCAGTGCAGGATTAAGATGTTTTCTTGATGCACTGTTTGAGATCCTTACCACTCTACCTTTTCTCCACCAACCACCCAGTCAGCTGGGCCCTTTTTAAACACAGATGTACCAGTCTTGCAGAATATTTGTAGTTCCATGTTCAGAAAAAGCCAGAAAGACAAGTTACCAGCATCAAGTACATTCACATGTCAACCTTTCACTCAGCCCATCTGAAAGAGGTATATTGTCAATCTAGGGAGGTATATTGTCTCCTGGAGCAAAAATCAAAGAGGTAACTGACTACTTTATTAAAATAATCAACCCCACGGATTATTACCCCTTTCTTCAACTACATGTGGGGACCAATGATACAACAATGAATGTGAAACCAATAATGAGATTACAAACAGCTAAGAAAGAAATTTAAAGAATTAGGAGGACAAGTGGTGTTTTCATCTATACTTCCAACAAAAGGCCAACATCCACTGAAGGAACAAAGGATTTTAGAAATGAATCACTGGCTTAAAAACTGGTGTCATCAACAGAACTTTGATTTCTTTCTGCATTACCTACATTAAGTAGGAAGTACAGAGAAAGCAGAAATAAAAAATAAAAACATAATGAAGTAGAGTAATGGAAAAGATGGAAGTCCCGGTTACAGAGTAGGAGATACAGTATAAGAAACATACCCAAGACCCATAAAGGACTTAAATGCCTATACACTAATGCTCAAAGTTTAGGGAACAAACTGGGTGAACTTGAAGTATTAGCACATGAAGGTAGATATGATACAGTTGCCATTGCTGAAACATGGTGGGATGAAACTCATGACTGGAATGTATTGATGGAAAGATATAAACTATTCCAAAGAAGCAGACCTAACAAAAGAGAAGGTGGAGTTGCATTATATATAAAAGATCACTAGTTCTCTACAGAAATACATAAAATCAAGGATGAAAACCTCCTAGAATCCATATGGGTCAATATAAAAGGGGGAAAAATGACATTGCTATAAGCATATACTACAGGCCACCCAACCAAGCAAAGAAAGTAGATGAACACTTTGCTAATCAATTAACAAATGTATGTAGGAAACATGTCACAGTAGTAATGGGAGACTAACTACCCTGATATTAACTGGGAGATAAACTCTGCAGCAACTGGGAGAACAAACAGATTCCTAATCAACTTGTCATCCAAAAGGTAAAGGAGGGAACCAGAGGAAAAGCCATACTGGACTTAATTCTTACTAATATAGAAGAAGTGATAGAGGGAGTTAAAGTTACTGGAACCTTGGGCAAGAGTGACCACGTCATATTGGAATTCAATATAATGCAAACACAAGCAATAGAATATAATCCAATCAGTGTCTTAAACTTTAAAAGATCTGATTTTAACGAACTCAGAAAATGCCTAAGCAAAATTTTATGGATTAAAGTCCTAAAGGGGAAACAACTCAAGAAGCATGGGAAGCTATGAAAAATACGATAATAAAAGCCCAATCCCACACAATACCACTGGAAAAGTAAAACAAGAAATCCAGGAAGAAATCAGCATGGTTGCACAAAATCTTTCTGACAAGCTGAAAGACAAAAAATGGAAAGAGGGACACATAACTAAGGCAGAATATCAGCATATAGCCTGAATCTGCAAAGATGAAGGCAGGAAAACAAAGGCTCAGAATGAACAAAGACTTGCAACAAAAGTCAAAGATAATTAAAAAAAGTTTCTTTCAACATTTAAATAACAAGAAAAAGTTCAGGGAAACAGTCGGTCCACTAGAGAAAGAAGATGGCAAGGAAGTAACAGGCAGTAGAGAGAAAGCAGAGCTGCTTAACTCATTCTTTGCATCAGTCTTCATGCAAAAAGAAACTATAGCCCAACCTACCAAAATCATAACTGTAAAAGACAGACTAGAAATAAAAATTAAAATAAGCAAGAAAATGGTAAGAGAATACCTGTCTGACCTTGATGAATATAAATCACCCAGACTTGATGGATTACATTGCAGAGTTCTGAAGGAACTGGCACATTTATGTCAGAACCATTGTATCATATCTTTTAAACATCCTGGAGCACTGGGGAACTACCAGAGGATTGGAAAAGAACTGATGTGGTTCCCATCTTCAAAAAAAGGGGGGAAAAACAGACCGAAGAAACTACAGACCAATCAGCCTAACATCAATACCTGGGAAAATATTGGAAAATAATAATCAAAAAACAGATCTGTGAACATGTAGAAACAAATAAAGTTATAACTAGTAGCCAGCACAGGTTTGTTAAAAACAGATCTTGCCAAACCAATCTTATTTCATTCTTTGACAAAGTGACTAAATTAGTAGATCAGCGAAATGCTGTGGACAGAGTATACTTAGACTTCAGCAAGATATTTGACTACAAGTAGATTACAATCTACTTCTTGAAAAAGTAAAAAAAATGTGGAATAGACAGCTTCACCACCAGATGGATTTGTAATTGGCTGACAAACCATACTCAATGAATAGTCCTTAATATCTTCATAAATGATCCAAAAAGATCTTGACAGATTTGAACAATGGGCCCTATCTAACAAAATGAAATTTAATGTGGAGAAAAGCAAGGGTTTACACCTGGGTAGGAAAAACCAAAGGTACAAGTACAGCTTAGGTTAAATCTGCCTCAAAAACAGTAACCGTGAGAGGGACCTTGGAATCCTTATGGACAATCACTTAAACATGAGCCAGCAGTGTATGGCAGCAGTCAAAAAAGCTAACACTAACCCTGGTTGTTTTTTGTTTTTTTTTACAAATTTTATTGATTTTCTAATATTACATTCACATATTTGAAAAGCAGCATGGTGGCTGGGTAATAGTAATTCAATTACATACAGATATCTTTACTACAGATTTCAGATTGCTACCATAAACATTTCCTCTCTTTTTTCCCTTCATATGTACTGTCTATTTGTGAATTTAAAGACAGGTTGTATCCTATCAATCACATAAAAATAACTTTCTTACATATATCCATAGTTTTTAGTTTACACATATTCTAGTTGTTTTAACATACAATCTTTTAGACAATCAATGACCTAATAAATTTTTCAATTTTAATTTCCACTAACATTTAGATTTAACGTTTGATATTTATCATTCCCAAGATTTTTAATATACTCCCAATTCATCTATCACCATTCCTCACAAAATCTAATATTCAAAATACACATCCCATTTACTTAACTTCTCACCCTCTATGTCAATAAATTAAGGATACAATATGATATCTTTCCTTTTTGCTAATTTTCAGTTTTGCTTTTTTAAGTAGTGATCAAAATTTCTTTTTTATTTCAATATTTAATACTTCCTCTCTTCCTCTTTGTATCTGCTATCTCTTGCTTAAACTGATAATTTTTGTTTTTAACGTTCTATATAGACCTATTTATTACTTTCAACAATAGGTTTTTAGCTTATCTACTTTATTCACCTTTACATGACCTTTATGCACAAATCAATATACAAATTAGCTATTAGTATTTATACTTCTAAATTTTAATGACCAATTTTTTTTCTTTATCTCAGTTCATAACAATGTCTTGTGTTCAACATGCACATCTTATCTATTTAAGTACATTCTGTTTTAGATTTCGATAAGATGGTCAAAACTCCATTCTTCTTGAGTCTTATTCTGGCTTTTTTCCTTTGCCAAATCATCTTCCATGTCCTTGTTTATGGGCCATCGAACCAATCTCCTTGTAATATCATGTATATTAATTGATATTGGCAAAGCCATCCAGTTGCCATTTTTTTGAGAGGACTTGTAGGTCTAGTGGGTTGTCTCTTTATTCTTCTACATCGACATGATTGTTCTGAATTGTTTGTCTTCTCATCCAACTGTTCTTTTTCTAAATCCTCTAGTTCCTTTTGTGTTGTATAAGAAACCTTTTCCTTTTTCCAAGTTGTCGATATCTTTTCTGGATTTTCAAATATCGATATTTGTTGAATTGTGGATTCTTCTCTCATAGTATTTGAATGTTTCATTTTTTTTCTATTGTATTTCTTCCGGCGCGATTTAAAAACTTACCTGTTCCAGCAGTCCGGCCTGGCCTGATAGCTCTTGGGGTCTCAGTTGTTTTTTCTATTGTTTTTCACTATTGTTCAATCTGTATACCTACCTTACTCTGTACACCGCCCCGAGTCCCTCGGGAGAAGGGCGGTATATAAGAACAAATAAATAAATAAATAAATAAATAAATAAATAAATAAATAAATAAATAAATAAATATTGTATAGATAGTTCTTTAGTTGTGGTCAAAGTTTGGGCTTGTTCCTTCACATAGCCTCTTAGTATTTCATTGGTAGTGGTAAGAGTTTGAATTAGTGTTTTCAACATAGCGAGAGTTTGTTGATTTTCATCCATAAAGAATTTTTGTTCCTGGCCTTCTTCCATATTGGTATTTTAAACTAAAGGCTTTACACTTAGAAAATCCAAGAGAGAGAATTTTTTTTCTAGTTAGGGAACACAGAGCCTTTGACAGTTGTTGTTTCAGAGCTCTCAAGGTTATGTATCTTATCTATTTCCCTGGGCAGTCAGCCAGGCCCCTTTTAAAGTTTCCCTTTGAGTCCCAAAGTTATCTTAATCTTTTCAGTTTTTCTTTTCTTTTTTTCATAAGAAGAAACCCAGATTTCCAACAGAAGTAAATAATGAAAAATGTTTAAAATGCCCCTGGATATTTAGTCATTGCTTTTTCTGGAGGGAGGGCTAAAGTCCCCCTTCCCCCGCCTCAGGGAGGAGAATGCTTAGCAGCTTAAGGAGATACAGAAAGTAATTAGGGTGTAAAAGAGGTAGATCTCACCCAGTCTCTTCTGTGCTGCTTTAAGAGTTGCCTGGTGGAAAATGTGACTTCAGCTGTTCACAGCCTAAAAACGAGCCATAATGGCCAGTCCACCAGTTTGGAGGAATCACCAGGTATAACAGGAGAGTTGCAGTTCTCCCGTGATCCAGCGAGCACCCGTCCTTGCTGGTCACCTCTTCAGGGTGACTTTCGGCCCTTTTCAGGGGCCCCCAGTGATGCAAAACTGGACGGGGGAGAGAGAGCAAGTCTCCTAACTGTCCATAGCGGCTGTGTGGCAAACTGGAAGCCTCAACACTATCCTTGGTTGTATAAACAGAGGCATAGAATCAAAATCACATGAAGTATTAGTAGCGCTTTATAAAGCCTTAGTAAGGTCATACTTGGAATACTGCATCCAGTTTTTCACCACATTACAAAAATAATGTTGAGACTTTGGAAAAAGTGCAAAGAAGAGCAACTAAGATGATTAAAGACCTGGAAACAAAAACATATGAAGAATAGTTGCAGGAATTGGGTATGGGTAGTCTAGAGAAAAGAAGGACTGGGGGAACATGATAGCAGTATTCCAGTATTTGAGGGGTTGCCATAAAGAGGAGGGAGTCAACTTAAAGCACAGAAGGCAAGGCAAGAAACAATGGATGGAAAATAATAAAGGAGAAAAGCAACCTGGAATTAAGGAGAAACTTCTTAACAGTGAGGACAATTAACCAGTGTAACAGCTTGCCTTCAGAAGTTGTGGTTGCTTCATCACTGGAAGTTTTTAAGAAAAGACTGGACAGTCATCTATCTAAAATGGTATAGGGTCTCCTGCTTGAGCAGGGGTTTGGACTAGAAGACCTCTAAGGTCCCTTCCAGGTCTATTCTGATTAAGATAGCTGAAGCCTCTGTCCCTGCCAGTTGCCCAAGTGCACTTCAACTGTTCTGTACCAGCCTGCTACCGGCCCTGCAGAAAAGGCAACCCCTTTACAAACGGCAAGAGGCTGGAATTACGTCTGCCAAATTTATTACTACAAAAACAAACAAGACATGAACCAAGATACAGGAGCTTTGAAACACTATCTGAGCGGTTGCTTTCAGCAAACCAGCCCTCCCCACACATTCCCTTTATAAAGAGTTCAGGGCGTGGCTTCTCTCTGCCTCCTTCCGAGAAGCCCCATTGCCTTCCTCTGTTTACTCCTACTTGACTGCCTCCTGCGTCGGGCGTCCTTGAACAGGGCCAGCTGTGGGTCATCTTCATCCACACTGTCAGGCTCACACAGCTGGGTCTCCATGGTGACCAAGTGGGAGGGGCCTGCCTGAGGGCTATCATCAGCAAGATCTTCAACCCCCTCAGCAAGGTCTTCAACACCCCCCTCCTCCTCTGAGTCGTCCGACCCAACTGCCGAACCCACAGGCTGACCCTGAATCACAACATCAACACCCTTTAGGGCAGTGGTGGCAAACCTATGGCAAGCATGCCAGAGGCGGCACTCAGAGCCCTCTTTGTGGGCACATGTGCCATGTCCCGGAGATGGCAACCATCCCTCTTCAACCAGTCACCCGAGGTCCCACATGGCCGGATGCATCCCGGCATGGCTGGTTTCCTTCCCCCCATCCCATCCCTCCTGGCCTCGCATGCTCTCCTTTTCCCAGGCATGATCCACTGCATCACCTCCGCAGCTGTCATCCAGCTGTCCACCTCAGAGGCAGCTTTTCTGAACTGCTGGCAGCAGGCTGCGGAGCCCCAGAGTGCACCAGTCAAGGAGCCAGCAGGCTGTGGCTGCTGATGGACACGGTCGGCCCCCATGCGCTCACTGGCTCTGTGTGCAGGGGCCAATGGTGTCAGGCAGCAGCTGCCCCGGCCCCTGCCTCACCTTGCCCTGCGGCAATGGCACCCCCTCCCTGCCTCGCCTCACTTCACCCCACAGGACGAGCCTCCTGCCCACCACCCCACCTGCCAGTGACTCCCTGGATCTCCCCCAATCCTGCCCAGCCCCCACAGGCGTCCCTCCCCACGAGCAATCGAGGTGACCACACCCACTTTGGCCACACCCACCCAGTCTTCCATGACTACCACAGCCACGCCCACCCAGTGGGCCACCTCCCACCTGGCACCTGGCGATAAATAAGTGGGTTTTGGGTTGCAGTTTGGGCACTCGGTCTCTAAAAGGTTCGCCATCCCTGCTTTAGGGACAGTGACTGATGATGAGCTTTCTCCCCAGCCAATGACCTGAATGAGAAAGGAAAGAAAGCCATAAAATCTACCAATCACTGCTCTTAAATTATCTTGCAGTAAAGTGGTACAGACAAGGACCATTTGCAAGCTTGATGACTAAGGCAGATTAGTGCTCAGGTATTAGGGCAAATTTTGGCATATTTTCTGCTAGTACATCTGCTCTTTTATATTTCTGAATGGAGGAGCAGGAGTAAATCAGCCTAGTACTGCTAGGGTACTTTTTACCTGTTTTCTCTCCTCTACCATCATCTAAAAAAATGATGCTTCCTTTTCCAATGTCAGTACCAGTAAGGGATGGGGAGGAGAGTAAAAATATTTCCCACAGATTTGTCTGCATTAATTATTTACGTTATCATGAGAAAGATCTGGCATTCCCATTTTAGCATTTTTTCATATTGTCTTGTCTTATCTCCAGGCCTTAATTAAGCTCTCCTATCTTGCTCTTTTTGTACCATTGCCCAGCAGCAAAACACAGAAGAGAACAAAGGAGTCAGGGCAAAGCATTATTATTCAAGCAATGCTTTTTCTTGCTGCAGCAAGGATGCATTCAACTAAGAATCACTAGTGAGAAATCATTCACAGCAGGGATTGTACATCTACATTTCTATTATTTGTTTGATTCATCAATCTTATCAACCCAGCAGGAAGCAAATGCATTTCTAAGATGCCCATAAATTCAGATTATATCAGTCAAAACTATGGGTTCCCAGGAAACACTAACCAGAAGGAGGCAAGGGTTCTTGTGATCAGGATTGTGGCATGAGACTACAGGTTCTCAAGTTCTATACCAAGAGTAAACAAAGATGTCTATAAGATATGATGCATCATAGTGACATTTACAACACCACAATGATAGCAAAATAATTATATGTGCTTCATCCCTTTATCATATAAATGACACAATTATGTAATTGTATCATTATGCCCTTCCTCCAATTATTAATTCAACTACCAATCAGAATGTCTTCTCTATATAACAATGGAATTACAAAATATTACCATTGTGATAGTTTATAAGCCTCTGATAGACAGTTGTCCAGATTATGTTTTATCATTATCTGTGGGATATAGTATAATTCTTGGTGATTTCAATAGCCATCACACATCTTGGGGCTATAACCAATGCAATGAGAATGGGAATAGATTATTCAATTGGATGGAAATAAACACTCTTACTCTTATATATGATGCTAAAGATAGAGGCACATTTCATTGTGCTCATTGGCAAAAGGATTATTCCCCAGACCTTTGCTTTGTTTCCTCTGTAGTAGTAAAATCAACATCTCAAATCCACAGACAGATTTTGAACAATTTCCCACAGTCAGCCTAGGTAGACCTATAAACTACAGAATCAGATCCCAGTAATTAGGTCCACTCCTAAATTTCGTTGGAACTTCCAGAAAGCAGATTAGAATACTTATCCAAGCACACTATCATAAAGATTATGCTTGGACTATTGGAGTGCTGGCTATTACAAAAACATCTGCCCATGCAATGCTGCAATGCCTGGCCTGTGCTTTCTGAAGCACTCATCCTCACCCAATTGAGATCCTTCTATACATGGGTTTAGAGCTCTTTTGAAATAGTACTAGTCCTGGACTATAAAGGTCAGCATAAATTGGGAAAAAGAACTGGGTTTTGCCAGTTATTTGTTCCAGTTGTCTCACTAATGAGTGTATTACAGACTTCTAACAAAGTTTATATGACCATACATAGAACATAGAATAACATGGTTGGAAGGGATCTTGGATGACTTCTAGTCCAACTCCCTGCTCAAGCAGAAGTCCCTATACAAAATGATTGTCTAACCTCTTATTGAAAACCTCCAGTGAAGGAACACCCATAACTTCTGGAGGCAAGCCATTCTACTGATTTATCATTCTCACTGTCAGAAGTTTCTCCTTAATTTTAGATTGGATCTAGCTTCAATAATTTTCCACCCATTATTTCTTATCCTGCCCTTAGGTGCTTTGGAAAATAGGTAGACCCCTTCTTCTCTGTGACAGTCCCTCAAGTATTGGAAGATTGCTGTCATGTCACCCCCTAGCTAGCCATTCTCTACATTAGACTAGACATAACTAGTTCTTGTAACTGTTCATTGTAGAGTTTAGCTTCCAGATCCCTTATCACCTTTGTTGCTCTTCTCTGCACACTTTCTAGAGTCAGCATTCTTTTTGTATCTTGGTGACCAGAACTAGACACAGTATTCCAAGTGTGGTCTTACTAGTGCAGTATAAAGTGGTACTATCTCTTCATGTGATCTTGATACTACCCCTTTGTTGATGCAACCCTAGGACTACATTGGCTTTTTTGGTAGCTGCAACAAACTACTGGCTCAAACATAAGTGTTTGTCCACTAGAACACGTAGATTCCTCTCACACTTACTACTGTGGAAACAGGTACCATTTATTCTATACTAATGCATTCGGATTTTCCTGCCTAAGAATAAGATCTTACTTTTCTCATCATCACAATTGCATTTTGTTGGATAGGGCCTAGTATTCAAGCCTCTCAAAATCCTTTTGTATTTTGAATCTAAGTTTTAAAGTGTTGGCTATCCCTCCCAGCTTGGGGTCATCTGCAAATTTAATGAGTTTCCCTTCTATTCTCTCATCTAAATCATTTATGAAAATGTTGGAAAGTATGGGGCCTAATTCAGAACCTTGAAGTACCCCAAGTTTCCAATTTCTTACTTGGGTGAGGAGGCAGCACCATTTTGTCTAAATCTAATTGTAGCTGCCCACTGACACTTCACTGCTACCCCCTGTAGTTCTTGTCAAGGATGGAGCTTACTACTGTAGTTAGTTATCATTCTCTCCCACCTCACCCTGGGCCCCTACTTTATGACCTCTAGTAGGTAGATTGATGAGTGGGCTAAACTATCTGCATTTGCCTGTCTCTGTCACACTACGCCTTTAGTACTGTAATTGGTAGTTATTTTCTCTGGCAGCAGGTAACACTCAGTGGATGAGGAAATAAAGGCAGGGGAAACTATCAATCATTTTACTTAAATTCTCCAGGATTAAAACAGTAAGAACAGCACCACTTGCCTACCTCATTACTCAAACAGAAAGGCAATTGTCAGTGAAAGCAGCACGGGTTTTGCCAGCCTGCTTCTCTGCCAAATCACACTTTGGAGTAGTATTTTGCCAACCTTAGCCATTTTAAGATGTGTGAACTTCAACTCTCAGAATAACATTGGGAGTTAAAGTCCATATTCTGGGAGTTGAAGTCTGCACATCTTAATTCAGGATAATTGTGTTTTAAATATTTTATTTTTTTAAATCCCTGCTCAATCAGGATGAATGAAGGTATGCAGCTAGCAGATGCCTTACTTACAAGATATTCTACAAGAAAAACCAGCCATTCTACACAGTCAGCTGCCTGACAGTTTTCCACTACTATTAAAAAAGAAGCTATGAACTTCTGTCATAAAAAAACCTGGTTAAGAAAGATAAAAGAAGAATGTTCCTGTATGCATATGAATAGTTCAAAAAGAGAAATAATAAGCTAAATATGCCATAAATCTAAATGAGAATTAAAACTGGGACCCAATACTTTAGATTTATACTCATTTTTAACACACCCTTTTTTCTGGCGCTATATATTTTCTGGGATGATTAAATAGCATAAATTACACCCACCTACATTGACACTGAGAGAGAATGTGGGATGTATGAATTTTGTCTTCTGGATTACACGTTAAGGACTCTAAGCACTATTCTTTGGTCAGCTGAGAGATAAACAATAAAATAATCAAACAATTTACTTCTATCTATACTGTGTTGGACTAAGAGAAGGTACTGCCCCAGTTTTCATACAGACATTTTGAGCACTTTGGATGAAATCTCTGATTATGAAGGAGTTCCACCTGCCCCTCAGTCATCAGAGATGTACAACTGTATGACACTGTGTATCTTCACTGCCAATCCTTACTTCTAGGGCAATAAGTGACAAAGCCCAACATATGTTTTAATACTTTCTGGGTAGAGAATATTAGAAGAAGCGGGATATATTCTTCTTAACATCACTAAGGACTGCTTAAATGTGTCTCTTCTCAGAGTGTGAATAAATGGAAAGCAACAGAAAAGAGATCTTGCCAGGACATGTTTGCACAGTGATTATCTGCAGGTGAGGAAAGGCCATTTATAATGCAGAAGGAGTGCAATTTGAATTATCGCAGGACAGGTTGGATACCAGTTTAACTGCAGGCACACAATAAAGCAGGAACTAAGGATGAGGGACTTATTTGAGCTTGTCATTCTGGTATTAGATGAGTTTTTTTCAGATTCCAACAAATATATGGGATAATCAACCTACTGAGAAATTTTGCTGAAGATAATCCCTGCTGGAAAAAAGTCAAAATTATCATGGCCTGAGTTGACATCCAGACATTTTTCTGGCCTCTTCTTTGCCTCCTATCCAGACAAGGATGGAAGATTTTTCTCACTGGGTTTTTCTCATGGCTGCGTTAAAATGTTTCCTCCTTTCTTTGAGGTGACCTTCACTGTTGAAATCATTGCTGCAGTAATAAGAGCCACTTTGGTGTAGTGATTAAGGTACCAACCTAGAAACTGGGAGGCCATGAGTTGTAGTTGCATTCTAGACAAGAAAGCAGTTGGGTGACCTTAGTCTGGTCACTCTCTCTCAGCCCTAAGAAACAGGCAACTTCAAGCCACTTCCAAGACATCTTGCCAAGAAAACTGCAAGGACTAGCCCAGGCAGTTGCCAGAAGTCAAACCTGACTTGAAAGTGCACACCCCATACCCCACCCCCAAAGACCAAAGAGTAGTACAGGTGGGAGAACTTAAGGGAACTGATTGTGGATTGTTTGGCCTTATTTCCATTCCCAAACCATCAGTCAACATCTGATAGGAAAACATCCATCAATTGTTCTCCATAACACAGATTGGGGCTGGAACCTCTGGAGGAGGCAATAATGTGATATGATATAAAAATGTGAACATGAGGATCTTATGTAGCTTTTGGGACCCATGATTTTGGAAAAGGAACTTAATTCTATCTGGCTACCATTTCCATTTTTAAAATCCTTCCCATATTGCTGCTTTTTGCTTATTGAAAGTACTGAACTGAGAATGTATAGGGATTTCATAAGACACCACGGACACATGGGGATGATCAGGTCAAATCGGCAATAGCATCCCTTTCTTTCTCCTCTTGTTTTGCCATGTTTTTTTTATTAAAGAGTTTTATTTTATTTTTTTACAATACTTAGCCCCAAAACCCACCCACCCCAAACCACCCCCCTTACCCCCCACTTCCCAGAGCTGAATACAGGGTTATAGATATAATAATCACATTCTAACTAAAATTATCCATTATAAAATTAACCAAATTCATAATGTGCTTTAATTCCCCTTTAACATAGATACATTCAAATTATTAATAACATAATAATAATAACTTAAGCAAAAATATAATCAATACTAATACTAAAATTAATAACAATATCCCTCTAAAATCTACTCATAAGCTAAGTGGAACTTTTTAGTCCCATATTTATTCTGAATATAATCTATCCATCTTCTCCAAACTGAAATATATCTTTCTTGTGAATGATTTGTTTTGCCATGTTGACATGCAGGACGTTCAGCCTGGTCTCGCCAATTTTCTCTTGCACACACATTCTTGCTCATCTGCACATTCACATCTTGGTCTCCCACTCTGTCATTTTTTTGCTCTTGCATACTTTCATCTGCCCTCTCCCTCTCTTCTATAATCAGCTGACAAAGGGCTGTTGACAAGTTCAGGCAAGTAGACTCCTCTATTTTCCTGCCACCATCACAACCCCTACTTTGTACTTCATCATAGCTCATCATCTCTACCACTCTTGCTGCCAAAATATAATAAAAACTTCAGTACTAGTCATTTTGCAAAAGGAAAACTGAACTGCCCAACAATTGCCAGAACTGCAAAATAAAGGCTTGTTTGTTATAGGACCTTCAGTGCCCCCACTCTCTATCCCCCAAGTCTTTGCAAGAAGAACCTAGATACATTTGGTAAGAGGAGCAATTCTTGTCCCTCTATAAACATAATTTTAAGTTTATAATTTGTCTTTGCAGATACACTTTCAGCTATGCAAAAGGTATTTGCTCCAACAAATTTCAGGGGAGCAGAGCTAAGTGTTTAACCTTCTGCTTTACATGAAAGCTTTTACTGATTTACTACCTCACTGAGAACTAAGTCTATCTACTGGAAATAAAAAGCATTCTGAGAAAATGAATACACAGAAAGATTACTGGAAAAAATATAAGTAAGAAATCATGAACTTCATGATTTTTAAAAAAATAAAAATCATTTCCAGTACTCAGCATAAATGGATTCAGTGAATGTGAGTTCAGGATGATTTTTTTCATGCCTCTTTTTAGTTCATGATTCTAATTTTATAAATATATTTGTAAGTAAATTCTCATTCTCTAAGGATATTACTATCAGTTAGAAAAATTACTTTTATTTTCTCTGTACTGAAATATACCAAGCTTATTGTGGCTCAGTTCTCAACAAATCTGCTATTTCATATTTTGTGTTTCTAATGAAAGGACTTGAAAGAAACTTGCACAAGCTGATTTTATATAGTTAGGCACTAATATATGTGTGTGTGTGTGTGTGTGTGTGTGTGTGTGTATTTACAGTTACAGTTATAGTTATATTAATATAACTAAATAATTAATATAATTAATAATATAATATAATATAATATAATATAATATAATATAATATAATATAATATAATATAATATAATATAATATAATATAATATAATATAATATAATATAATATAATATAATATAATAATATAATATAATAATATAATATAATATAATATAATATAATATAATATAATATAATATAATATAATAATATAATATAATATAATATAATATAATATAATATAATATAATATAATATAATATAATATAATATAATATAATATAATATAATATAATATAATATAATATAAATAATTAATATAGTTATATTAAGCTCCAATCATTGCCTGGTTTTTATAATGTAAATCTATCCTTATATGCTTACCTTAGCAATGTCATACATGACAGAAATTTTAAACTCCCAGTCCATGAAGGTTCCATCAGGATAGGAGATTTTATCATTTAAGACATCCTGAGATGAAAAAAGAGAAAGAATTGCTGGTAAGAACATTAAAACCACTTAATCCTGAAAAAGTTGCTAAAAGTACCAAATAGTCAAACAATATCTTCCATTAGATCAATTAAAATAATACAAAATAATGAACCCTTGCTAAGCAATTCAGGGCAATTGAATAAAGAAACTATTTCCTTGAATAAAGAAGCTGTTGCAAAAACACCATTTTATTTCCAGTTCAATTCTTTTAGTGATTCTGTTTTTCCTGATGTTAATTTGACCACAGTGGACAGTCCTATATGAATATAGTGGGTGACAAAACTGAAATAGTTCTCCATGTTTGTATCGTTTTTAAATGGCTATTGCTGTTAAATAATTCAACAGGAGAATAAACCTAACCCTTTAAGCTTTTAGTACCTGCCACAAGTAACCTGACAGATGATTGACTGAGGTACGTCTGAGAAGGTGGGGGAGGACTATACTTAAAACACTAGTATAAATTATTGCTTTTCACAGTATAGTTAAGTTCATTGCAGCTGGAAATTCTAGGAACTATAGTTCCAACACCCTAGAGCAGTGGTGGTGAACCTATGGCACGGGTGCCAGAGGCGGCACTCAGAGCCCTCTCTGTGGGCACCCGCACCATGCCCTGGAGGTGGCAACTGTCCCTCTTCAACCAACCGCCTGCTAATTTGCCAAGGTCCCACGTGGCTGAATGGATCCCGGCACGGCTGGTTTCCCTCCCCCCATCCCCTCTCTCCTGGCCTCGCATGCTCTCCTTTTCCCAGGCACGACCCACTGCCATCACCTCCTCAGCTGTTGGCCAACCATCCATCTCAGAGGCAGCTTCTTTGAACTGCTAGCGACCGGCTGCAGAGCCCCAGAGTGCGCCTGTTGAGGGGCTGGCAGGCTGTGGCTACTGACGGACACTGTTGGCCCCCATGCGCTCGCTGGCCTCTGTGTGCGGGGGCCAATGATGTCAGGCAGCAGCTGCCCCAGCCCTTGGCTTGCCCCATGGCAATGGCACCTCCACCCTGCCTCGCCTCACCCCACAGGATGAGTCGCCTACCTACTGCCCCACCTGCCAGAGATCTCCTGGAGCTCCCCCAACCCTGCCCACCCCCCCACAGGTGTCCTTCTCCATGAGCAACATTGAGGTGACCAAACCCACCTTGGCCACACCGAGCCAATCTTTCATGACCACCACAGCCACACCCACCCAGTGGGCCACGCCCACCTGGCACCCAGCAATAAATAAACAGGTTTTGGGTTGCAGTTTGAGTACTCGGTCTCTAAAAGGTTCACCACCACTGGACTAGAGAATACCAGGATGGAGATCAAGCTTGCTTTTTCACTACTGGTTTGTCTAAGAGAGCTGAACTTTTATCTTAAATTGAATACTATAGAGTAGTTGCTTTGTAGTTAAAAAGAACCTAAGCTTCTAGCTGAAATATTCCCTACTTCCTAACAGGGAAGAGTGAGCCCTTTTGGTTTCTCCTTACGACCCCTAAAATATCACAAAATCTAATTCTTAATAGCAGATTAAAATACGTAAAGTGATATGTAATAGGTCATAGAGAGATTACTGCCATCTGGAGCTATTTGTTTTGCTTCTGAATTGAGGATGCCAATCAATGTCATCTTCTTTGATGTATTGTTGTGTGGTGGCGTCCTTTTCTTATTACCTTCTTGTTCTTCATATTTAAAGCAAAATCTCATTAATTCTGGAAGCTCTCCAAAGGAACTATTTCTCTTGCAACCACCACTAAACCGTTTTCTGTTTAAGAAATTCTTTTGTTTTTTCCCCTTCTTTCTTTGTGTCTCTATGGTAACATGTCTGTGGAACATGGGGAGCCTATAGGACAGCACAGTCATTTCATTAACATTTAAACAACCACCACCAAATTAAATGAGTTATAAACAGACTACTATTCTTCTGTAGTGTCCCCCTTGACCCTCACTAAAAATTTTCTTTAAGATGAAGGTTAATGTGTCTTGATACAAACTAACCAGTGAGCTATAAATCTGTTTACCCGCAATGATCCCCTTTCACAGTACTCAATTACTCCGTAGATCATTGAGTCCATCTTGACTGTCCCATAGAATTTAGTCAGGTTGTAATAGTCAATTTGAAGAAGCTGGAGAAAAGAATTGCATTTGTTAGAAGCGGATAGTTACATTTAAAGTTACATACAATACTAGGAATGAAGAGTATAAAATCTCTCAGTCTTTCCTATGGAATGGAGATACTGGGTATTTTATGTTGGATCTTGTAGCTTTTCAGTTCTTAGGTGATTAAAATATATCCAAAAACTTTACAGCAGGATACATATTTTTAGAGATCCTTAACCATACCTAGAATGTTACATTTATATTGTGTGTGCTCTAAAAAAATGCCTACCATGCTGGAGGTGCATGGCCAATAATAAAATAAATATTGCTTACTGGAAGGGAAATTAAAGTTGCTATCTATCATGCCCTATCTTAGATTATCTTTTTTCTTGCTTCTGACCAGATAAGCACTTCTTAGCAGTGTACAGAACTATAGTTAATACATTCCTCATTTTTATTTTCTTGGAATGCCTACAAGATTCAGAAATATTCTTAGAAATAAAGAAAAAGGAGAATGTTTTTAGCAAGCCAGCTTCCTAAAGCTTAACTTTAAAAAAGTTAAAGTTTTTTTTTAAAAAAAATCTATGTAGAAGAATGGCTGCAAAATGACTTAGTACAATTCAGAAACTGAGCTAATTCATAAATGCCTATAAATAGATTTGGCATAGGGTAGAAATTTAAAGAATTAAAATCAGTAATATAATGATCAAACTGGGAAAAAGTTTTCAAAATTCTCAGCAGGTGCCCCTTAACAGATGGGAGGCCTAAGGTTGCCCTGACCTAAGTGCCTGATGGACCAAGTGCAATGTCAGAGGGAACTTAGGTTTTTTTTTCTGTAGCTCTAACGTACAGCGTCCGAGAGGCTAAAATGTAGGGATGACCTTTGGAGGGCTCATGAAGGGGTGGTGGCTTCAGTACCCTTGTGCCCTATATGGCACAAGATCTGGTTATTGTGGAACTACCTCTCCCTAAGAATATGTGGCCATCCCAATAAATCAGGTAAGGTAATCCAGCTCCAGATCCCTTCCCTGAAATCCTGCCACCTAGTGTGCTTTTTCCATGGTTGCCCCTGTCTTGGGGAACCACCTCTCCCTGGTGGTTTGACAGCCCCCCCCACCCTTTTAGCCTTTTAAGATCACAGATACTTTTTATTAAGAGTAGAGTAGAAGAATAGAGTTAAGGGATGCGGTGGCTCAGTGGGTTAGGACGCTGAACTTGTCGATCGGAAGGTCGGCAGTTTGGCGGGTCGAATCCCGAGTGCCACGTAGCAGAGTGAGCGCCTGTTACTCGTCCCAGCTTCTGCCCACCTAGCAGTTCGAAAGCACGTAAAAATGCAAGTAGAAAAATAGGGACCACTACGGTGGGAAGGTAACAGCGTTCCGTGCGCCTTTGGTGTCTAGTCATGCTGGCCACATGACCACGGAGACGTCCTCGGACAAGCGCTGGCTCTTCGGCTATGAAACGGAGATGAGCACCGGCCCCTAGAGTCGGAAACGACTAGCACGCATGTGCGGGGGAACCTTTACCTTTTACTTTAGAAGAATAGAATGGAATGGAATGGAGCCGAATGGAATGGAATGGAGCGGAGCGGAAGGGAACAGAACAGAACAGAATAGAATAGAATTCAATAACACGAGGGTAATTGAAGCTTGCTGCAGGGCATCCTAATAGGAGGTTAAAGGCACAGTATGTGTATTTTTGTTTGATCATCTTTCTGTTTTGTTGTTTTATGGTTGTTTTATAGTTACTGGTTTTACTGTTGTTGTGAGCCACCTTGAGCTGTTTAAGATGGGTGACCATATAAACCTTTTAAATATATTAAAATAAATGAAAAAAGTTGTACTTCAGCATTCCTCAATTTGATGTATTGCTTACCTTATTCAGAGCTATTTTCTGTTTCTCTGAAAAATTTCCATCATTGTGTTTGAAATCCTTCAAGATTATTATCTAGAAAATGACAGCAATTGGAAGACCATAGCAAAGTAACAATAACCTATCACTAATGCCTAAAATGTCTAGAGTAATAGTTTATAACAATGATTAAATAGCAAATACATCATATTTTATAGACAAATTGATATTTACGCTAATCTATAACAAGCAAATGGTTTTAGCAATTTTACACATGCAGTCCATTTTGTTCATTATTTAGGATTGAGAAGTTACAAAGGAATCATTTAGGGAAAAATTCCATACATTTTTAACGTATTCAACTTTGCCACAAACTGAGAATATGAGCGGCATCATGAAATCTGTCTTACACAAAAGCATCAGATCATTTTTTAATGAAGGCAAGTAGAACAGAGAGATTGGGAGTAAGTATACCTTCTTATCATATTTGCCTTGACGCAGCCTTTGAGCAGTGTCCCGCCTCTTGTCTTCATCAATCTGGGAAACAAGAGAAGTCCTTTAGAATTCTTCAGTAAGATCCCTATCCTAATGTGTACTAGGAATTAAAATGCAATACCCAGCTGCTGGAAGGCAGTCAGAGGAACAGATTCAAAAATAATCCCCATAACTTGAATATTATTTTGATTTTTTGTGGATCGAGTGATATCCTATAATAAATGCAATTTCTCATTTCTCATTCTTGTCTCAAGGTGGCCTTTTTGTTTTTGTGGAAGAACATAAATTGCATCACACTCATGTCAGAGCCCAGGTGGGGGATCTTTTTATGTTCCCAGCAGAAGCTGAAGGACGAGGGCTCACCCCACCGCAAAGTAGCACTCAGATCTTGAACGTGGGCTTGTTAGCCTCCAACCCAGGGTCCTAACCACGCAAGCCACCGTGCTCCTTAGAACATAGATGACAATACTTAATGCCTAAACAAAATCAATGTCATATCAATTGCTAGTCTGATTCCTAAGTGGAACACTATTGTGTAAAGCATAGAGAGCTAATACCGTATTTTCCGGCGTATAAGACGACTGGGCGTATAAGATGACCCCCTACAGTTCCTGTTAAATTATAGGGTTTGGGCTATACTCGCAGTATAAGACTACCCCTCTTCCAACGCACACCAAATAAAAATTAAAAAACATCAGATTTGATTTTAATATGGTAATTTTAATTCAAATGCTTATGACATGCAGGTGCTTAGTAGGAAAACTGTCACATAAACATAAGGCTGTTTGTCATCAAACATGTAAACATAAAACAGTGCAAGTGGATTAAATAATAATAATAATAATAATAATAATAATAATAATAATAATAATAATAATAAGAAGAAGAAGAAGAAGAAGAAGAAGAAGAAGAAGAAGAAGAAGAAGAAGAAGAAGAAGAAGAAGAAGAAGAAGAAGAAGAAGAAGAAGAAGAAGAAGAAGAAGAAGAAGTAGTTGGAGGGGACCTTGGAGGTCATCTAGTCCAACCCCCTGCTAAGGTAGGAAACCCTATACTATTTCAGACAAATGGCTGTCTCTTCTTCTTAAAAACTTCCAGTGTTGGAGCATTCACCACTTCTGGAGGCAGGTTGTTCCACTGGTTAATTGTTCTAACTGTCAGGAAGTTTCTCCTTAGTTCTAGGTTGCTTCTCTCCTTGACTAGTTTCCATCCATTGCTTCTTGTCCTGCTTTCAGGTGCTTTGGAGAATAGCTTGGCTCCCTCTGCTTTGTGGCAGCCTCTGAGATATTGGATCACTGCTATCATGTCACCCCTCACCCTTCTCTTCGTTAAGCTACACATACCCAATTCCAGCAACCGTTCCCTATTTTCCTAATTCACTTTTTCACTTTTCCTAATTCACTCTAAAGCTTTCCCTGTGCAGAGCCTTAAATAACACCAGCTGCCTGCAATTAGTGCAGGTTCGCATCCCACCAGGCTCAAGGTTGACTCAGCTTTCCATCCTTCCAAGGTAGATAAAATGAAGACCCAGATTGTTGGGGGCAATAAGCTGACTTTGTAATAATGCTGCTTGGAGGGGGTGAAAGCCCTAATAAACAGGCATATACACAGAATGAAGGCTATTGCTAAGCACATTGATTTGTGCTTTAAATTGTAAGCCACCCTGAGTCTTCGGAGAAGGGCAGGATATAAATGGGATTTTTTAAAAAAAAGACCAAATGGGAGATCCGCTCCAGGTTTTCCAGCCAGCCTGCCCAGTTCCTGAGTCAAATGTGTCCTTAGAGCTAAGCCGCTGCTCTGGCTGCTGCCTTCCCCACCTGCCTTTCAAGTTGGGATATACTACAGCTGCTCTTCAACTTTAGAAGGAAAGACGCCCAGACCCCAGCCTGTAAAAAATCACAGACTGCAGCTTCTTCTCCAATTGGTCCCGCTTTCCCTGCGCAGACTAAATGGGAGATCCGCTCCAGGTTTTCCAGCCAGCCCTGTCCCTAAATTTTCAGCACCCGGCGTATAAGATGACTTTTGAGAAGATTTTCATGGGTTAAAAAGTAGTCTTATACGCTGGAAACTACGGTAGATAGTCTTTGTATCCCACAGATAAAATTAATAATATTGCAACTTTGGAACTTACAGTCCTTAGACCTATTCCTAAAGAGCAATAGCCAGTAAATGGGAGAGAAGGAGGAGAATAAAATTAGATTCCACTTTCAGGTGAAGCTGCAATTAAGAGTTCTTCTGCACAACCTGCTTTTCCAGTGTGAAATTCCCCACTAACCATTTGCTGAGGACAGGAATGTATGAAGTCATGCTCAGTTCAACCTCCGGCAAAAATAGCCTGTCTCTTCTTGTTCATCTCAGATAAGAGATGGCCATGAAGTGCATGAACTCTTATCTATAGCATTTCATTTCAGTAGAAGCAGTGTTTTTTATTCCTACAGCATAATCTAAGTTGTTGCAGACACATCTCTTTCCCTCTACTCAATAGTAGCTGCCATTTTACCTATGTTGATCATATTTGCATATGCATGGCATACTTGTAGGTGCTGTAGCCACTTGCTGCCCCATTCCCTTGCAAGGTTTATTGATTGGAGAAACTTGGGAGCTGGGATGAAATTGTAAATGAGAAGAATATAATATTGGCCTCTATCTGTAAACTGTGACTGAATTAGTAGACCAATGAAATGCTGTGGACATAGTATACTTAGACTTCAGCAAGCCATTCGACAAAGTAGACCACAACCTACTTCTTGGTAAGCTAGAAAAAAGTGAGATAGATAGCATCATCACCAGATGGATTTGTAACTGGCTGACAAACCATAGTCAATGAATAATCCTTAACGGTACTACATCCACAAGGAAGGAAATAAAGCAGTGGGATGCCACAAGGTTCCATCTTAGGCCCAGTATTCTTCAATATCTTCATAAATGACTTAGATGGGAGAATAGAAGGGGAACTCATCAAATTTGCAGATGACATTAAACTGGCAGGAATAGTCAACACTACAGAAGACAAACTCAGGATCGAAAAAGATATTGATAGACTTGAACTATTGGCTCTTTCCAACAACATGACATTTAATGTGAAGAAAAGCAAGGTTTTACACCTAGGCAGGAAAAATCAAAGATACAAGTACAGATTAGGTGAAACCTGGCTTAATAGCAGTAACTGTGAGAGGGATCTTGGAATCCTAGTGGACAATCAATTAAATATGAACTAGTAGTGTGCGGTGGCAGCCAAAAAAGCCAATGCAATCATAAACTGCGTTAACAGAGGGATTGAATCGAGATCACGTGAGGTACTAACACCACTCTATAAAGCAGGGGTGTCAAACTGCTGGTCTGCGGGCTGGATGCATCATGCGGAAGCCGCGCCCACCCCATTGCCAGAAAAGGCAAAACCGTCCTGATACGTTGCACGATGTCACATGATGTCGCGAGTTTGCCATGTCTGCTATAAAGCCTTACTAAGACCACACCTAGAATACTGCATACAGTTTTTGTCACCATATTATAAAAATATGTTGAGACTCTAGAAAGAGAAGAGGAACAAAGATGATTAAGGGGCTGGAGGCTAAAACATATGAAGAACGATTGCAAGAATTGGGCATGGCTAGTCTAGTGAAGAGAAGGACCAGGAGTGACATGATAGCAATGTTCCAATATTTGAGGGGCAGTCACAGAGAGGAGTGGGTTAATCTATTTTCCAAAGCACCTGAAGGACAGACAAGGAACAATGGATGGAAACTGATCAAGGAGAGGTTCAACCTAGAAATAAGGAGAAATTTTCTGACAGTGAGAACAATCAACCAATGTTACAGCTTGCCTTCAGAGGTTGTGGGTACTTCATCACTGGAAGCTTCCAAGAAGAGTCTGGAGAGCCACTTGTCAGAAATGGTATAGTGCTTCCTGCTTGAGCAGAGGATTGGACTAGATGACCTACAAAGTCCCTTCCAACTCTGTTATTCTGTATAATTAATAAGTGTTAATGTTTCTATCACCTGGTGCAGAGTCTAACAGAAAAGGGGAATGTCTACATGCTTTATACAATAATGAGAAAACTGTTAACGCACATATAATAAACTGAGCAATTAGCCTTATTGTAGAACAGAAGACTTTATAATGTCAGAATGACATTATCTGATGTATCATTGTGAAGAATGTTCATATTCTGTGGTGAGAAACTTTTGCCAGACATAGTTGTCACTTCCTACCTTCAGACTAACATGATTTGACTCGTTAGTATTCAATGGTAATATCTTCTCAGGTGGAATATGGGACCATCTCTTTTGCCGCAATTGATTGGCTCTTCTGTACTTCCTGAAAATTTAGAAGAAGAATTATAGAAGGAATTCTGAAAGTATTAGAATGTGGAATTTTAGAAAGATAAAGTTGTGTTAACTTTTTAACACATTTAGACATACATACAACATATCACCTAATTGGAGAGGGGGGGAGGGGAGAAAGATCAACAAGTCCAAATGGAGAATGCTGGGTCTTTGCAAGCTTTAGCTATAGAGTCCGGGCAGTCAGATGTATAGCTAAAGCTTGTAAAGACCCAGCATCCTCTATTTTGTTGCACAACGTTTGGAGATGACTTTTTTTTTCTTTAGTACAGGGGAAAAAGCTGCAGAAAGATTTTATTTCCTTGCTTGCGTCAGTTCCTCCACTCTTCAGCCTGAAGCCAAGATCAGTTTTAAAAGGGACAGAGGTTGAAGAGCAGAGGGAGAGATTAGTTTTAACACCTAATTGGGATGGGAGAGGGGAGATCAACAAGTCTGCCCCTCCCAGCTTTTTGTTGTTTTTTTTTAATTGAAGAAATATGGCTGGGGGGGAGGGGGAAGGAGGAGATTAAGCAGGTTTTGGGAACCTTATCCTGAAGCCCCCTTTTATGCAAGGGCTAGCTTTCCAAAGCCTAGAGTGGCAGGAAAGCTTTGCAGCCTCCCAATGGCCAGCTGATTGGTAGCCATCTGATGGTGCAGAAATATCTGAAAAGTCAGGCAACCGGTTCTTTTTTGTCCCAGGAAGGCAGGGCACCTTGACAAGAGGAAGGCCAGGGTCAGAATTAAGAAAGGCCGGGCTTCCGGTTCCGGACTTTGGTGCTCCCAGACACGCGAGGGAACTGCTCCTCATGTCGCCTGGATTTCTTCATCGGGGGGCCCCTGTAAAGGGGTCGAAAGTTGCCCTGGAGGGGCGATGAGTGGGGGAGAGGTCTCTCCAGTCGGTGGTAGAAGGGCGGCGGCCCTGCCATCGGCTTGGAGCTACTCTCCGAACCGAAGAAGAAAGGATCGGCCACTCCCATGGCCCATCATTTAGCCTTTTCCTGCCAAAGCCAAAAGCACAACAAAGCACTTGAAAGCACTTGAAAACTGGGTGAGAATTGCCTTCTTGTTTTCCTAATTGTCTACTTTCCCTGTCAAAACCTTCTTGAATTTGCTTCCCCCTGTGAAGAGAGAGGGGAGGGATTTTTTTCCCCATACTCCTTAAGAGTGGTCTTTGTCTACATTGGAAGAGAAAGGAAAAAGCCTCCTACTTAATTATATTGATTTATTGGACTTACTGCCTTTCTACTTTTGGCCCAAATTTCCTATATTTACAGAAATGGACTATTCTACCTATTAGTCTAAAAAAGGGGACAAAAAAGAAGAAATAAATAAAAAGATACTGTCTGAAAAGGATTTGAAGTATTCTGGGGATACCTAGTGAATACTATTGGCAAACAAGCTTGCTTACCTTTTGAACTGACCTTGGCATTAAGATAAAAACCTGAAACAGCTGGAGATGAATTTGGCTTAGACTTGTGGAGGTGGACTCTTACTGATTTTTGTTTGAAACATAGCCTCCACCAAGGACTATTTATAATTATTACAAAATGGAGAAGGATCAGCCACAAACCTTGCTTGATTATAATCTCATACTTGAAACAATCTACAGAGTCACTGAGATGTCTATCTCCAGGTTTAATAATTTACATGCCAACCTTAAGTCACAAATTGAAACCCAGACTGCAACTAAAGAATTTATACTTCAGAATATAACAAAATTGGAAGATATTACTATTGAGACAGAGGAATATAAGCAACAACTATCCAAAGAACTGACAACTCTAAAAGTACAAGGAACTATCACTATGGCAAATAACCTTAAGGACCAACAACAAACTATGGGAAAACTTAATATTCAACTTTTGACTCCATCAAAAGAGCCTATAGCTTTAGAAGTATACTATGTACAAGATAGTGATGCTAACATAGAGGACGTGGAAGATCAACAAAGACAGTTTTCTGAAAGCACAAAATTGGATAAGACTCTTTACTTAAAGCAGATAAACCCAGACGGAAGAGGAATCCAGACCGAACTGAAGATAAAGTTTTTAGAGCAAATACAGAGACTAGAACTAACTGGGCAACAACATAATGATTACAAATGGTTTGGGTTTTGTGGATCTTTGATGGCTAGATGGCCTCCTTCGATTCAAATAATATGTATTGGAATGAAGGGAGACCTATCTGGCAATTCAAAGGCCTTGGTTTGGAAACCTGATTGGCAAAAAAAAGAAAGCCAGAGTTAGATTTTAAAAGTGAGTTCTTAGGGAACCATTAAAGGTTATCCTTTTAGTAATCAGTGATCTATCAGTATCTAAAATAGAAAATGTTTATGAGATAGAACTAGAATGTGTTTATGATCTATTAGGCTTATTTTAGACATTATAATTTGTGCACTGATATAATGGAAATTTGGTTTATAGATCCCACTTTTGATGTTAAAATACATTTGATTATTCTATTTAAGAATTAAGAATTAACTAAAATTTAAAACAGAATCTGGTTGTGTATAAATAGTTGTAGATTGATAAACATAGGCTGTGGTCCTGTCAGTAACGTGTGATGTATTAGGATGTGAAACAGACAATGTTTATTAGGTAGAACATAGCTACTTAGCCACTGTGTACATGTTAGAAGCTATAGTTTTTGCTGTAATGAAATAAGGAAAATTTGGCTTGTGAATATTATTTGGGATGTTAAAGGCTAAATTTGAATAAAATAATTAAAATTAAAATTAGGTAAACTTTAATAACAGGACATAGATATATTTCAATGAAATTGAATTGACAAATTTTTAAACTGACCATGTTATTTCTAGAAATTTATTAGTTTAAACTGGTTGTATGAAATGTTAAGGGAAATTGAGAAGGATGTTTTGATAATGTAACCTGAATTATGTACTGAAAACTCTGTTACTGAATCTCTGAGTACCCAGTCATCGTGATGCTTTCTAAATATGTAGATTTTAACTGAAAAACCAATAAAACTTGTTTTTTTAAAAAAAAAATTAAGAAAGGCCGGTGTGCCCAATATTTTCCTTCCCTGTTGTTTCTCGCTGGCAAGATAATCAGCTGTGTAGTGGGCCTGCATACAGGCTGGGTGAGGCCTTGAGAGGCCTGAAGCATGTGGGCTTCTGCCTGAGAAAGGCCTTCCTGGATCTATTCAACCTTAAGCTCCACTTAACAACCCATGTATTAATTTAATGAATGCACTGGGAAGAGCAGGGATGGTTAGTTGTTAGTTTAGGCAGTTCATTTAACATTGTTCTGACTTTCAACACTAATGGGCATGCTCCAGTATGGTCGTAACTTGAGGACTACCTGTATTCATACTGAGCCTTTGAATTAGCCCTTTATCAAACAAATGAAAAAACATGGTGATATAATTTGGGGGAGGAGGAGTTTTAATATATTATTTAAAAACTGAGTCATAGCTGCAGTTAAAAAGATGAATGATTTTTGCTATTTTGACTGAAGTTTATTTTTCTTGCTTTATGTTTGATGAGAATTTTATTGTACTTTTCCTTTTGTTTTCTTTTTATTATACATTATAACAATAAAAATAATAAAAGACAAGTGAGTAGCAATTATAAATTTGAATCTTGTCCAAAAAAGACTGATGGGATTTATGCAGTCTAAGATATTTATGCTGAGGATTTTTTTCCCAGAAAGAAGACTTGAAAGAAGCTGAAGGTATTTGTAGGCTGATGCTGGCCTTCCCAGTCTAAGGTGACCAGATATGTTGGATTACAAATTCCATATTTTTAGCCCAAGGAGAACAGTGTAAACAACCATACCTCAACACCAGCAAAGCAATGATCAGAACTAGTACCACAGTTGCAGTAAGTGTGAAAACAGCTATGGTCAGGATGTGGGGACCTATAAAAAGAGGAATGGGTAAACCAAGATCCTTAAGAAGCAGTTTAAGAGATAAACCAAAGTATAATAAAATAAACTTGTATTACTGTACACAGTTTTTACAACAAAATAGTAAATTTTACACAACAGCCTTTTTTGAGCCACTATTTTGAAGGTACTGTAATGAATCCAGCCCTCTAAGAAGTTAGCATCAATATCTCACTATCAGAGATTTAGGAAGAAAACTCTCAAACTGATACTTTGTCAGGAAAAAAAAAGTTTGGCCTAACAGGAGTCCTGGATTTGTAGCCACGTACATATTTTTGCCTTAAATGGTTTGGTTTGGTCCTAATGTCTACCCTAAATGATTGCTAGGTTGATTTTTCACATGATATTATGTCAGTCTTGTTTTAATCATGGTTTGCTCAAACAAGACCTAAACAAGGAGCTAAAATCCTTTTCTCCCTGCTCCCCTCCCCAGAGCTGCTCCATAGGGATGGATCTGCAGGGAGAAAAGGATTTGAGCTCTGTGCCTTTTCTCCAGACACCCCAAAGCTGCTCCACCAGTATGGAAAGGGAGAGGAGGATTTTAGCTCTGTGCCTGCTTGAATTTCAGCCTGCCTGGAGTTGCTCTCCTTGTCTCTCCATTCCTGCACCCCTGGACTCACTACCTCAGAATCCATTCTCTTAACAATTCTTGAGATGACTTCAAACTGACACTGGCAGTGCTGGGATCAAGGTTACTGAGTGAAGTGGTCATGTGATGTTTCACATAAAGACAGCTTTGTTCAATAACCAAGACTCTAGGAAGGCTTACCTCTAGTTACTTATTCCCAGTGCTTTTTTGTAAAAGAAAAAGGTGCCGGAACTTACATGTGTCATACAACCCGCCTTGCCTACCCTATAAGGTTCCATCCAAAAAAGGTGCTGGAACTCCGTTCTGAGCGTTCTATGACAAAAACAATCCCTGCTTATTCTAGTTTTGAGAAAGGGAGGAATGGATCACTCTTGACACTACAATCTAATGATTCTATGCTAGATTCTTTTGGGAGTTTTTGCATTTAGTACTATTTTGACAGCTCTTGATATTTACTTATTTTGGTTGGATGCATCTATCCAAGTCATCTACTTTTTCTACTACAGATCAGCCTTATTTTCTTAATTCTGTGACAACAAACTTGTCAGAACATCTGGGCTGGCTGTTCCTATCAGAAAAGCAGGATGTTAGATCACCAATAAATAGAGCACTTAACAAGCATATGTACTTGGCAGATTACTAGAATCTTGCCTGTCCTGAACCCTAAGCTTAATGACAGGGAGCTAAATAACTCTAAGCACATTTTAAATAGAATTACAAACTCACATTTAGAATATAGAGTAGCAAGGCTGTATATTTCTGGTATGCTGCTGCCCCCAAGTGGCTACAATTATTCCAATGGGAAAAATCTGGTTGCCTTTCCACCTGATTTTCTTACCAATTTAAGATGTAACCAGAATATTTTATAGCAGGCATTATTATAATATTAGTTTTGTGAATTTCTGATCAAATCGGAAAATGAATTATATACGGCAACAAAGAACATATTATGTTTTTAGGTTTTTCTTTTATTTTCTTCACTGAATCTTACAGCTGTTTAAATAAAACTTTTTTTTCAGAAAAATGCTTTAAGCAATGCAGTGAGAGACAGAATAGCAATACAATGGCACAATATAATTTGGCTATAGATAGAACATTTTATTGGTACTATACCTTAGGAAATATATATCAGAAATCCTTTTGGAATGCTTTTCTGAACAAGTTTTTTTTTTAAAAAAAATAGTATTATACTGAAACTACGTAACAGTTTGAAAGCTGGGTAACATATTCACACTCTGTTCTCAGACTGCATCCAAAATGCCCCATACTTATCAGAATCTTGGCATTTATTGATATAACATATTTTTCCCAGAAAGGATGCATTAAATAGTATAGATCTGTCTTGACAATAAAAGCTGGTATGGGAAATGAGAGGACTTTTCCATACCTAATGGAAATTATAGCATACAAGATGAAAGTGTAACAAGAATCAAGGTTCAAACAAAGAATTGGAAAATCCCCACCCACCTCGATGCAATTTTGATATCTTCCTGAGCTAATTAAGTAGGTTTCTGCTTATTAAGTCCTCTGTGAGCTTTTTAATAATCTGCTGGCCTCCAGCTATATGAGCCTAACACAACTGGAGAATTGTCATGTGGGGAAGACTAGCAGTTACTCCTCCTACTGTTGACATTTAGAGAGGTGGCAGGGAGTTGGGGGTCAAAGCATGTGTGTTTGTATCATTCCCTCTGGGTCACCTAATTTTGAGAACCATTCTAGGATATTGTAATCATCTACGGTTAGGAGAATAGGGAAGACTATATAAAATTTTATAAACTCTGCACATTCATTCCTTACCTGTTTTGGGAGAGTTATTGAACAGATCAGGATCCCTTTTCTTCTAACACTAGATAATATGACTCACAATTATGCTAAGTAGTGAATGTCAGCCTTGACTGATATTCCATGGTAGGCAGCATACCCCAAAATGACCATTTGTTGTGCTGCAGCAGTCGTGGTTATGGTGAGGGGTCCATAATACTTTCCAGTTGGGGGCACATTTAGAATTTTGGGAATATACTGTGTGTATCTATTCACAAAATGTATACTAGCTTTTAAGAATAACATTTAAGAATAATATTTAACATTCTATAAAGTGCTGGAATGGCTTTAATTAGAAATTGGGGCAAAACAGACAAATAGATACATTATATTAAAAGATTCTACAATATCAGTTCCAAGTTTGAAAAGCTATAAAATATACACAGCAAGAGATGCTGAACCAAATTTTAAATCAGAGACATTATTTGTGTGGTTTCCTGTATCTTGAGCATCTGAAAATTAATTTCCAGTTCAAAATACTCTTTCTAGATCTCATAGAATGGATAATATTTGGTCATGTAAGCATCCTAGCCTTTCAAACTTATTTCTCAAGGTCAACCATAGTGTCTCCATAGCAACAACTCTTTATTTAGTAAGTAGGTTTTTCTTCAACCTGGGAAGATAAAGAAAGGATTGGCGAACACAGGAAAATTATTTCTCCATCCAGGAATAAGCCAACTGCAATGAGCTCTTGATCATGGAGAAAGAGGATACTTACAGGTTAACCAAATAAATCATTACAATGCCTGAAAATATTCTATGCTTCTGTGGGTATGGTAAATCCTCTATGATGTTTTGTGTTTGATTTTATATTTATATTTGATTTATAATAAATTGCTTTCGAACTGAGGTTGGCATTCAAAACAGGAAAAAGCCATTTTTATGTGGATATAACTACATATCTAAGTCATTTATTATCTGTCCTATTGATGCACATTTCACTGACCTTGTTCTCATATAACAATAAGCCCTTGTTTGTTTTTAACTGTGATTTGTTGAACAAGCCAGAGGCAGTTTTGCAAATCAACAGAATACTGTAATTATGTCTTTTTGGATCAATTTTAGCTAGTCTTGTTTTGCATTTTTATAGTTGGTTTGAGACTATAGGAGAAAAATAACAAAAAAGTAATTCAGAAAACCAAAAAGAATTGATTCCTGCTTGTAATCCATACAGTAGAGCAGGGGTGTCAAACTGTTAGTCCGCGCGCCCACCCCATTGCCAGCAATGGGAAAAAAACCTCACGATATGTCGTGACACATCACGTGACATTGCAAGTTTGACAACCCTGCAGTAGAGTATAAGGAACATAACCTTGTTTGAAATGCAGGTAGTTTTTGTTTAGTGGCCACAACTGTGACTGGCAACTTGGTCATTAAGCAAAGCAGTTAATGAACCTGCAACTGTTCTTACTTCAGCTTTCCCTTGCTTTACAGACCTGCAAAGGTTGTAAATGAGAGGATTAGTCACAATTACTTTTTCATCACCATTGTAGCTGCAAATGGTTGCTAAATGAGGCAGATACTAAACAAAGACTACTTGTATGCAGGAATTGTTACCTAGGCAAAAGGGACTGAAACATTTTCAACAAGATAGTATTCAGAAGTGGCTCAAAGAGATGCATACATTTCCAAAACACATTATAAATTATGGCAATTGCAAATGACTGATTCCATCTGTAGGTATTCTTCTCAAGAATTAGATTGGCTCACCACTGCTAGGAATATCAGTAGGCAGCATGTTTTTATTCCAGATGAATGAAGGTTTGTCTGTCTTCACAACAGTTTTGTTCAGATTTGTGTCAAACCACAGGAGGCTTTTAAACTGGAAGAAGAAAAGAGAGGGAGGTTTTACTCTGATGCTTCTTTCACATGGTTTACTAGTGATTAAAAGTAATTTTCTCAGTCACCTTCTTTGATCTTTTCAGTCTCCTTTCTGTATCCCACATATCTCATATTGAGCTCTTTTGTAAATTATTAAATCAAAGCATAAGAGAGTCTTTTGCTTAAGGACCAAGCCCCTTTGATTTCGTTTACCTGAATTCCAGTAAACCAGGAAAACTCCTAGGAAGGAGGCAATGGCGAACCACTTTTGAAAACATTGCCAAGAAAACTACATAGATGTGTCCAGGCAGCCACTCAAAGGCACAACAGAAACAATAAAAGGAAAACTCTACATTCCCCATTTCATTTTAATCAGGCAACAATAGTTACCTGCTTCAAATTACTCTAAATAGTATATCAATTTTAAGCTATGGTTTAATTTACTATTCGGCTTTATTACAAAGTGAGAATAGAATTGTTGTTGTTGGGACCTGTCTGGATGAACTCTGGCTAAGTAATAAAGCATGTGTTTTTTTATGCAGAAGTTTGCAGATTTAACCCCTGGCTCTCCAGGTACAATGGGCAAAAATGCTGCATAACATATATCTGCTAACTAATGTATTTATCTTGATGTAGTGTCTGATGTTTTTGTTCGGATTAAATGAAAATTGTAATTAACATAGGCTTTTAACTAATGTTTCCAAATATAAGTACTTAAAAGGTAAAGGTAAAGGTTCCCCCGCACATGCGTGCTAATCGTTTCCAACTCTAGGGGCCGGTGCTCATCTCCGTTTCAAAGCCAAAGAGCCAGCGCTTGTCCAAGGACGTCTCCGTGGTCATGTGGCCGGCATGACTAGACGCCAAAGGCGCACGGAATGCTGTTACCTTCCCACCGTAGTGGTCCCTATTTTTCTACTTGCATTTTTACGTGCTTTCGAACTGCTAGGTTGGCAGAAGCTGGGACGAGTTTTTTTAATTTCTAATGTTGGTGACAAATTTTAATATTTCTACATTCATGCTACCAAATTCTGGCAATAATTAAAGGAGAGACTCCAGGGGCCCTACAAGGCTATTACAAAGTCCAAATACTCATGGGCAAAGGACTATCCAATCTTTAATATCCTTATATATAAGGATAAAAATAAATATAGCAATAGCACTTAGACTTATATACTGCTTCACAGTGCTTTACAGCCATCTCTGTTTACAGAGTCAACATATTGCCCCTGGATCCTCATTTTACCAACCTCGGAAGGATGGAAGGCTGAGTCAACCTTGTGCCGGTGAGAATCAAACTGCCAAACTGCAGGCAGCCAGCAGTCTGCAGAAGAAGCCTGCAGTACTGCACTCTAACCACTGCACCACCACAGCTCATATAGATAGTAAGATGAATAGCCTCTTCTGATATACACCTCCACTAATTTGTGTACCGTTGGAACATTTCTGTATCAGGAGCCCTGTTTATAGCATTCATACTTTTGGGTATCTCTTGATTGAACTAGTGCAATTCACTCTATATGGGGCTGTGCTTGAAGAGTACACAACACCCTCCCCCCCATAACACCAATACTGCAAGACCTGCTTACATGATTCAGTACCTGGACACCTACAGAATTATCTTCTCCCAGTGATTGAACATATGGTCAGTGATTGGTTTTGGTTGATTAATTCTTACTGAAAGTATATTTTCACAATAAGACTGTACTCACTTCATAATTATCTGTCGATGTGTAGAGAATACTGAAATTGACATCAATATCTCCATATCCATCCACAATTCGAGGACCTAAAATACCTAAGGGAAAAAAACCATATTACTTGTAAGTTTCAGCCAACAAGTGACATTTAATTTACTATATAGTAAATTAATTAAACTAGTAGTAAGTTATAATCAAATTAGTTAGAAGCATAGAATGCCTTTGACAATTTGAACTGGATGGCAGATAAATGGTTGATTTAACAGGACCTATTGGAAAATTATTATGGCAAATTTAAAAATCAAATCATAGAACAATGAATAGCAGAAAGATAACTATCACTATTTGTAGTTATAAAAATGGATCGAGATACATACAGAGGATTTTAAAGATTAATATTCAATTGAAGTCAAAACTTTTCCTTTTAGGATTAATCGACATGCAGCTAGAAAAGAGCAATGGAAGTTTATTTCAATACACAAACACAGCAATGAGATTATGTATGCATAGAGATTGAAAGATTTAACACTACCTACTATGGAGGAATGGTTAGTGAAGATAGATTTTGTTGGAATTGATAAATTAGTCTCCTAGATTAGAGAAAACATTATCTATATTTATGGTTGACTGGAAGCCTATTATGGACTTTTTGTGTAAAAATGGAAAAAAATGAACATAGTTTTTTTTTCTTTTTTTATACTTTGGTTTTTCTTTGATTTCTTTACTTTTCCCCCATTTACTACTTATTAGTTTGTTTGGGTTTTTTTGTCTACATGTTCAAAAGTTTTAAAAAACATCAGAAATATAATTAAATTATTTTTGAAAAAGTGTTTCTTTTATCCTGTATTGTTAAAATGTTTCATCCTCATTATTTGTAAGGTAATTTTAAGAAACCTCTTCATAAATTCTATTTTTGGTACAAATTTAGCACACTACCAATATCCCTATAGATAGTTATGGATTGCAATTCTTAGAAAGTTAACCAAGAATCATAAGAGTTACAGTTCTAAAACATTTACTAATTTTAAGAGGCTTGCATAGGCCATCCATAATAATCTAAAAGAAACAAGACATGTAATTAATTACCTTGAAATGTGATATTCCGGAATTGGCCAAGAAAATCAACAGGATAAACTGATTCTTGTCTGGACATAAGGACTTTCAAAGCATGTCCAAAGAGTAAAACAGCATCCAAGTAGCCCACAATGATGTCATTTTTCAGCTAGAAGCAGTAAAAGGAGAGTTAAATTCCAATCTTGGATGAAAAGTAGTATATGGTGTATTTTTATTTATTTAGGGATGTGTTTTTCTCCATATTGTTAGGGCTGCAAATGACTCATTATTTTGGTACTGCTTTTTTTTTGCTTTTAACCTTCAAGTTTTATTCAGAATTATATATAAATATTTTGTGTATATGGATGAACATGCCTACATTTGTAGTTATTGATGCCTCCCTTCTCCCCTCTGACGCTCATTTGAAAAAAAAAATCCCAAGTAAATGAACTACTTAAATTAATAAACCTTGTCCTCTTCCAGAAAATTATATGGATTATGTGAGTATAATCTTGTACAACATGCTAAATATTGGACAAGGTGGGCAATTTTAGGAGAGGAACTTATACAGAATTGGATGATAATTGGCAAAGAAAGTTGTAGTGGAAACTGAAGAACAGATTCAACAGCACTAGCAATGTTCAAAGCAACTGGACTGCAGCTGGTAGATGTAGTTTGGCCATTAAGCCCATGAAGCAAGACAAAAAAGCTCTTGTATCGAGAATGCAAATAAAAGAGTTACCAAAGCGATCTTCTCAGGATCCATGAGAGTCCCGTTATGATTTAAAATTGAGCTGTAATTTTTTGGTGCCAGAGTCAGAACAAGGACATTCCGCATGTAACTAGGTGAGGGACTATTTTCATAAGAAATGTTACTGGGGGGAAAAAATCACAAATACCCATGTGTAATAAGTAGCAAGAAGAATAACAGTCAGACATTATTCAGCCACCACAGACAGTTTCTCTAGTAAAATATCAATCATTTATCAAAGTAGAAGTTTTAAAAACTTGGTAGAAACAATCTTTAGCTCATATACATGTGATATAAATAAATCAGAATTTAATAAATCAAAAATGGAATCAAAATGGAATCTATATGTATTGTTTGTTCAGTACTGAAGCAAGTGAAATATCATAGGATTTTACCTGAACGTGCAAGGATACTTTCAAACAAAAAGTGTCATGCATACCATACAATAGTCCCATGTTTCTTCATTGTCTCATTGAAATGTTAGTCCCTTCAAACAGGGAGCATAAACTGCGATCATTCTGCCTGCATCTGGTCTGTCAGAGCATCTCAAGAAAAGATATTTTTAAACATGAACTTTCCAGCAAAAATCCCTACGTATGAAAAGAGTAGTGTACTGTATCTAGTGGTAAAATATCATAGTGTTTCACATAGCACACCTTATCTTAACAGTTTCCCAACCTATTATTATTTCCAATTTTCAATATCAGAGAAATAATTTTTCATGATTTCATTTTTGTTGTAATTTGTTTTTGTTGTAATATTTTAATTGAAACATATTAAGTAATTAATTAAAACTATTTTCATGTCACTTCTTATATCCAAGAGCTGTTGCAGCACCATAAGAAATGTTTAACATTAAAAAAATTAAAATACAAACATAACAATACAATAAATGTTTAACATTATAAATATTTATGAAGTGTGGAAAACAGCAAGAAATTTATACAAAATATTAGGGATGGGAGATCATTTCAGTAAATATTTGAAATAAAATACAAACACTGGTTTTGTAATATACTTTTTTTACTTATTGTCTGTTTTAAATGTGGAAATCATAAAAAATATTTTTGCAACACAAAACTTTTCTACCCCATGTGAAAGCCTTATTGAATTGATTTAATATATGGTGTGAGTTAGCATGAGTGCATAATAAAAGGCTCATAAAATCATGTGTTTATATAAAGGAAGGAAATAGCTTAAATGCAATTTATCAGCCATGTTTTACAACTCGTCAAATGCTTATCTTTCTATTTTAGCATTTCAAGGCAGTTAAAGAGGAAGTATAGTGATATATTGTGATCTATCATCTGTACATTGTACATAGATCACTTAAGAAAATGAGAACATGTCCAGATGTTCCTGTTTGAAACACAGGCACAGAGTTACCTATCCATTAGCCTTAGCTTCCTCCATCTCTTATCAGTACTGGTCTACGTTATAGGGAAATTACACAGAATGTTGAAATAATATTAAGATCCCAACTCACTGAACTCTATATGAGTGCTAAGTAACAGTAACAAAGATGATAAATAAATCTTCATTTTTTGATGCAGATTTGTATTTCCTGTCAAAATTGCTGTCAGTCTTGCAAGCAGATTGAATGTATATCCCATGCCAAAAGATCTGGTAAAACAATTGTAACATCGTGTATGAAATGAGCATTTCCTCACTACTGAGTTGAAGTATTCTCCATTCTTCCTTGAGGCGACAGAAAACTACACCAGCATGAAACATGCTATCCCCTTTGCTAAGCTATATCCCACCTGTATTGCCCGTTGCAAGTAACTGTCAATTATGTTTTTCTTATTAAATATATGTAGGGCATGACAGGCAAAGTGACTGACTGACAGCCTTCTCAAGTCAGTATGTCATCATCCAGCATGAAAACAATAATCATGGCACCACAGCACAAATAGACGCAGAGGAGTGAGCCATAGTTCTTTTTTCCTTTGCTAGTCGCCATTCCTGAATTCCAGACACATGTCAAATAAAGTGTGTTTGTGTGTGCATGCATGTAGGTATGCGTGTGGGTGTGGGTGTACATGTGTGTCCATATATACATACATATTTTAAAAATATGTATCTATACAATTATAATTGTAATTCATACCCCTATGGATGGTATGTGTTTCCCTCAGACTCAAGTCCTCTACCAGAAGCCTGGGAGTTAAAGGGTTGCATGCAGTATTTTAGCTGTTCCTATCACTGTGCTCTTCTGGATAGAGAGCTCTGATGCTGTTCCTGGGATCTGTTGGATCAGAATCAGAAACACTGCCGGCAGTGATTCTTGATGGCTATTTATTTATTTGGTGTATGGCATCTATAGACGTCATGCAGTCACTGAATCTAAGGAAGCTAACCATTTAATTGCTTCTGAGGTGGCTGCAATGAGATTGTCCCAGGTGTCTTGAAATTTCCTGAGGTGACATTCTTGAACTATATGTGTTATATATTTTTTCTGGACCACCACAGTCGCATTATGGGCTCTTGGCCATTCCTCACTTAAAGAGTTTTGCCTTAGTTCTTAGTTCTTGATGGTGGTGATAAAGGAAACATTTAGAATTTCTCTTCATCCTACCTTTTTTCATATTATCACTAACTGCCAGCTTTGCAATTTCTTCTGTTTTGGAAGGAAAGGGATGGGGTGGGGTGGGGGAGTGGGAGAGATCTGCCTTGGAATTTTAATGTTAATATTTAGTCTGTTATACCACTTTATACTCTTTCTGCTATGTATTCAAGATGAACAGTGATTAATATTTATATGTATGTATATGTAAGGGTGTAGTTATATACATATATATGTATCATGTTTATATGTATGTTATGTATGTGTACACTGTTGAGAACAGACAACATTATTTCATTTTTAATATGTGCCAGTGTGCCCACACTAAAATGACAATAAAGGTTATCTTATCTATCTTACTGTTACACTATTCTATTCCTGACTATTTTAGGCACCATTATACTGTGTAACAGAGCTGCATCCAGCTCTCATGGAAGTAAATACCACAAATATAACACATATTTTTGTGGTGAGGTTTGTTTTATCTCTGGCTCACCCTTTTTAAGAAGTCTTACTTTCTGCGACTTCCCTTTTTTCTCTTGGCATTCCCTCTACCTCTGGGACTTTTGCCAAACTCAGGGATTTCTGGCTTATTGCTTTTGCTCTCCAGGTAGTCAAATAATTATCCTCTAATTCAGCCTCTCTCTTTCTCATCTCAGATTGATGCTCTTGAACCCAAAAATCTGTCCCTGGGCTGGACAGAATTGTTCAAGAAATATTTTTTCTTCTACTGCTACTAATATTACTATTTAGTTTTTAATCAATTTGATCCCTCAGTAAGATGCAAGAACCATTTGCTTAAGACATCTCTCACCCCATTGTCCACAAGGGATGATCTCACTGGCTAGGTGGATGTGTCCTTCCTATCTCACTGTAACATACACTATATGCCCCTCAAAAAACTGTCCATTTGGTGGAATAGGAGATCATATCAGATAGAAACCATGTACCATTCTTCAGTCAACTATATGATAGCTATACTCCTACTGGAGCCTCCAAAGAAAATCAAGGTTCATTTACAGAAAAAACCTAGGGATGCCTAAATGCACCAAATGAATCAAATAAGCTTTCTTGGGAGTAGCAAGAATGTTCTCTCAATCCCTGCCATAGGTGTACTAGATTACTTCTGTCAGAAGAAAAATACCAACTTGCAGATGCAGCCACCATGGATGCTTGGAAGATGAGCTTCGTCTTCCTCGTCCAGTTTCGCATTGCTGGGGTACCCTAAAAAGGGTCGAAAGTTGCCCTGTAGAGGCAACCAGCAAGAAGGGGCTCTCGCTGGATTGCGGGAAAGAGGTAGCTCTCCCGCTAGAGCCGGCACAACCCTCCAAACCAGCGAACAAAAGACCGGCCATAGCAATATGGCTCGTCACTAGGCTGCAGACAGCTGAAGCCACACTTACCACCAGACAACTTTAAAGCAGCATGGAAGAGACAGGGTGAGATCTACCCTCTTAAATCCTAACTATTCTTTTTGACCTACATAAGTTGCTAAATCATTTTATTTCCTAAAGTTTGTGGACTAAAAGGTTTTTTGTTTTCTATTCTTTACTTTCTATTTTTACTGAAGAGCCCAGAAGAAGATCAGGAACAGACTATGGATGAAGATCAGGAACAAATCCTTTCTATGTTGAAAGCAATTTATCAAACCCTCCTTACAGCTGGTGACAAAATAAGAGCCTACTGCAAACTGAAACTTTGACTACAACCAAGAAATTAACTACACAGAATACAACTGAAAAAGTGGAACAATTAAATATTATGACAGAAGATTTAACTGCCCAACAAAAATAGACAATGGAAAACTCAGAAAAGAAACTGACAATATGGAAAGAGGAAAAGACTTTCTATAAAAATCAGAAGGAACCTGAGGATCAAAAAGAAGAACAGGTGAAAGAGAAGATAAACAGTTCAGGACAACTACGTTGAGATGGAAAACTAAAGAGATGACCTGCTAGACCTGCTAATCCTCTCAAAAAAAATGGCAACTGGATGGTTTTTTCACTGGCAAATAATACATATAACAATACAAGGAGGTTTGTTGGACAACTCAAAAGCACGGACATGGAAGATGATTTGGCAAAGAAAGAAAGCTACAATAAGACTGAAGAGGAATGGGGTTTTGACCTACTTATGAGAATTAAAATAGAATATACTCAAATAGATAAGATCCGTACTTTGAATATAAGATATTGTTATGAATGGAGATAAAGAAAACCTTGGTCATGTAAAATTTAGAAGTATAAATATTAACAGTTAAATTTGAATACTGACTTGCTTATAAAGGTGATGTAAAGGTGATTAGGATATATATAAGCTAAAACGTATTGATGAATGTAATAAATAAGTCTTGAAGTAGCGGTAAGAATGAAAATTATTAGCTTAAATATGAGATTGCAGATACAAAAAGGAAGAGAGACAAAGTATTAAATGTTGAAATAAAAGAAATTTTGGTTACTAAATTTAAGATATTTAGAAATTATTAGAAAATAAGAATGTTATATTGTATTATTAATTTGTGGATGTAGATGGTGAGAACTTAAATAGATAAGATATGTATCCTGAACAACAGGAATTGGGACAAAGGTAATTGGGATCATTTAAAAACTTGGAAATGATAAACATTAAATGTTAAATTTAAATATTAATGGGAAATTAAAATTGGAAAAAATTCACTAGGTTATTGATTGTCTACAAGATTGAATGTTACAACAACTAAGATATATATAAACTAAAAACTATTGATGAATGTAAGAAAGTTATTTTTTATTTGATTGACCGAATAAGAAGTGTATTAACTTAAATATGAGACAGTATATATTAAAGGGAAAAGAGAGGAAATATTCACTGTAATAGTTTGAGATTTGTACTAATGATATCTGTATGTAATTGAATTATTGTAACTCAGCCGCCACATTGCTTTTCAAAGATATAAATGTAACATTAGAAAATCAATAAAAAAATTTTTAAAGAAAAATACCAACTTGCCACCTGAGTCATCCCTTTCACAGGCAAAAGTCATAAACAAAGTTATAAAAAAGGTAAAGGTTCCCCTGCACATGTGTGCTAGTCGTTTCCAACTCTAGGGGCCGGTGCTTATCTCCGTTTCAAAGCCGAAGAGCCAGCGCTTGTCCAAGGACGCCTCCATAGTCATGTGGCCGGCATGACTAGACGCCAAAGGCGCACGGAACGCTGTTACCTTCCCACCATAGTGGTCCCTATTTTTCTACTTGCATTTTTACGTGCTTTCAAACTGCTAGGTTGGCAGAAGCTGGGACGAGTAACAGGAGCTCACTCTGTTATGTGGCACTCGGGATTCGACCCGCTAAACTGCCAACCTTCTGATTGACAAGCTCAGCATCCTAACCCACTGAGCCACCACGTCCCTCTAAACAAAGTTATAGAGATGCCTAAAATGCTTTTCATCTTATGGAGGCTAAAGATGACAAAAGCATGTCTCACCAGGAAGGAAAATCCCCTCAAGAAAAGGAAATCTCCTAAATGACAATACTATGTCAGGCCCCCTCATAAAATTCCACCTCTAGGAAGATCTGCATATCAAACATGCACCTTGTGATCAAAGTCCATTTGGACTTCACACTTCCCCATGGCAGGAACACCTCAATTTGCACATCTAACATGCTTCACAATCAAAGCCCATTGTCACTATAAATACTTTGACTCTCAGCTTCCTAATTTCCTACACAGCATAACAGAGTTGGAAGGAACTTTGGAGGTCATCTAGTCCAACTCCCTGCTCAAGCAGGAGAGTCTACCATTTCAGACAAATGGCTGTCCAGTCTCTTCCTGAAAATCTCCAGTGATGGGGCACCCACAACTTCTGAAGGCAAGCCATTCCACTGGTTGATTGTTCGTGATCACCATTAGGAAATTTCTCCTTAGTTCTAGGAGAACTAACTAAGACTTAGGAACACAGCTTAATTAAATTCTCTAATTACTGAACCACATATAGTTTTCAATTATTATATTCAGTTTTCCAGCCTCAAATCTTCAAGTTAGCACTCTTGTGGTACTAACATAATTTATAAGGCTAGCAACCTCTCTTTGAACTCTCCAAGCATTTGCTGCTCTTTGTCTAAATTTTGGCCTTAGCTAGTATCAGAAGATTTACAACATGATGATAAAAGCTCTCAGGCTATAATTGCCTTCTTTCTAGTCTTGCACAGGACACAAAGACTGCATTTTGTTAATAAACATATCTCAGATAAGTAGCAAAACCCTAAGAAAACCTAATGTGCAGGAACATAAATTATGTGAAGGATGTGAACTCCATTGCTTATCCCCTTAAACCCATAAACAAAGGGAGGGGGGATACCATAACAGTACAGAAAAAGAAAAATGGTGATAGTCAAGATAGACAGATCACACCCCTTCCAGTCACCTTTCCTGAATCTCCTTAGAGAAGCAGTAAAAATGCCAGTTACACCATGAAATGCTTAGACGCAAAAGAATGTTGATAATACTTGAAAGTGAGAAATGCTATGGGAAACAAGGCCAAAAAAGGTAGCAATTCAAATAACAACAGTAATCTTTATTCCACACAGCCTTTGTTTGCAAATAAGCCATTGTCTTTGTAGTTCTGCCTTTATTACCTTTATCACCACTATTCCTAAACTCACAGATTACATGCATATTTTGCATAAACCTGGGGGGTGGGGGCAGTCACATGTAGGCCCCTTTTTAAGTATTGCAGCCTCTGGTGTATAAACACAATTTATGCTTTGGATGGAAGAGTGTTGCTAGTCTCTTTTACTAATGAACTTTAGTAGAGAATTTTTTCCTAAAGTACATATCTTTGGCCCTACAGCATTACATCCCTGGGTACATAACAAATCATGCAAGAAATCATGATTTTAAAACAAGTACTATCCCCTCAGGCTTTGAGCTTACAAGCTACTAACTTGGACATGAGTGGAGAAGAAATTACTCTGTCTCCCTCCATAAGGGAATTCACTGGTTGCAAAGCAAATATTCATTTGCATAGGTTATACAGAACTTAAAAATAAGTTTAATTTGAGAGTTACTTTGGTATAGAATATACATAAAATTCCCTTCTCACCCTTATGGGTGGTATTTGTCTTCCTCAATCTAAGAGCCAGAGAGTTTGAGGGTTCTGAGTAGCATCTTAGTTGAAGGAATACACACATTTCTATTCAGATTCCATTGTTTTCTTTTATTATTCTTTATTTGTTTTATAAAATATGTACCTGTGAAGATCTATTAGGATGAAAACTATATTGTTATCCACCTCTTTATTCCCAAGGGCTATTTTGATATCATCTGGAGTACCACATGTGAGAATTACTGTTAAAAAAAAGTAAGAGAGAGTGAGAAATAAGAAATAAGAAATATTTTGCTTTATTTTTTAAAAAAATATATTTAGAACATGAAATAACATTAAAGCAGTAAAACTGGGAATCTGTATATGTATCCCCAAAGTCATTATAAATTCTGTTTATATATGTATAGTGGAGCCAACAACTACAGGAAAATGGAGAACCAGCAAGTTGACTGGCTCTTTATAATTCCTCTCCAGACAAGGAGAAATTTTGAGATCACACTCAAGTGCTCCATATAGTTGCGCCTGTGAGAAAATGATAGCAAATCTGATTCTTAACTTTATTCTTCATACTATCTCAATCACCCATTAGACAGCTTACACATTTCCCAAACCACCTTTAATCTACCGACAATTCTCAAAATAAAGGAAATGATTAAGAACACCTCATTGCCCCCATCAGAAAAATGGAACCCCTTCAAGATTAAATCACAATACCAGACTCCTCACAATAAAACCACAATTAGAAAGGCATCTACACTTCTGAGGGCAATCTTCCCTCCCTGGACTTCATATCCTCAAGAAAATATCCAGATATACACATCTAACATATACCTCATAATCAAAGCCCAGGGCCAAAACACCTCAATCTATATACCTCAACTTCATATATTGGATTTGCAAAAGAGGCTTGAAGGAATGAAAAAAAATATGAAAAAACCCACATTTTAGCACATTATTTCAAGATAAAGTTTGTTAAAAATAAAAGGAAGGAATATAAAGTTGACTTATTTGATCAAGGTGTAATTAGATATGTTGTTATCTTTGGTAACCCTTAATGGCTGATTGGGGCTGAAATGACAATGTTTTAAAGGATTTGTTTATAGATAAGAGATGGGATATGGGGAAAAGATATCATTTGTTGTATTTTATAAGAAGGTAATAAGTCCCTGCCTCAAGTTTCAGTCTCACTGGCATGCATGGTTTTTCAGGAAATTATCAGTTTTACTTCAAGGCTGAAAAGCTAACAATGAAGCAAAGAAATGTAAACAAGCCAAAGACTTGTCTGCAAAGTTTGTTTTGAAACAGGAGTACTCAGAAGAAGAGTTCAAATTCAGTCCAAGTTTTAAAGAGCTAGGTCCATATTATTAGACAGTCCAAAGGTCAGAGTTTAAAGAGAAGACTCCACATATGAATGTCATGCATAGCCAAACAGAAGTTGTTTCCAGCATCTAGCAGGAAGGGAAGTCATTCAACATCATGACCTCCTGTTCAGATACTTCCCACTCCAAACCCAAAGGTGTTTTCCAAAAGGCAACTGGACTTTCTTGGTTTTCTTCCTTGAATATGTTTCATTTTCTTCTTCATAACTGAACATTTTCAAGGAAAAAAACCAAGAAAGTCCAGTTGCCCTTTTGAAAAGCACCTTTGGGACAACCATGATCTGGAATGGATCATTGAGAATCTCCATAAACATATTCCCAGCTCAGAACTCTTCCACTATAGGCTAAGATGGAGTGGCATGACAACTGTTTATTACATCCAATAACCAACAGCTAAAAATATAATATTCCACTCATTCTGGTTTATGAAGAGCACCCATTTATTCCAATGGATCAGAAAGATATAAGAGAGAAATGTTCACTTCTGTTAAAGGTGTCTTAAATACTGTCCAGTTTGAAGTACATGCGGGAATTTAATTTTTTATTGGTAGTTATCCAATCATCCAATCTCCCATAAGCTCCTTAAGTTCAACTTCCTCCTGCTCCAAGTTCAAAGAATTGGTAAGTGGTGAGACTGCAATGCAAGGCTTAAATCTGCATGTTTATTATAAGTGGAATGCTGCTAGCTGGGGAGTTGAAATCCACACATCTTAATTTTGCTGAAGTTGAGAAACACTGAGTAAAACCAACACATACTATTCTTGTTACTGCTAACTGTGAATTTGCTCAGTGAGGAGTGATCTATATGCCTTCTAACTCTCAATGTCTTATTGGTCTTTTCAAACTGAGGCTGAAGATGAACGTAAGGAACACAATATTCTATCTTGCATGAAAAAGTGTTAGCCTGTTTGTTTTGTGAGTAGGAATATTAATTACATGAAAGTTAAAATGGAAGAAAAAAATTGCACAGGTTTGATCATGTGTGACCCATTGTAAAAAGTTTCTAGAAGTTCCAAGTTATTTTGTTTTGTGTGGTGGGAGATGAAGCATCTAGAGGGAAAACTAAACAGAGTTTCAAAGAGTATTGATGGTCATAAAGAGAGATGAAGAGGGATTATATATTTAAAACTTGTCAAAGCAGTCCAAGTCTGCTTTGATAGTTTCCACCCTCATCAGTAGTTCTGCCAGCTCGGTGAATAAGGCATCTTTGCATGACCACAGAAAATGTCTTCAGACAATGCTGGCTCCCTCGGCCAAAAAATAGAGATGAGCACCACAGCCTGGAGCCAGACATAACTGGGCAGAGAAACCTTTACCTTTCACATGTAATTATAGATTATGAAATTATTGTAGCTCCAGAAACCATCACAATCAGAGTATTTGCAGCAGAACCAATCTGAGTGCACAAATTAAAAATCAGCTGAAAAGACATCAGACAGACAGTTGGAATAGTGGACTGGACTCAGGCAGAACTAAAGCCCTGGATAGAAAGTCCACGAAAATAATGACAATGGATCATGCCCTTCATTCCTGCAGCAATGTTGACAGACTCTACTTACTAAGGAAATAGGTGGGCATGGAATGTTGCAAGTACATCATATGATTGGGAAAAAAGGCATTAGAAAAATATCTGAAGGACAGTGAAAAAGCTAGTATACCAGGAAGGCTTACTGATTCCTGGAGCAACCAAATAGTCACACAAGAAAGACCAAATAAAGAACAGAAAAGCGACATGGCAAGACATGGCCAGTACATTAAAAAAAAAATAGCAGGCAGAGAGACAATAACAACATTTGACAATGGCTAAGAGCAGAGAAGTTGAAGAAAGGACAGAGGGGGTAATTCTGGCTGCACAACACCAAGCTTTTAGAACAAGCTATAAGATTACAGTATGTTTGGAAGCAGTTTAGACAGGCAACCCCGCAGTTAGTGGCAGTAGCAGGAGGAGGAGGAGGAGGAAGAGGAGGAGGGGAACTTGATAGATACTGTTATTATAATCAATCTCAATAAAAGTAGTATTAGGCATCCTCAAAATTGATTTCATGGCCCAGTCTACCTAGACCTGTGGATTCCAGATACTAGGTCTTACCATTGCTTTTTCGAATTGAACTTGTCACAATCTTTTGCAGGTCTTCTGGGCTCCTTATAATTTCCTTGAATTTCATGTATTTCGAGATATCTGTAGTTGAAGCATCTAGCGCATTCATATACCTGGGATTGGAATAAGAAATAATAGGAAAATTAATATTTGACAGTTGCATAATGTTTAGAAAAATATTCCGTGTAAGAAAGATAATGTTGTGGTATCAAATTCCTCCAAATTTTAAGCAGTGCACATCTCTAAAAAATAACATTTCATGTGCATTAACATTTATTATATCTCTATTGCAAAATCCATAACAACCATAGGCTTCCATCATATTAACCTTACTTTTAAAAATGGGAAGGGATGCTTTCTCTTTCTCATTCAGTCATATAATAGGCAGTCCTTGACCATAATTGAGCCCGGAAATGAAATAGATCTGGGGGGGGATGTCATTAGTACTCAAGAGACTGAGTTGTAAGTAGCTCTACGAAGGTTTGTACTAACTCTGAATGGTCACTAAGCAACAGGATGTTAAGTGAGGACTATCTGTACTGTTCTGAATATTCATGCCATATATCTTAATGCTTTCATGTGTAACATTTTTAACGCTGTATCACATAATTGAGTACATAATGTATAGCTTTATATCATTGTAAGTTATGACTATAGTATGTTTCAACCCTTGCAATTTACTTCTGTACCTATGGATCTTTCTTCTTGTCGTGGTGCCTCTGTGTGTGTGTGTGTGTGTGTGTGTGTGTGTGTGTGTGTAGTGTACATCTCTCTCTCTCTCTCTCTCTCTCTCTCTCTCTCTCTCTCTCTCTCTATCTATCTATCTATCTATCTATCTATCTGCCATGGTGGTGCAGTGGTTAGAATGCAGTACTGCAGGCTACTTCTGCTGACTGCCAGCAGGTCAGCAGTTCGCATCTCACCAGGCTCAGGGTTGACTCAGCCTTCCATCCTTCCAAATTGGTAAAATGAGGACCCAGATTATTGGAGACAATATGCTGATTCTGTAAACCGCTTAGAGAGGGCTGTAAAGCACTGTGAAGTGGTATATAAGTGCTGTTGCTATTTCTATCTGTCATGTACCTATATAAAAATTGATATGCTGCCTATCTTATTATCCAAGCCCACACAAAACATCTTTTTAGTCAGAAGGCTCCTACAGATCCCTTTTACTCCCTAGGATACTTTTGGCTAACATAAGTTACATTTTGTCCAGGGAAGAAGGAGTTAGACTCGTGACTCCTGGACAGCCTTTACACATCTTTGGGTTGTGCATCAACTGCATTCTTTTTTGGGTTGTGAGGTTCTGCACTCAATCACTCATGCCTGGTCAACTTCCGTTTGGATTAGTGTAACACACCTTACCTGGGGGTACTCTTGAAGAGTATTCAGAAGCTACAATTGGTCCAGAATGCAGCAGTGCAGACAGTTGTGGAGGCCCCTCTGGTGATACAGGTAACACCACTGTTACACAAGCTGTACTGTTTGTCAATCTGCTTCTGGATCCTATTCAAGCTATTGGTCATTGCCTTTAAAGCCCGTTTGGTTATAGGTCCAGAATATTTGAGGAGCCATCTTTCCCCAATGGGATTAGCTTGACCCACTTGTACTGGCAGATGAGGTTTACTGCATTCCCACATCAGCCAAGGTATTGCAGTGGATGGTATCCAGTAGAAGAGCCTTTTCTGCCACGGCCCCCACTCTTTGGAATATCTTGCTGAGGAATGAGATTTTCCCCCTTCGCCTGGCTTTCAGGTAATGCCTCATAACTTAGCTGTGCAGTTGGCACAGGGCTCTGAGAAGAAGCTGTTGTCTAGAGGTGGCTAGTGTAGTAATACAGAAGTCACCACTACCTCTCTGCTCTAAACCCATGGGTTTTTTTTAGTTGTTTTAATCGTTTGTAATTTTTATCTGTTTTTATATTTATAATTGTTTTTATATCCATATGCTTTATTACATCATAAGCTTGAGTCACCTTGAACTGCAGAGTCACCTTGAACTGCAAGATAATCAGCATATACATAATAACAGCAGCAACAACAACAACAACAAAAATCTGGTTAGCTGTGGCAACAAGATTCCCCAGACTAACTACAAACAATGGCATGACAAAGTAGCAACAATGGTGCTTTGAGAGATCTGCAAGAAATATCATTTGCCTGCAAGCAAGAACTGTTGGGATCATAAAATGGAGAAGGTCATAGAAAATGAAGAAGTTAAATTGCTCTGGGACTTTAGAATTAAAACAGACAGGCATCTGTCACATAACACCCTGGACTTAACAATTGTCAATAAGAAAGACAAAAAGTCTGGATAGTGGACGTGGCGGTGCCTGGAAACAGCAGAAGAGAAGAGAAAGAACTGGAGAAGATAACAAAATACAAAGACCTACAAACAGAAATAGAACGACTGTGGCAAAGGCAAGCAAGGGTAGTACCTATAGTAATAGGTGCCTTGGTGCAATCCCAAAACAACTGGAGCACCGCTTGAACACCATTGGCATTGACAAATCCCCATCAGTCAATTGCAAAAGGTGGCTTTACTGGGAACAGCTTCCATCCTGTGACAATATCTGTAACACCATCAAACATCCAGAGTCCATGGGAAGGACTCGATATGTAGACAAAATACCAAACCCAGTTTGAACATTTGGCTGACTGTGATGATGATGATGATGATGATGATGATGATAACAACAACAACAACAACAACTATCTTACTATAATAATACTTGCAGGTATTTATGGATATCTAGAAAACAAGGATTTGCTGCCTGTAGAAAAGAAAGGGTGGTGCAAAAATTCAAAAGGGACAAAAGACAAACTAATGATTGATAAACTGGTTTTGAAGAATTCAAAGAAAAGATGAACAAATTTGTTCATGGCCTGGATTGATTATAAGAAAGCATTTCATTCTGTTCCACAATGCTTAGACATTTTTGGAATTAGCAGCAACATCCAGAAATTCCTGAAGACTTCCATGAAGCTGTGGCAAACTAAATTGATGGCCTGTGGTGAAGTTGAAATCAAATGAGGAATTTTCCAAGGTGACTCATTGTCACCTCTGTTATTTGTACATTCAATAGCACCACTAGCAAGCATTTTGAGCAAAACAAACAGTGGCTATGAATTAGCTTAAAAAGGCTTGAAAATTTCCTATTTGCTCTACATGAATATTTTAAAACTGTTCGGAAAAAACAAAAGTGAACTGAGCTCACTGCTGAAAAGCACTGAGGAGTTTAGCAGAGATGTTGAAATGCAATTTGACATTGACAAATGTGCAACAATTGCTGTTAAGGCAGGAAAAATGGTTGAAGATGATAGATTTGAACTTGACAATGAAGAGCTGACAAAAGCAATAACACCAGAAGAAGGGTACAAGTACTTAGGAGTTTTGGAAGCTTCTGACCTATTGCACAATCAAGTCAAGAAAGCTACTTCAACAAAATACATAAAGTGAGCCCAGAAAATCTTAAGATCAAAGCTGAGTGGAGGAAATATCATAAAGGCAATTAATACCTGGACAGTCAGCTGGAATAATTGATTGGACTCAGCTAGAACTTGATAACTTGGATCAAAGGACAAGAAAACTAATGACAAATCACCATCCTCTGCACCCAAAAAGTGATATTGATCGATTGTACTTGCCTAGATCTCAGGGTGGCAGAGGACTCTTACAGGTGAAACAAACTGTGGAAGAGAAAAAAACAAGGGTTAAATGACTACATTAAAAAAACAAAAGAGTTCTGCTGAAAGAGGTGAATAAGGGAACCTCTTGAAAAGAACAAGATTGAAAGCAGAATATCGAAAGGAAACTATTGAGCATCGAGTTTCTAACTGGAAAAATAAACCTATGCACAGTTAATACCTGAAGGACATGGAAGGGAAGGCAGATACAAAACTAACATGGAGCTGGCTGAAATCAGGGGTGCTGAAGAAAGAAATTGAAGGTTTCATTTTGGTTGCCTAAGAACAAGCCTTGCAGACCAATTCCATGAAAGCAAAAAGTCAACATGTCAGTAATAACAGCAAATGTCGCTTATGCAGTGAGAAAAATGAAACAGTGAATCTTCTTATCAGTGCCTGCATCAAAATCTCATGGATGGATTATCTACAATGTCATAATCAAGTTGCCAAAATCATACATTGGAAGCTTTTCCAAAAGTTTGGTTCGAAGGTAGCAAAAATTACTGGAAACGCCAAATTGACAAAGTTCTTGAAATTGAACAGCTCACGATCTTGTGAGACTTTCGAATCCAAACAGACAAACATCTGGCCCACAACATGCCTGACATCATTATTGTGGAAGCAACTAGAAAAAATAATAAAATACCACGATCTGCAAATTGAAGTTGAGCGATTGTGGAGGAAAAAATCAATAGTTGTACCAATAGTAATTGGAGCCCTTGGAGCAATACTCAAAGGGTTGCCAAGATACATGGAAATTTTGAACTTATTAGACCTGAATATTCTGACTTTGCAAAAAACCACATTACTCGGAACTGCCTATATATTCAGACGTTACCTTAATAGCTCTTAGGTCCTTGGTTAGGACTTGAACTGTTAAGTTTTTACCAGTTCCAGACTGTGAATCAAATTGAAGATTAAATCTTAACAATAACAAAAACAACAACAAATAAATAAATAAATAAAATTGATAAGACTTAAAATGGATCCTTGCACGGATGAATGTTGCATTTAAAAATACACTGAATTTCAAAATGATAGCCTGAAAGTTTCTTACCAGTAGCAATCTTCATTGATGTCATTCTTCCTATAGACATAAACTGTTTCCCATACATCAGTTTTGAATGGCAAATTGGAATTTTTCCAAAAATCAATCAAGAAGTAGGTCACTTTCCTAGTTGGTGTTAACATCCTTATTAAGTTTTCTTTGAAGTCACAAGACAAACCAAAACTCCCAACGGAAATTAGAGGGAAATCAGATACATGATTTACTCTAGAAAATAAATAATAACCAAATGATCTCACCATGGCCGCTATTGCTATCAGTTAATAGAAGTAATGGGAGTCACACTTGTAATACTCTTCAATTTGACATAAGCTTAAAATCAATAAAAAATCAAAATAAAGCTGTTTCTTTTAGACAAATGATTTAGTAAATTACACAAGTAGTTCTTATAGTAAAAGTTACAGTGTGGACTGCTTCAGTTGAGTCTTTCAATCAGTTAGACAGCTATCAATGCCATTCACAAAATTAAGGTCCTGTCCTCCTCCCATCTATTGTTCTATTACCCATCAGTCAGGATTCAACCAGAGGGCACACACTCCTTGGGGGCTACTTTGAAAGAGGGCATCCTTAGAGTTTTATCCTAATTTTTTAAAAGTTGTTTATTTTTCCTCTTATGTATACTGAATATTTCATGAATAGATATTGGGCGTGGAGAATGACTGGACAAATTGCTGTCAATATACCTGTGTTCTAAGGTTACCAGGTCTGGGCCTCAGAAATATGGACAATTATAGAAAGCAGCAAAGATTATCTATATTTCTTTGCTGATATCTAATTTTTAATAGCTGTTATATTTATACACAAGGCCAGGGGTAGGCAACCTTGGCTCTTTTATGACTCATGGACTATGCTGACTCAGGAATTCTGGGAGTTGAAGTCCATGAGTCATAAAAGAGCCGAGGTTGCCTACCCCTGCACAAGGCCAACACCATAGCAACTCTAGTCTATTAGCAAGTTCCAGTGCTTTCAGTCAAAAATGTAATTTCCTATGGAATATTTACTACAATCGGAATAAAAATATTATTATTAAACTGGGTATGCTGCTGAATCTTGCAGACTCAAGTAGCTTACAACAGCATAAGAAAATGTAAGCTGAGAAAGGATCTGAAAGTATAATATTTGATACATGAATCTCCTAAACTTTTAAACATGTAACAAGTTAATTCAATATTTTAATCTTATTCAAATACAGACATTCCTTGACTTATGACCATAAGTAGGACTGGAGAATTCATTATTAAGTGGTGCAGTCATTATCATGTGATCATGATTGTTAAGCAAATCATCACATTTGTTAAACAAGACATTACATGATTATGGTTTGCAAACTTCCCTGGTGGTTTTCCCATTGACTTTGTTTCTTGGAAGCCAGCTGGGAAGGTCACAAATGATGCTGCAATCATTGTAAATACATGCTGGTTGCCAAGCATTCAATTGAGATCACGTATCCATAAGGATTCTGTGATGGTCATAAGAGTGGGGACTAGTCATAAATCACTTTTCTCACCACCATCATAATTTTGGACAATCGCCAAATGAATGGTCTAAGTCGAGGATTACCAGTATTGGTTGATACTTACGAGACCATCTGATATGTAGCAAATGAACATGCAGGACCCAGGACAACACACCCTAGATTTTTATAGGTCTATAATATAAAAGATCAAAATAAAGATATTAGAATGTGTCTCTACACAACTTCATCAAGTGTGCTAGTTATAGCCATTACTGGATAAGAGGTCCTGTTTTCTCTCATGTTTTAATTACCTCTTGACCAGATTACTATTATATGCTTTAAATGGAACGGTCCTTACACACCATCCTGAAGCTACATCTTAAGAAGTTATGGACATTCCTTGTTTTGCTCCTAGTGCCTTTACTTCAAGAGGCTTCTAGGAGCAGTTCAAGGTGCTGGTTGTCACTTTTAAAGCTCAACTTTGCTCATACCACATATCTTCAAAATTTCTTGCTCCCAGTAGTTTCTGTCCAGCAGAAGACTGGAACAGATGGCTGTTTTGGAATCCCTACTCTAATGAAGTGTCACTTTATGAGCCATTAAAGCAAGTCTTCTCAGCTGTTGTCTCCCTTCTCTGGAACAGCACGGCCCACTACAAGATTAAAGTAGCTCCAACCCTATTGAGCTCAGGAAGGTCATTAATCAATGGAGTAAGATGAGTTGAAATCTGAAAAGGATGAAGTTGCTCTGAAGAAAAATGGTTATGGCACCAGGTTGTGTTTTTATTGTTTTAATGGAGCTTTGTTTTCTACTGCAATTGTGAGCCACTCAAAATTGTGTCTCTTAAGACGGGCAGCTATGTATAACTGCATTTATCATTGAATAATGTGATAATGTCTTACAATTAGCATGGTGCAAATCATTATAAGATGCCATGGAATAGTGATAATGCTTAGCTTTATGACCTGTACTTAAATGAAGTAACATATATGAAAGATGGAACATGCAAGCTCCATTCAAAACAAACAAAAAAGGCAGAAACATATGTTGAGGAACATTTCATCTTATGCAGTATGTGGAGAATAGGCAAACAAAGTATAATCCGTTGGTGTCACATATGGAATGAATGCAAATCTAACTGGGCTAGCTAGATTTTGAATCAAATAGGTACACATACTGTAGAAGTGTGTTTGAGCAACCTGACATGTAACTTCCCCTTCTATAAACAAATACTTCTCCTGCCATCTCATCCAAGACTGGCACCTGATTCTAAGGCTCTTCCCCAGCAGATCTTATTTCTCACCTTATTGAACTGAGCCATTCAATCAGAATGCTGATGCTGTGATGCTGTCATTACTCTCTTGGATTTAAGGCTTCAAATACAGACAACCAGTTTAGTCTAGTGATTAATGGGAGACTTTAATTACCCTGACATCAACTGGGAGACAAACTCTTCTCCAAGTGGAAGATCAAACAGATTCCTGACAAACCTAGCAGACAACTTTGTTTTCCAAAAAGTGGAGAAGGGAACTAGGGGATTAGCCATTTTGGATCTAATTCTCACTAACAGAGATGAAATTATAGAAGGTTTTGAAGCCACAGGAACCTTGGGAGGAAGTGATGATGCAATACTGGAATTCAACATTATGGAAGCACAAGCAACAGAACACAGTCAAACTAGACTGTTGGACTTTAAGAGAGCTAATTTCAATAAACTTAGAGAGGGCTTGGGAAGGATTCCATGGATGAGAATCTTCAAGGGATAAACAACTCAAGAAGCTTGGGAAATTTTCAACAGTGATATAATAAAAGCCCAGTCTAGCACAATACCAACAAAGAGGAAAAATAACAGCTCTCAAAAGAAACCAGCATGGCTGCATAAAGAACTCTCTGATAAATTGAAAGATAAAAAGGACGTATAGAAAGTAGAAAGAGGGGCACATAACTAAGTCAGAATATCAGCAAATAGCCTGAGCCTGCAAAGATGAAGTGAGAAAACCTAAGGCTCAGAATGAACTAAGGCTTGTGACCAAACTCAAAAATAACAAAAAAAGCTTTTTTCAACATGTAAAAAACAAGAAAAAAGTTAAGGAAATGATTCGTCCATTAGTGGGTGAAAGTGGCAAGAAGGTGACAAGCAACAGGGAGAAAGCAGAACTATTTAACTCATTTTTTGCATCTGTCTTTACACAAAGGGAAAAAAACAGACCAACCTATCAAAAAGAGTGCCATAAAAAACAGAATAGAAACACAAGTTAAGATAGGCAAGAAAATGGTAAGTGAGCACCTGTCCAGCCTAGACGAGTTCAAATCAACAGGACCAGATGGATTACACCCCAAGGTTCTCAAGGAACTGGCAGATGTGATCTCAGAACCACTGAACTATATTTTTCAAAGATCCTGGAGCACTGGGGAAATACCAGAGGACTGGAAAAGAGCTGATGTAGTTCCCATCTTCAAAAAAGGGAAAAAATAGATCCAGGAAATTACAGACCTATCAGCCTGACCTCAATACCTGGGAAGATTCTGGAAACGATAATCAAACAATGATTCAGCAAAAACCTAGAGGCAAAGTCATTACTAAATGCCAACATGGGTTTGTCAAAAACAGATCATGCCAGACAAATTTTATTGCCTTCTTTAACCAAGTAACAAAATTAGTAGATCAGAGGAATGCTGTGGATATAATTTACTTGGACTTCAGTAAGGCATTTGATAGAGTAGATCACAACCTACTAATTGATAAGATGGAAAAATGTGGGTTGGACAGCATCACCACCAGATGGATTTGTAGCTGGCTGACCAGCCGCACTCAGCGTCTAGTCCTCAATGGAACCGCATCTACATGGAGGGAAGTGAGTAGTGGGGTGCCCCAGGGCTCTATTCTGCGCCCAGTGCTCTTTAACATCTTCATCAACAATTTAGATGAGGGGATAGATGGGGAAGTCATCAAATTTGCAGACGACACCAAGCTGACAGGAATACCCAACACTCCAGAAGACAGGTGTAAGATACAGGAGCATCTGGACAGATTTGAACACTGGGCACTATCTAACAAAATGAAATTCATTGGTGAAAAAACTAAGGTTCTACATTTAGGCAAGAAAAACCAAATGTACAGGTATAGTATAGGGGGTACCTTGCTCAATAGTACAGTAGTAACTATTAGAGGGATCTCGGAGTCCTAATGGACAATCACTTAAATATGAGCCAGCAGTGTGCTGCAGCTATCAAAAAAGCCAACACAGTGCTAGGCTGCATTAACAGATTACATTAACAAGATCACGTGAAGTATTAATACTACTTTACAATGCCTTGGTAAGGCCACACTTGGAATACTGCATCCAGTTTTGGTCACCACGATGTAAAGAAGACATTGAGACTCTAGAAAGAGTACAGAGAAGAGCAACAAAGATGTTTAAGGGACTGGAGGCTAAAACATAAGGAACAGCTGCTGGAATTGGGTATGTCTAGTTTAATGAAGAGAAGGATGAGTGGGGACATGATAGCAGTGTTCCAATATATCAGGGACTGCCACGAAGAAGAGGGAGTCAAGCTATTTTCCAAAGTGCCCGAAGGCAGGACAAGAAGCAACGGATGGAAACTAATCAAGGAGAGAAGCAACCAAGAACTAAGGAGAAACTTCCTGACATTTAGAACAATTAACCAGTGGAAAAACCTGCTTCCAGAAGTGGTGAATGCTCCAATACTGAAAGTTTTTAAGAAGAGACTGGATAGCCATTTGTCCAAAATGGTATAGGGTTTCCTGCCTGAGCAGGAAACTAGATGACCTCCAAGGTCCCTTCCAACTTTATTATTATTATATAACTTTTATTCATTAAACATGAAACTCATGAACACTCAAATTGACTGGCACTAATGGTTGACACGGTTTGCTGCCAACATTCTAGGTATTAGCCAGGTATCTCCTTAAAATGGATGATGATGATGATGATGATGATGATGATGATGATGATGATGATGATGACACCAGGCTAGAAACCAGGAGACATGTGTTCTAATTATATACCTTAGGCATGAAAACTAGCTGGGTGACTCTCTCAATGTTGGGTCACAAGCTGGTTGATAAATTTCTGCCACAAATAACACATCAATATTTGATTGATTTGAAAAAGCAGCACCTTGGGAAAAACACTAGGAAGGGGGAAAAAGGCTTCTAATTTTGGCTCTGACTCTGCTGGGGTGGAAGGAAAAGGTCCTTTTTCAGGATGTCTCCAGAGGGCTTGTCAGTCTTTACTCCCTTCTCACTTGTTGGAGCTCAACATCATATCCTGTAGCAATATTTTTATATGTTTAGAATTTAATTAAACTATACTAGCTGGTAGGGCTATGCATATTTTGAAAATTATTTGTGAAAAATTATTTGAACCTTGCAAAAGTAAATCTATCAAGTCTGTCCAGAGGAATTTTCAAGATTCTATATTAATTTCCAGAAATGATTTGAGAGAAGGTTGTGAAAAACAAGCAATCCATGAGTAACTCTTGTACGTTAGATCCTCTTCCAAAATGGAGACAGAATGTTAACTATCAGTGATAGTATAGTCAACATTGTTTATTCTTTGTATTAGATTTTTGATGAATGAAGAGATCCTTTGCTCCCTCTTTGGCAATTGGTTATTGACTTTAACATTTTATCATTTGTCATATCCTCAAGTAATTATCAGAGTCATGCATTTTGTTTCTTCACATTTAAAAAGTTACTGCTGTTTTAAAAATACAATAATAATAGCACAGATATTTGAAAACAGCAGGCTGGTTAGCAAAGGCTGAAAGGGGCATGGATTCTAAAGACTCAGAGGTGATAGAAGTGAAGAGTGATGAACTGGATTTTTTAAACGATATTAATGAAGATTGGGGAATGGACTTATTATATCTCATTGGAAAACAAATGTTAAGAGATGCATTTCAACCTGTAGGATGTTTTTTTTGAACAACGAATGCTGTAGAAATATCCACAACAGACTTCTGATTTTGAGGAATGGGATCCAATTGTTGGGAATGATCCAGTTAAAATTTTAAGGGAAAGACTTATTATTAAGAATCAATCAAGAATATTTGATCCTGGATGGACCAGAGACAACAGTTGTGGTGGAGTAGGGTGGATTAGAACCCATTGTGTGAGTTAAATGCAATAACACAGGGCTTTTCAACCAGTGGTATGGGTACCACCTGTGGTACATTGGCACCTAGAAAAGTGGTAGCAGGGGAGGGGAATGAGCTGAACCAGTGGCAGCAGTGCACAAGCCTGAGCAAGAGGTGGCTGGAGCTGCAGGGCTGTCAGGGCTCAGTGGAAGTGCCAGCATCAGCACCAGGCTCTAGCTGGAGCTCAGCGCTGATCCTGGCACTTCTGCTGAACCCAACATTCCAATCAGCTGGAATGTTGCAGCATCTCCAGGATCTTGTGATTTACATTCAGATGCTTGGCAGCTGATTCATATTTATGACGGCCATAGTGTCTCAGGGTCATGTGAAGTGACCAAAACCTGCTGCAACCACCCAGCAGACGGGGGGAATAAAAACCAAACACCACACCCCACCCCCGCTGCCAATCCTCAACAGAAATGCTGACAACAATGAAAACCTCAGACAGGAGGAAGAGCACCACCGGGTGGGCAGGCAGGTGTCTTGCTCAGCGGTGGCTTAGGGGTGCACTTTTTTCAGTGCCATTGTAACTTCGAACAGTCACTAAGCAAACTGTTGTAAATCAAGGACTACCTGTACTTCATCACTTTTTTCCTTTTTTTTTTTTTGGTCAACAAGTTTTTGACACCTTGCTAGGCGACTGGTGGTACTCGGATGTTGCCATATCCTAAAAGTGGTACAATGGGTGAAAAGATTGAAAAGCCCTGCAATAACAAACTGTTAACAGAGGGCCTTGAAGTTTAACTCTACTGTTGGTGTTACCTGTTAACTATGCTTTTTTATATAGTAGATAGATATCAGGTCAAATGGGTTGGGTAAACAGAGTTGTAGAAGTTCATAAATTGTGTGCCTGTTTTGCAAGGGTGGGGACTATTATTCTTGAAATATATTTATCAGTATTCAACTAGGGGGACAACTTGTGTGTATGTTTGCTTATTTCTTTTTATGCACATTTATTTTCTTCTCTCTTTTTGTCTTGTCTTATCTAGTTTTGTTTTGTTTTTGTATTTTCTTTTTTCCCTTTTAGAATTTGTATTTTAATGTTCTGAATAAAAAAAATATTGAAAATAAAGAGAAAAATCTATACAAATTAGCAGCATTTAGCAAAGATAAGGGGAAAATAAAGCTAGTCAAACATAATATGAGAAAGAAGCGTAATAGTCACTATAAAGTCACTATAAAGCATGTCAAAGCTGGAAATGTGGCTATAAAAGTTCATCATACTCACAATGAGTTGTCTAACAAATGACACACCTTCACAAGTGCTACTGCGGCACCCTTGTGAGGAATAGACAGATGTGTTGAATACATCATATGTAGCATTAACTTTGACAGTAATGTTGTTATCTATAACAAAAATAATAATGAATTGTAAGGTAAATTTTGAATGATAAAAATCCACTGAATTGTAAAATATTTTAAAATAATAAAATAATATGTACTACAATAATTTTAATAAGGTTTTATAGTTATTTTTATTGTATTATGTGCCCTTACTGTACATACATACATTGTAGATCTTCTATATTTGAAATAAATAGAACAGAATATGGGAATTTTAACTGAACTCTACCAGTGTGCTATGGAAATTATTATTATTGTACTTTCTGTCTCATTCTTTTGATAAGTAGCAAGTTTTGTTTCAGTTACAGGTAGAGAACTGTCTTCCAAACAGCTGGATACAATTTGAAGCCTGAATGATATTAGTCATATTTTAAGCAATAGCTGAGTAGTATTTAAGGCAAATGCTGATCTCTAAAGAATTTATTTGCAAAATTTTCAAGCAAAGTTTTCAAAGCTGCTAGCCTGCTAATATTTGGAAATAAATTCCCATTATAAATAGTCTGCTTTTCCATACTATTACTATCATAAGCATTATGCAACATTTATTTCATTTCTATATAGCAGTTGTAAGATCAATTACAAATGATATCCTATGAAAGAAAAATTGTTACATCATCCTCCAGGAAAGAACAGCATGAATTGCATTCTCAATAAGATAAATTTGAGAAAAGAAATTAGCAGCTATCCTGTATATTTGTCACATTGTGCTGTAATCTAGGAACTGCTCTAGTATCACTACCAAATATTAACATTTTATTATATTAAATATTTTGCATTATTAAAGATATTAAATTATATAAATTGTATTTTGATGTTATGCTTCAAAATGTTTATTTTTAAATAAAGGTGACCGATAGCTTAAAAATATGATGAATTATGTTTCATTAAAACCAACCCTGAACCCACATAAAAGCTGCTATGACAGCATTGGTTTAAACTGTATTGATCAATTATAGATAATTAATTGATAGCTAAAGGTTTCCTAAGTACTGAAACTATAGAACAATGCAGTTAACATCCTTACCTTTCAGAATTTCATTCACCTTTCTGAGCCCCAGTTCTACCATTGGTTTTAAGTTCTCTGAAGTCACTGGATAGTCAAAGTCATTTAGTATCATTACATTGATCACATATTCATCTTTCCCACACTTGTTTTCACTCGTGTGCCACAGCAGCTGACTCAAGAGAAATGTTGTTCCCAAAAGCCGAAACATCATTTTTGCCTTCTTATACTTTGTTACTGGCACTTGGCGTATTTTAACCAGGAGTATCTGTCTTATGTCTAGCACTCTGTTCAACTTTCCTTTTTTAAAATGGGTCCTTCTGTTCTTTTTGGTGCTTCTTTTTCAATCCACGCCCACCTGTCTTACCTGTCACCTGTGTTTGTGAACAATTAACAGGAGTAGAACTCATGAAGATGGGAAGAGACCAAAGGTTATTTTTCATGTTTGCTGTAGAGAACATGTAAGCTATAAAACTGAGGCATTAGCCACACCTCACTAGATAAGCATTAAATATGATTCACAAGAAAAAAAGAGGAGCCAATAACATTATTTTTTTAAAACAAAACCTGAAATAAGATTTAAAAGCCCATTAATGCAGAGCATACTGGCTGCTGCTCTTGCCATTCTAAGTCACAATGGCTCTTAAATTTTTTGTTTTGAAATTCCGTTTTCATTTTTTTTTCATATTTATATCTTGCTCTTTCAAAAGATTCTTGCTTATTATATTCTTCCACTCTTTTTCTCTTTCATCCAGTGGCATTTTCAAAGAACCAAAAATGTGTATACAGTTTCTTTGGGTTTATGCTAATTTGTTTTATGCAAAAGAAAAAAGGGAGGAAAGGGTTAATATGTGATTTGTTTCAGCTTAGTCAATTTGTGTCAAAGGTCTGAAAATATGCCAAGACATTTCCCCCCACCCCATCAAACCCCTCTCTATTCTTATACGTGCATCTACCATTGTGTTATGAAGTTGCTCTAGTTGTACATTCCGTCTCCCTCTAATTATACTTCTTCACCTGCAATAGCATTAGTGATACTATGTGGTCAAAATGGCCATCCTCCTCTTGTCCAAGGAAGGCCCTTGCCTAAAATGAAAAAGAAAAGTGCTAGAAATACTCTTTGTTTGTCATACTGCATTGTGCCAAAGCTGAATGAAAGCTGGGAAAAGCTTTTTTAACTTGAGCCAACCAACAAACACAATACCATAAAGAATACAAATAAAATCCATAGTGCCACAATGTTTCTTTGTTCTGCATAATAATACTGTGCATTTGAAATCCAACTGTAGAAAATGTGGAGAAAATACTTTTGCTACATATAGAACATAAGACAAGGAAGAAAACATGTTTAAGTAATGTAATAGTTAGATCATAGCTTTAAAAATGTATAAGCACATTTGTGAATTCATTTGGGTTATAAACTTTTACACCATATTCCACAACTCCCTTCCCCCCCCCACTATCTTCCTTTATGCAAATTCACTTTATGCAAGATTTTGGGGAAATATAATCCTAGCATAAAATAAGGGAAGGCTGTATATGATTACATCTTATTGTACTCAAATTGCAGATATCTATCTATCTATCTATCTAATCTATCTATCTATCTATCTATCTATCTATATCTATCTATCTATCTATCTATCTATCTATCTATCTATCTATCTATCTATCTATCTATCTGCATAGAAGTGACATGTTGTACCTTTTCCACCAGGCAACTGGACTTTCTTGTTTTTCTTTGAAGATGTTTCACTTCTCATCCAAGAAGTTTCTTCAACTCTGACTGGATGGTGGGGGAACGGAAAGATTTATACTCCTGCAGACAGCTGTTTATTTGCATTCTTTTAGCGAGTTGTTAAAGCTACCTGAAGGCTTATCTGTGTCTTCAGGGTCACCTGAGTAGTGCAAATGGGTGTGGGGCCTTCTTGGAACTGTTGAAAGGACTGTGTTGTAGACTGGAGATAGATGATGTTGGAACTCTCCCCCTCTGTTGAGAGAGGGCTGTTCAATTTTGACATAGATGGCCTCTTTGACTCCTTTTCAAAGCAGCGGTCCTCTCTGTTCAAAATGTGGACTATGCTGTCTTCGAAAGAGTGGCCTTTGTCTTTTAAATACAGATGGACTGCTGACTCTTGTCCTGATGGGTTTGTTCTCCTATGTTGTGCCATAGTTTTATGAAGTTGTTGTTTCGTTTCACCAATGTACAGCACATGGCTCACTGCAACATACTGCATATAGCACATTGCTCAGTTTGTGTCTGGGTGTTTTAGTGTATTCTTGGGTTTGAAGTGTACACATAGATTGTGTTGGCTGAAGATCCTCCTGAGCTTTTCTGATGTTCCTGCAATGTATGGAATGAGTACGTTGCTTCATTTATTGTTTTCTTCTTGGTCTGTTATGGTACATGAACACTTGAAACCCAAGAATACAGTAAGGCAGAAGTTTGTCCACCCCAAGGATAAAACACCCAGACACAAACTGAGAAATGTGCAGTACAATGCAGTGAGCTATGCACAGATCTGCTATTATTGAAGCAAAAATTTTATAATCCACATTTAATAGAGATATTGGTCTACAATTTTTTATCTGAATCAAGTCTGAGTCTTCTTTGGGTATTAAAGTAATATTAGCTTCTATCCAAATATTTGGTATTTTAGCCTCTAAAAGTACCTCATTACATAGTCCTTTCATTAATGGGCTTAATGTATCTTGTAGGCTTTTATAAAACTCTGGAGGTAGCCCCTCTGGACCCGGGATCTTATCATTTTTTTTGCCTTTTTATGGCCTCCGTTACCTCCATCATTGATATTTTTTTATTTAGCATATTTTGGATATTCTCTGAGATTTTTGGTAAGTCAGCTTTTTTATATATTGCTTTATTTTTTCTTATGAAATTTCTTCTGTGTTGTAAGGTGTCTCATAAAGGTTTTTGATTATTTTTTGATTATGTTGTTTTGGAATTGTAAATTGCCTTTTGAATTTTGCAGTTTGTTTATCAATTTTTGCTCTCTTTCTTTCTTTCAATTTGTATGATAACCACCTACCCGGTTTATCAGCGTTTTCAAAAAAGTTTTGTTTTACCCTTTTAATTTGTTGGGCCATTTTTTTCCAGCCTCTGCTAAGTTTAATTAGTGCTTTATTATTTCCAAATAATAATAATAATAATAATAATAATAATAATAATAATAATAATAATAATAATAATAATAATAATAATAATAATAAAGTTGGAAGGGACCTTGGAGGTCATCTAGTCCAACCCCCTGCTCAGGCAGGAAACCCTATACCATTTCAGACAAATAGCTGTCCAGTCTCTTCTTAAAAACTTCCAGTGTTGGAGCATTCACCACTTCTGGAGGCAGGTTGTTCCACTGGTTAATTGTTCTAACTGTCAGGAAGTTTCTCCTTAGTTCTAGGTTGCTTCTCTCCTTGACTAGTTTCCATCCGTTGCTTCTTGTCCTGCCTTCAGGCGCTTTGGAGAATAGCTTGACTCCCTCTTCTTCGTGGCAGCCCCTGATATATTGGAACACTGCTATCATGTCCCCACTCATCCTTCTCTTCATTAAGCTAGACATATCCAATTCCAGCAGCCGTTCCTTATATGTTTTAGCCTCCAGACACCTAATCATCTTTGTTGCTCTTCTCTGTACTCTTTCTAGAGTCTCAATGTCTTCTTTACATCGTGGTGACCAAAACTGGATGCAGTATTCCAGGTGTGGCCTTACCAAAGCATTGTAAAGTGGTATTAATACTTCACGTGATCTTGATCCTATCCCTCTGTTAATGCAGCCTAGCACTGTGTTGGCTTTTTTGGCAGCTGCAGTACACTGCTGGCTCATATTTAAGTGATTGTCCATTAGGACTCTGAGATCCCTCTAATAGTTACTACTATTGAGCAAGGTACCCCCTATACTATACCTGTACATTTGGTTTTTCTTGCCTAAATGTAGAATCTTAGTTTTTTCACCATTGAATTTCATTTTGTTAGATAGCGTCCAGTGTTCAAGTCTGTCCAGATCCTCCTGTATCTTAAGCCTGTCTTCTGGAGTGTTGGCTATTCCTGTCAGCTTGGTGTTGTCTGCAAATTTGATGATGACTTTCCCATCTATCCCCTCATCCAAATCGTTGATGAAGATGTTGAAGAGCACTGGGCCCAGAACAGAGCCCTGGGACACCCCACTCTTAAATTTGCTGTTTAAGAGTTTTCTTTTGTGGATCTCTTTGTATTTCCAATTCCAATTTTATAAATTCCTCCTTTAACTTCATTTTTTTTCTTTATTCTTTTTCGCCATGTAAGTTATAGCCAAATCCCAGTCTAAAGTATGCTTTAGCCAAATCCCACACATTTTGAAGTGATGTCTCTTTTTTGTTTATTTTAAAGAAAAATTCCATTTCCTTTGTTCCTATTTGTATAATTTCTTTCTCTTTCAGTAAAGATTGATTCAGAGACTATCTTAGTTTTTTCTTAGCTCCTCTCCAAGTCATCTTCATCGGATTATGGTCTGCCATACATTGGTTTCCCCTTCATGGATTACTGCCTTGTCGTGGCGAAGGGGCTTGCATAATTCAATGAAGCTATGAGCTATGCCGTGCAGGGCCACCCAAGACGGACAGGTCATAGCAGAGAGTTCTGACAAAACATGATCCACTGGAGAAGGAAATGGCAACCCACTCCAGTATCTTTGCCATGAAAACCCTATGGACAGTTCCAAAAGGCAAAATGATATGACGCTGGAAGATGAGCCCCTCAGGTTGGAAGGCGTCCAATATGCTACTGGGGAAGAGCAGAGGGCTAGTACTAGTAGCGCCAGAAAGAATGAAGCGACTGGGCCAAAGCCGAAAGGACACTCAGCTGTGGATGTATCTGGTGGTGAAAGGAAAGTCCGATGCTGTAAAGATTTTTTCCCCATAGGAACCTGGAATGTAAGATCCATGAATAAAGGAAAGCTGGACGTGGTCAAACAAGAGATGACAAGACTAAACATCGACATCTTAGGTATCAGCGAACTAAAATGGTCAGGAATGGGTGAATTTAATTCAGATGACCATCAGGTATACTACTGCGGGCAAGAATCCCTCAGAAGAAATGGAGTAGCCTTCATAGTCAATAAAAGAGTAGGAAAAGCAATACTGGGATACAATCCTCAAAATGACAGAATGATCTCAGTTCGAATCCAAGGCAAACCATTCAATATCACAGTAGTCCAAGTTTATGCCCCAACCACCGGTGCTGAAGAGGATGAAATTAACCGGTTCTATGAAGCCCTACAGCACCTTATAGAACTAACACCAAAAAATGATGTCCTTATCATCATGGGGGATTGGAATGCTAAAGTAGGAAGCCAACTGGAATAACAGGCAAGTTTGGCCTTGGAGTACAAAATGAAGCAGGGCACAGGCTGATAGAATTTTGTCAAGAGAATACGATGGTCATACCAAACACTCTTTTCCAACAACCCAAGAGACGGCTTTACACATGGACATCACCAGACGGTCAACACAGAAATCAGATTGACTATATACTCTGCAGCCAAAGATGGAGAAGCTCTATACAGTCAGTAAAAACAAGACCAGGAGCTGACTGTGGCTCAGACCATGAGCTTCTTGTTGCAAAGTTTAGGCTTAAATTAAAGAAAGTAGGGAAAAGCGCTAGGCCAGTCAGGTATGAATTAGATCATATCCCTGTTCAATATACAGTAGAGGTGACAAATAGATTTAAGGAATTAGATCTGATAGACAGAGTGCCTGAAGAACTATGGACAGAGGTTCGCAACATTGTACAACAGGTAGCAACCAAAACCATCCCAAAGAAAAAGAAATGCAAGAAAGCAAAATGGCTGTCTGAGGAAGCTTTGCAAATAGCTGAGGAAAGGAGGGAAGCGAAAGGCAAGGGAGAAAAAGAAAGATATGCCCAATTAAATGCAGAATTCCAAAGAATAGCTAGAAGAGATAAGAATGCCTTCTTAAATGAACAATGCAAAGAAATAGAAGAAAACAATAGAATAGGGAGGACCAGAGATCTTTTCAAGAAAATTGGAGAGATGAAAGGAACGTTTCATGCAAAAATGGGCATGATAAAGGACCAAAATGGCAGGGACCTAACAGAGGCAGAAGAGATTAAGAAGAGGTGGCAAAATTACACAGAAGAACTATACAAGAATGAGCTTAACGTCCCTGATAATCACAATGAGGTGGTCACTGACCTCGAGCCAGACATCCTAGAATGTGAAGTGAAGTGGGCCTTAGAAAAGCTGAGCAGCAACAAAGCTAGTGAAGGTGACATTATTCCAGCTGAGCTATTCAAAATCTTAAAAGATGATGCAGTAAAAGTGCTACACTCAATTTGCCAGCAAATTTGGAAAACTCAACAGTGGCCAGAGGATTGGAAAAGATCAGTTTACATTCCAATTCCAAAGAAAGGCAGTGCCAAAGAATGTTCAAACTATTGCACCATTGCACTCATTTCTCACGCTAGTAAATTTATGCTTAAAATCCTACAAGCTAGACTCCAGCAGTATGTGGATCGAGAACTACCAGAAGTACAGGCAGGATTTCGAAGAGGCAGAGGAACTAGAGATCAAATTGCTAACATACGCTGGATCATGGAGAAAGCTAGAGAGTTCCAGAAAAACATCTACTTCTGCTTCATTGACTAAGCTAAAGCCTTTGATTGTGTGGATCATAACAAACTGTGGCAAGTCCTTAAAGAGATGGGAGTACCAGACCATCTTATTTGTCTCTTGAGAAACCTATATGCGGGCCAAGAAGCAACAGTGAGAACTGGACACGGAACCACTGATTGGTTCAAAATTGGGAAAGGAGTCCGGCAAGGCTGTGTACTCTCACCTTGCCTATTTAACTTATATGCAGAGCACATCATGAGAAAGGCAGGGCTAGATGAATCAAAAGTTGGAATTAAGATTGCCGGAAGAAATATCAACAACCTAAGATATGCAGATGATACCACTCTAATGGCAGAAAGTGAAGAGGAACTAAAGAGCCTCTTGTTGCGAGTGAAGAAGGAGAGTGCAAAACTTGGGTTGAAACTAAACATTAAGAAAACCAAAATCATGGCAACTGGCCCTCTCAATTCCTGGCAAATAGATGGGGAAGAAATGGAGGTAGTGACAGATTTTATTTTCCTGGGCTCCAAGATCACTGCAGATGGGGACTGTAGCCAAGAAATTAAAAGACGCTTGCTCCTTGGGAGGAAAGCCATGGCAAATCTAGACAGCACACTAAAAAGCAGTTGCAATGTATGGCAGTGAAAGTTGGACCATAAGAAAGGCTGAGTGCCAAAGAATTGAAGCCTTTGAACTATGGTGCTGGAGAAGACTCCTGCGAGTCCCTTGGACTGCAAGGCGATCAAACCGGTCAGTCCTAGAGGAGATCAACCCTGACTGCTCTTTAGAAGGCCAGATCCTGAAGCTAAAACTCAAATCCTTTGGCCACCTAATGAGAAGGAAGGACTCACTGGAGAAGAGCCTAATGCTGGGAAAGATTGAGGGCAAGAGAAGAAGGGGATGACAGAGAATGAGGTGGCTGGATGGAGTCACTGAAGCAGTAGGCGTGAGCTTAAATGGACTCCAGAAGATGGTAGAGGACAGGAAGGCCTGGAGGAACATTATCCATAGGGTCGCGATGGGTCGGACACGACTTCGCAGCTAACATCAACAACAACTACATTGGTTTCTATCTTTCTATCTTAATCGCTTGTATAATCATGCAGGGGATATCAGGGGATATCCGTATCATATCAATTCTAGACCATGATTTGTGCCTGTTTGAGTAAAATGTATATTGTGATTTTTTGGGGTTCTTTTCTCTCCATATATCTTGTATACAGATTTCTTCTGCCATTTTAAAGAAAATCTTAGGTATTGTATTCCTTCATTTTTTCCTGTTTTGCTACTTCTGTAGTCCAGTTTTCCATCTACTATTGCATTAAAGTCTCCCATTAAACAAATGTTTTGATATTCCAATTTCACTTTTTTGGTGTAATTTTTGATAAAATTCTTCTTGTTTGTTATTAGGAGCATATATTGCTACCATTAATATCTGTTTTTGATTTATCATTATTTCCATCATTAATATTCTTCTCTCTTCATCTTCATAGATTTGTTTGGGATTCATTGTCTCTTTGATATATAAAGCTAGGGGGAGGGGGGACTGTTAAAGATAAAATGTATGTTAAAACTTTTCAATAAAAAAAAAGCTATTCCTCTTTTCTTTTATTGTGCTAGTGTGAAGTGAAGTTTCCTGATTTTCAGTTGTTCTAACAGTTTGTAATGTTGTCTTTTAATATGTATTTCTTGGAGACAGACTATATCCATTTTTAATTTTCATAGTCATGTAAAAAAAATTCCTTTTTGAGGGGGAGTTCAATCCATTTATATTCATTGAAAGAATCCAATTTTCCTTCTCCACCTTCTTCAATTATATATAGGTTTTATTTTCCTAGTTGTTCTTATCTGTCTTTGTTCTCTTGCTTTTGCCCCTTCTTCTATGTTTGTGTTTTCTGTTTCTTCTTCTTCCCTTGGTTTGGCTGCTCCTTCTATTGCTATATCTTCCTGTTTTTTTGCTTCTCTCTCTGCATGAAATTCCAGACTTTCCCCTTCCAAAAAAAGCTTTCTATCTCTCATAAAATTCCATTGCCTTGGGTGCAGTGTCCAATCTGTATCTTTTGATGTCTCAATTAATTAAAATCCCTTCTGGAATCAGCCATCTGAAATTCATTCCTTTTTCAATTAGTTTTCTGGCCAGGAACTGGTATTCTCTTCTTGAATCTCTTATCCTCCTGGGGATCTGGTTCAGCACTACAATTTCCTTTTCTTTATAATGCAGAGGATTATCTCTTGCTCTTCTCAATATCTCATCTCTTATAGATCTTTTGATGAATCTAACATGTACTTCTCTAGGGACTTTATTTCTTTATATCTGGTCTATCTCTCCTTCCATTTCCTGTTTCCTGATTTACAGTGCTTCAGCCAATAGCTCTGTCATCAAATCTGCGAGATCCTCTTCTTTGTCCTCTATTTTGTTTTGAAATCTTAAAAAGTAAGATGCCTTTTCCATTTCCAAAACTGCCACTAATTCTTTCAATTCTCTATTTGCCTGCATCAGCCTCTGATTTTCATCTTTTATTTCTTCCATCTTCTGATCAGTCTCTACTGACTTGTCTTCTATTTTCTGAATTCTTTGTTCATTCTTTGTAACCATCTGTCAGAAGCTTTCTAGTTGAGAATTTATGTTATGAATTTCTTGATTCATTTTCTCAAAGTTGTCTTTTGTCTCCTCTTAGTTATTCCTTGTATCTTCTTTGTGAGAGGAGATTGCCTCTTGGATTGCTTGCACCTCCTTCTGGAAATTGTTAGATTTTTCTTGTTGAAGCATTGATTTGATTGAGCTTTGATACACAGGGCTTGCAGAGGTGGAGGATGGGGCTGAGGGTTTTTTCTTGCCAGTTTTAGCTAAATTCAGAACACTCATTTTTAATTCCACCCCCCAAAATTTTTATCAACTCTAATACTTTTCCCAGATGTCTGCCTTATACCAAACCATTAATCTTGTATTCAATACCACAATATATCATTTAAATTTGTCTTAAATAACTCTTATAGTTCTTATCTATAGTCTCTATAGTCCAATAAACTCTCTGAAAAAGAAGGGAGAACAAAGAAGAAGAGAAAGAGAGAAAAAGAAATTTGAAATCCAATTCTGTTTATGAGGCTCACTTCCAGAGCAGTTCTCCAGAATCCAAGATTATCGCTCAGTGAAAATTTATAATCCACAATGTCCTACTATTCAAAATTAATAGTCCATAGAGCTTTCTCCAAAGAAAATCACCAACAGTTAAGTTTCCACTGTCCTTAAGTAGTTCTGAGACTAAAAGTTTATAATCCAATAAGCTCCCCAGACAATAAGAAGAAAAAAAAAAGGGGGGGGACAAAAGGGAAAAGAAAAAAAAGGAAAAAGAAAAAATGAGGAGAGGGGAAAAAAAGTTTATAATCCACTTCTATCTTCTGACTCCAGCTCTAACCAATTGTCCTAAAATCCAAAATTTCCAAAATTATGCCAAAATTATAATCCAAAATGTCTCACTGTAGATAGTTCCTCGCCATTCAGTCTGTCTCTAAATAGTTTATAAAATTACACGTCAAACAATATTTGTAATCCAAGGAAGCCAGATGGCTTCAAAATAGTTTGTAGTTTTAGTTGTAATCCATTCTGCAGAAAAGGCAATCCAAAAAGTTATTCTCTTTTTCCAGCTGCAATCTACAAGATTATGAAGTTCAGAAACATCAAAGGGTTTAGTCTGTTATCTATGTCTGGACATCCGGCCAAGTTCCCTCACTACACACAAAATATAGATAGAGCTTGGTGTAGTTCTGTTTTTTTCACCACTAGATATCATTAGGTATCCGTTTTGTAATTTTCCAATCAAAAAAGGGTTTTTTTCTTTAGGTTTTGCTCCGATACTCTGCAAGAAAGGTTAAAAAAGGGGATATTATAACTTTTTTCTTTCTATTGTGTCTATTTTCCCCCAAGAAAGCTTAAACTGCCACTTTTATTCTGGGAGAGAGGGTGAAAAAGGAAAAAAACAAACCTTCCTTTAGTTCTGGGAGTTTCCTTGCTTTCAGATCGTTTTTATTTTTCCAAGAACAGGTTTTAAAATCATAGAGGAAGGAAAATAATCTCATCCAGATTCAAACATGTTACTCATGCTTGTTAAACACCGCTTTTTTTCTCCAGAAGTTAGCAGCTTCCGACTGGCTGCATGGGTGCAGCCAGTCTTTCCCCTGTCGGTTCTGAGGGCTTCCTTGGATCAAGCAGGTTGACCACTGTCTTCCTGTAATCTACAAGGATCCCCTCTTGTTTCGTCATCTCTTCAGGCCCTTTTCAGGGGGCCCAGCAGGAAGAAATTGGGCACAGGAGGCAGAGCCCTGCTTCCCTGTGTCCGTACTGCCACAGCGTCAAAACTGGAAGTCTTCTCTCCTTGATTAGTTTCCATCCATTGTTTCTTGTCCTGCCCTCTGGTGCTTTGGAAAGTAAGCTGACCTCCTCCACTTTGTGGCAGCCTCTCAAATGCTATCATGTCCCTCTAGTCCTTCTTTTCTCTAGGGTCTCCTGCTTGTTGGTCTACAAGACCTCAAAGGTCCCTTCCAGCTCTTATTTGGATTGATTGAAATGATCTGGGTCTCCTGCTTGAGCTGGGGGCTGGACTAGAAGACCTCCAGGGTCCCTTTCAGCTCTATTCTGATTGATTGAAATGGTCTAGGGTCTCCTGCTTGAGCAGAGGGTTGGTCTACAAGACCTCAAAGGTCCCTTCCAGCTCCATTCTGAATTGAACCCCAATTCCAGCCTGCAGCTATCCTGGTTTGCCAGGTAAAACCTCCTAGAGTCTAACCAACTAGAACAAACCACAACCTGGGGCTACACCCAGCACACGCTCATAGTCCACACACCCCCACACACCCCCACACCCCTCCCCAAAGTGGCTCAGGACTCAGCTGCGTCCCTAAGGGAACCGAAACATAGAGTCAGTCAGAGCTCCACCTGTCCCGGAAATGGGCATTGCCCCAGGGCTTTTTTTGCAACCCATTGCAAACCCAGCCCTTTTGGGGGGGAAGCGCCATCAGGTTGCAAGAGATCCGGAGTCAGTCTGAATTTTTGGTCCAAAGTGAAGTCGAGCAAAGAAAGCCTGGCCCAAAGTCTCATTTCCATCCTGCCCAGTTTTCTCCCTGCCCACCCAGCAGACTTGGCCTCTCTTATGGCCTTGCCCATGCCTCCCCTCGCCCAAGGCCCCAGCTGGCTTGGCTCCCCTTCTCCCCCGGGGCCCCTGAGAGGGGTGGGCACCCAAGTAAAGCAGTGGGCACCTGGTTGCAAATGCGGCGTCCAAACTTCCCACAACTTCCCAGCTCCTGCCGGCTGTCCCCTGGCTGCAAAAGCTGGAAGCCCCCCCCAAAAGCAGCCCCCAGACCCACAGAGGGACTCACATCTTGGTGGTGGCCGCTCTTCATGCATACCCAGGTGGAGGAGGAGAAGTCACAGCTGTAGGGACTTTTGCACCCAGGGGCTGGGTGGGTCCGGGGTGGGCCATGAAAACCCCTCCCTGGAGGGCAGGCTGGTTGTCAGCAGGGGGGAGGTCTCCTCTGCTGGCTGGGGGGGCAGGAGGAGGGGGGAGTTTGTGGAATTCCCTGCAAAGGGGGTCCCGAAGGAAAAGTTTCAGGGTCCCGATCAATTTCAGAAAAAGCAGAGCAGGTAAACCGAATTTGAAGCAATGCCACTAGGAGTAGGAAAGGAAGCAAAAAGCAGTCCCAAGAGTAAGAGTAGGAGTCAGCTACTCCTCAATTTATGACCACAACAGTTGAGCCCTATATTTATGATGGTTGCAGGGTCCCGAGGTCATGCAATACCCCCCTTTTGTGACCAGCAAAGTCCAAAGGGATTCACTTAAACAACTGTGGGATTAATTGAAGGCGGTTTGTTAAGTGAGCGTCACCCCCTTTTACCAGCTTTCTTGCCACAGTCATTCAGGGAATCACTCTGCAGTTGATAAGTTAAGCAACACAGTCGTTAAGTGAACCTGGCTTCCCCCATGGACTTTGCTGGTCAGAAGGTCACAAAAAGGGATCACGTGAGCCCGGGACACTGTGACCGTTGTAAATATGAGCCCCTTGACAAGCATCTGAATTTTGATCCCATGAATGGCATTCTGCATTCCTATTTTATTCTAATTCTGTTCTATTCTGTATTTTATTCTGCATTTCTATTCTATTCTAATTCTATTCTATTCTGTATTTTATTCTGCATTTCTATTCTAATTCCATTCCGTTTTATTCTTCAGTGCCAAGCCACAACAAGCACATCACCAAAACCTGCAGGCACCTTGTGTTACCGCCTTAGGCTTTTTAATACTCTTCACAAAATTTCCTATCTTGCAGAATCTTTGTTTCTTTTGGCAGTGTGCAATACTTCCTGCATCCACCAAAGGGCTTTCCTGTATAGGAAATTGCCAGATTGATTTCTTGGCTGTCTTGTGAGATAAATTTTCCCAGGCTTGGAAGGAATGAAGGGGTCCCTGGAGAGCACATTGGATGATGGTTCAACTGAAGCAACTCTGTTCTATATTCTATATTCTATTTATTCTCCTATTCTATTCTATTCCTCATTATTTATTCTATTCTATTCTATTCTATTCTATTCTATTCTGTTCTGTTCTGTTCTGTTCTGTTCTGTTCTGTTCTGTTCTGTTCTGCTCTGCTCTGTTCTGTTTTCTGTTCTGTTCTGTTCTACTCTACTCTATTCTATTCTATTTGCATATATGTATTATACTCAGCTTCCTCTTCCAAAGTATGTGATGAAACCCTACAAATGTCTCATTATCAAGAAATGACAGAGTTGCATTCAGAGCCCTGCCTTTGATCTTACTCTGATCCTCTGCCCCAAATTACAATTCAAAGGGCCAATTCCGTTTGGCACGAACCCTTGTGGAACCTGTTTTCATCTCAAAATCCCTGTCAAGCAAATTCTATTTTAAGGAAAATTGTTCCCAATAGCTCACCTGGAAACATTATGTGGTTCTATAGTCCATAATTAAGAACAATAAATCAGTATATCCCATCTAATCTGATGATGCAAGGAACACAAATGTGGATTGACGTAATCCTCAATCAGGGAAGGATTTGGAAAGAGACCTGTTTCAATTTTTGAACGTGCGTTGCACAATCGCATCAAATACAGGATGGAAAGGATACAAAAGAAGGCACACCTGTGTCCTACCGTTAAAAGAACTATGTCGTGGCAACACACAGATCTCGCAGACTGAGAAAAAAAAACACAAAGAAGGGAGCTGGAGCTGCAATTTCCTTTGACCAGATTACCAGATAATTAAAAAGAAAAAAAATCCCATCTCAGGACCTTTCCAGCCTGGGAATTATGTTAGTCCAAGCAGAGTGGATGCTGACATTTTCCTTCTGCATTTTGGTCCCGTTTTCAGTCCTCGGCTGGCTCATCTACCAAGATTTCACCATGATACATATCCCACCCGAAATCAGCCAAGGGAGAAAACTGTGCTTCACTTATTTGTTCATGAGGATATTTTTGAGACGGGTAAGCCTCTGTCCTTGGATTCTAGCTTTGCTTTCAGTGGGTTTTCCTGGCCAGCACAGTCCTGCGGAGAATAGCAATTTGGTCAGCAGAAGTTATAGGAAAGCCAATGTTCAGTTTTTGTTGGGGTTTTTTTTAAATTGCTTGGGATCAACTTCTCCCTTTCTCGTTCTGATACGGTTGTCTCCTTGCAATGTTCCCCTCCACACCTTAAGCTATGCATGCTCTGCTCCCTGCTTGGTGTGCCTTCAAAGTGCCCCTGGAGAGATCTTGAAAATGGAATGGAGTGGAGTGGAGTGGAGTGGAGTGGAGTAGAGTAGAGTAGAGTAGAGTAGAGTAGAGTAGAGTAGAGTAGAGTAGAATAGAATAGAATAGAATAGAATAGAATAGAATAGAATAGAATAGAATAGAATAGAATAGAATAGAATAGAATAGAATAGAATAATGGAATAGGAATAGGAATAGGAATAGGAATAGGAATAGAGTAGAGTAGAGCAGAGCAGAGTAGCGTAGAATAGAATTTAATAGAACAGAACAGAACAGAATAGAATAGAATAGAATAGGAATACAAATAATGAATAGAATAGAATAGAATAGAATAGAATAGAATAGAATAGAATAGAATAGAATAGAATAGAATAGAATAGAATAGAATAGAATAGAATTAAATAATGGAATAGAATAGGAATAGAAATAATCAATAGAATAGAATAGAATAGAATAGAATAGAATAGAATAGAATAGAATAGAATAGAATAGAATAGAATAGAATAGAATAGAATAGAATAGAATAGAATAGAATAGAATAGAATAGAATAGAATAGAATAAATGGAATGGAATGGAATGGAATGGAATGGAATGGAATGGAATGGAATGGAATAGAATAAAATAGAATGGAATAGAAAGAATAGAATAGAATAGAATAGAATAGAATAGAATAGAATAGAATAGAATAGAATAGAATAGAATAGAATAGAATAGAATAGAATAGAATTAGAATGCAGAATAGAATAGAATAGAATAGAATAGAATAGAATAGAATAGAATAGAATAGAATAGAATAGAATAGAATAGAAATTAGAATTAGAATTAGAATTAGAATGCAGAATAGAATAGAATAGAATAGAATAGAATAGAATAGAATAGAATAGAATAGAATAGAATAGAATAGAATAGAATAGAATAGAATGGAATGGAATGGAATGGAATGGAATGGAATGGAATGGAATGGAATGGAATAGGAATAGGAATAGGAATAGGAATAGGAATAGGAATAGGAATAGGAATAGGAGCTGGAAGGGACCTTGGAGGTCTTCTAGCCCAACACATTGCTCAAGCAGGAGACTCTATAGCATTTCAGACAGGTGGCTGTCCAATCTCTTATTAAAAACATCTACTGATGACGCATACACAACTTCTGGAGGCAAGTAGTTCCACTGGTTAATTCTTCTCACTGTTAGGAAGTTTCTCCTTAATTCCAGGTTGCTTCTCTCCTTGATTAGTTTCCATTCATTGTTTCTTGTCCTGCCTTCTGGTGCTCTGGAAAATAAGTTGACCCGCACAAAGAAGAGGGGTTCAACTTATTTTCCAAAGCACCAGAAGGCAAGACAAGAAACAATGGACGGAAACTAATCAAGGAGAGAAGCAACCTGAGATTAAGGAGAGATTTCCTAACAGTAAGAACAATGACCTGGTGGAACAACTTCCCACCAGAGGTTGTGGGAGCTTCATCAATGCAGGTTTTCAAGAAGAGACTGGACAGCTATTTGTCTGCTATAGGATCTCCTCTTTGACTAGAAGACCTCCAAGGTCCCTTCCAACTCTATTACTCTATAATCCCAGATCAACTATTCAGTGGAGTAACTTGCCTTCAGAAGTTGTGGGGGCTCCATCACTGGGGGGGGGTTAAGAAGAGACTGCACAGCCACCTGTCTGGAATAGTCTAGGGTCTCCTTCTTGAGCAGGGGCTTGGACTAGAAGACCTCCAAGGTCCCTTCCGGCTCTTATTCTGATTGAACTCGCTTTTGATAGCACTGGTCTGACTCTTTCCATGCTTTTGGTGTCTTTCTCAACTTTTGCACCGAACAGGGTGAGATTCTGGAGACACTTGGCATCTGCCATGAAGTGGATGTTTTGAGGTTCATAATAAATGGAATATCCCCAGTGGGGGCATCTGACTTGATCATCAAGGAGGTGCTTTTCGACACGGTGCCTGTCAGGGTCTACTCATCCAAATCATCAAGGGTTGAGAACCGACGAGGGCTTGTGTGGATTCACGGAGGAGGAGGGGTAGTTGGAAGCCTTAGTAAGTTCTCCAAATACACCTAGTCCTCCACTTAACGATGGTTCATTTAGTGACCATTCAAAGTTACAATGGCACTGAAAAAAGGGACTTAGGGCCGTTTTCCCACACTTAATCATCTTTCCACCACCAAAATGCAAACACTTGGCAACTGAATCATACTTATGATGGTTGCAGGGTCCCGGGAGGGGTCACATGATCCCCTTTTGCGATCTTCAGAGGGGGAAAAGCCAGGTTCCCATAACAGCCATGGGACTAACTTAATGGCTGCCATGTTTCACTTAACAACTGAGGCAAGAAAGGGGCTAAAACTCACTCAACAAACGTCTTGCTGAGTGACAGAAATGTGGGGCTCCCTTGTGGTCGTTAAGTCGGAGACTGCCTGAAATTGACTAATTTACAAAAGGGACAGTGAAATATTTGCCAAGGACCCAAGGGGGGTGGGGAATGGGTGGATTCAGATTAAAAAAACCCTACAAGTTAGGCCTGAGACAAGTGGCACTTTCTCATCTGAAGATCAATTCTTGCTTGAGCAGGGGGCTGGACTAGAAGACCTCCAAGGTCCCTTCCAGCTCTATTCTATTATCTCTTATTCTTTTTGTGGTTTTCCAGAAAGTCACCAAAGGCTGTGCCGCTTCTTTGCCCAGGAAAGTGCCACTGTGATCGTCTGCATTGGGTAAGGGAGCTCAGGTTAATTTTTGACACGGGAAACCTATTACATTTGTTCATGATACAACCCAGCTCTAGCGATGTGCAAAATCTAAGTTGCATCACAATAAGACATCAAAGGGGCTTGGAGTCCTCTCTCTCTCTCTCTCTCTCCCTCCCTCCCTCTTTCTCTCCCTCTCTCTCTTTCCCTCTCCCTCTCCCTCTCTCTCTCTCCCTTTGTCCCTCCCTCTCCCTCTGCCTGTGGTGTGTATGTGTATGTGTCTGTTTGTTTTGGAAGAGTTGATCATCCTTGAATTGGAAGTCAGGGCTCTCAAGATAATGACTTTTCCTTGGAGAAGGCAATCAATAACTCAAAGTGACAGTTAACACAAAGAGCAACTTTGGAAACTCTGTAGTAATATTTGAAAATATAGATCAAAATGGGGTTGGACTAGATGACCTCCAAGGTCCCTTCCAACATCATCATCATCATCTTCATTATTATTAAAACTCCTGTAACTTCTCTCTCTCTCTCTCTCTCTGGACAGTCTGCTAAGACAAGGACAATACACAAGGAACCCACAATGATACACAACTTACAACAGTTCATTTAGGGACCATTCAAATAGACCCTGGCTCTGAAAAAAAGGGACTTAGGACCGCTTTTCCCACTTAACGACAATTGCAGCATTTCTGTAATCAAAATTTGGATGCTTGGCAACTAATTGATAGATAATGACGGTCGCGGTGTCCCCCGGGGGAGGGGTATGTCACGCGAGCCCCTTTGGGTGACTGTCTGACCAGCCACGTCCATGGGGGGAGCCAGATTCACTTAACAACTGGGTGACTAGCTTACCCGCTGCAGTGATTCGTTTAACAACAGCATCAAGAAAGGTCGTAAAACAGGGCAAAACTCACTTAACAAATGTCTCACTTAATTACAGACATTTTGTGATCAATTGTGCAAGTCGTAAGTCGAGGAGTGCCTGTATTGGGTGTTGCAGACTGTCCAATCTTTTCAGGGTGGGGCAGCTATAATATATCAATAATAATAACAATAACAACAACAATAATATATTGCCTATATACTCAGACATTACCTTAAAAGCTCTTAATAGGATAGGATAGGATAGGATAGGATAGGATAGGATAGGATAGGATAGGATAGGATAGGATAGGATAGGATAGGATAGGATAGGATAGGATAGGATAGGATAGGATAGGAATAAATGAATAGAATAGGATAGGATAGGATAGGATAGGATAGGATAGGATAGGATAGGATAGGATAGGATAGGATAGGATAGGATAGGATAGAATAATAACTTTATTGTCACTTTAAATGTACATTAATAAATTAAAATGAGATTTTGTTGCATATAGCTCTCAAAGGATAACTACCTCCAATATACCAATATTCTTGGTTAGGACTTGAAGTGTTTTTACCAGTCCCAAACTGTGAATTGAATTGAAAATTAAATGTAAAATAATAACAACAACAACAACAACAACAACAACAACAACAACAACAACAACAATAATAATAATAATAATAATAATAATAATAATAATAATAATAATAATAATAATAATAGGAACAAGAGGAACCCCAATGCCTTTGAAAGATTTCTTTTTCACTCAATGTTGGTTTAGGTATCCCTTAGCACCAGAGCATCCTTACCCAGCTCAACAGCTCATCTGCTACACTGCCGTCTTGCACTTTTTGAAGAATGCGCAGAACTACAGGGTGGACCCACAACGGATCATGCTGGGTGGAGACAGCAGTGGAGGTACCATTGTGGCCGCCATTTCTGAACAGCTGGTGTCACGGAAGGACCTACCATGGGTCAGGGCCCACATGCTCCTCTACCCTTTCTTCCAAACCCTGGATTTCAATCTGCCTTCTTACTAGCAAAACCACTCAGTGCCCCTTTTATTCAAGAGACACGCCATCAAATTCGCCATACTTTATCCCACTGGAAGGAACATCCACCTGGATGGCGTTATGGCCAATGCCCACTTATCCCAGGAGCTCAGGGCGAAGTACCAGAAATGGATCAGCCTGGACCATATTCCCCTGGAGTTTAAAGTCCGGGGTTACATGCCGTTTGTACCCAGTCCATTTTCAGAAAACCTTTTCAGAATATATGAGAGAACTTTAGAACCCAGCTTTTCTCCACTCCTGGCCGAAGATGCCGTCATCCGGCAGTTTCCAGAGACTTTCCTTCTGACTTGTGAATACGACGTTTTCTGAGATGACAGCCTGCTCTACAAAAAGCGGCTGGAAGAGAATGGGGTGGCGGTCACCTGGCATCATCTGAAGGATGGATTCCATGGGATCTGCTTACTGATAGGCCTTGGGCCAATGGAGTTCCCCGGGACGAGGAGTAGTCTCAAAAGGATCATTCAGTTTCTAGAATGGTTCTAGAAATCTGACAGCCTCATGTTCTTTACTTTTATTTCCTTTGGCCTTCTATGATTGATGGTTTGTGAAATCCTGTTGGCCAATTGCGAATCTGTTACAGTCTTTCTGTGCTTTCTCTTGCAATCTCTTTGATTTTGAAATTTCATCCCTTAGGCAGATTGTAAAATGGGTTGCACAGGTGGGGCAAAACTTAACGAACGCCTACACATTCCAATCTCTCCTCTAAGGAGAAAAGGCCACCCTTCCCCGTACATAATCCATCCAGCTTGAGATCTTCCTGAAGATTGGATGAAGTCTCTATGAAGCTCACAAAATACTGGAGGTCTTAGCTGTCCTTTTGGGGACCCAAGTGTATTTTTGGGGGTTTGCTCAATAAAAGTAAACCCACTTTTGCTTTTCTTTAGAAGTGAGTTTTCCGACACAATCCTACGAAGACCATGCCTCTCTTCGATGAATTGAAAGGGATATCCAATCTCTTCTTGAAAGCCTTTAGATGACAAGGCCCAAGATCTTTAGAACCCAGTTTTTTAAGAAGAGACTGGACAGCCACTTGTCTAGAATGGTCTAGGGTCTCCTGCTTGAGCAGGGGGTTGGACTAGAAGACCTCCAAGGTCCCTTCCAACCCCACAATTCTGGTTGTCCACTCTCTTCTTAAAAACCTCCAGTGTTGTAGCACCCACAATTTCTGGAGGCAGATTGTTCCACCGGTTAATTGTCCTCACTGTCCTCACACCTTAATTGCAGGTTGCTTCTCTCCTTGATTAGTTTCCATCCATTGTTTCTTGTCCTCCCTTCAGGTGCTTTGGAGAATAAGTTGACCCCCTCTTCTTTGGGGCAGCCCCTCAAATACTGAAATACTTCTATCTTCTGGAGAAAAAAGGAGGAACCTGCCCCACTTGTAGAGAGAGTTTCCTCCTTTAAATTTCTGGGAGTCTACCTCTGTGAAGATCTGACCTGGAAAGTTAACACAACTCAGGTGGCTAGAAAGGCCCAACAGAGGCTTCACTTTCTTAGGGTCTTGCGGAAGAACAGGGTAGAACAACAGCTAATGACCCTCTTTTACCGGTCTACTATAGAGAGCGTCCTCTCGTATGGTATTGTGGTTTGGTATGCTGGTCTGACAGCTGCAGATAGGAAAGTATTACAGAGGGTAGTGAGCACAGCACAAGACATTGTGGGCTGTTCCCTGACACCACTGTATGACATCGCCAGGGCCCGTTGCCTTGGAAGAGTGAGGAAGATTCTCAGGGATGACTCACACCCTGGACGGTATCTCTTTACTCTCCTACCATCCGGTAGGAGATATAGGAATATAGCCAGCCGTACCAACAGGCTGAAAAATAGCTTTTATCCGTGGGCTGTTAGGCTTTTAAATGGGACATAATCTTATGCAGAATTGACTTGGGAGGCCGGTGTGTGGTGTAGTTGGTTCACATAGTGTGGTGGGATGGAGGGTTTGTTGTCACTGTGTGTTGGGGGGAGAGAGCACGGGGGGGAGGCTCAGCTAATCTCAATGTACACATGTTGTACTTTGACAATAAAGGTTTATTATTATTTATTATCATGTCTCCTCTAGTCCTTCTTTTGTCTAGACTGGCCATACTCAATTCCTGCAGTTATTCTTCATATGTTTTAGTCTCCAGGTCTTTAATCATCTTAGTTCCTCTTCTCTACACTTTTTCCAAAGTCCCAACATCTTTTTTGTAATGTGGTGACCAAAACTGGATGCAGTATTCCAGATGTGGCCTTACTAAGGCTTTATAAAGCAGTACTAATACTTCACATGATTTTGATTCTATGCCTCTGTTTATTCAACCAAGGATTGTGTTGGCTTTTTTGGCCACTGCCGCACATGATTGGCTCATGTTTAAGTGATTGTCCACCGGGACTCTAAGGCAGGGCTTTTCAACCAGTGGTACGGGTACCACCTGTGGTACATTTGCACCTGGCAGGTGGTACGCGACCATCCTAGAAAAGTGGTAGTGGGGGAGGGGAATGGGCTGAACTGGCGGCAGCACCGCACAAACCTGAGCGAAAGACGGCTGCAGCTGCAGGGCTGTCAGGGCTCAGCGGAAGCACCAGGATCAGCACTTCTTTGGGGCTGTCAGGGCTCAGCGGAAGCACCAGAATCAGTGCCAGGCTCCAGCTGGAGCTTGGCACTGATCCTGGTGCTTCTATTGAGCCCTGAAGAAGTGCCAATCAGCTGGAAAGCAGCACTGATCTCGGCATGTCTGCTGAGTCCAGAAGAAGTGCCGAACAACTGGAATGTTGCAGCATCTCCAGGGTCTTGTGATTTACATTCAGATGCTTGGCTACTGATTCATATTTATGACAGTCACAGTATCCCAGGGTCATGTGAAGTGACCAAAACCTGCTGCAACCACCCAGTGGGGGGGAAATAAAAAACAAGCACCCCCCCACCCCACCTCCACTGCCAATCCTCAACAGAAATGCTCACAGCAATGAAAACCTCGGACAGGAAGAAGAGCGCGGCCAGGCAGGTGTCTTGCTTGCCTGTGGCTCGGGGGTCACTTTTTCAGTGCCATTGTAACTTCGAACAGTCACTAAGCGAACTGTTGTAAGTCAAGGACTACCTGTACTTCATCACTTTTTTCCTTTTTTTTGGTCATCAGGTTTTTGACACCTTGGTAGGCGACTAGTGGTACTCAGATGAAAAGTTTGAAAAGCCCTACTCTAAGGTGCCTCTCCCGGTTACTGTTTTTGAGCCAGGTTTCACCTACTCTGTACTTCTGCTTTTGGGTTGTTGTTTTTTCTGCCTAAGTGTCAAACTATAAGGTCTATTGTTCAACCTTGTTCAACCTTGTCAAGATCTTCTATCTCCTGGGGTATTGTCTATTCCCACCAATTTATTGTCATCTGCAAATTTGATGAGTTCTCCTTTCTATCACCTCATCTAAGTGATTTATTGAAAAGTTGACTAGGCCAATAAGGTTCCCATCAATAATTATACTAGTCCAAGAAGCTGAAGCAAGAAGCTGAAGCAAGAGAAGGGTGAATAGGCAGATATCCACGGATGCTGAGAGAGATTAACAGAGAGAATTAATTTCTCTTGATAAATGTGGGAGCCATTTGCTCTACATACCATAACCAAGCCACATCTGTATTTTAGACATTCTAGCTGCACCCACAGCTTCATCCATTTTCAACATTGCCACGGCATTTTTGACATGATCCCGTAATTGGAGAGATGTTCTGTTTTCTGCCCTCTGAAAAACTATTCCAAAAGCAAATAGACTTTAGTAAAGGCCTGGCACCAACCATCCATGAGGTGACTGCAAACCTTCCTTCAACTCTTGTTTAAACCAGGGAAAGCAGTTTCCAGGAATGAATCCTCATCCACTGTAACTCACCAATGCTTTTTTCAGATACCTACGAAAGGTTCCTGTGTCACCTTGTCAAAGAGGGGGATTCAACAGTTGTTGTGGTTGGGTGTTACCTGCTTTCCTCTTTAATATGCAGGGGGTCTATGGGCAATTCACCAAGGTCATCTCACTGGGGGACAACTCACCACGGCCAATAATAAATTATATATGGAATTAAGGAGGAACTTCCTGACAATGAGGAAAATTAACCAGTGGAACGGTTTGAGGTCGGACATTGTGGGTGCTTCATCACTGGAGGTTTTTAAGAAGAGACTGGACAGCCACTTGTCTGAAATGGTCTAGGGTCTCCTGCTTCAGCAGGGGGCTGGACGAGAAGACCTCCAAGGTCTCTTCCTCTATTTTGATTGATTGATTGAAATGATCTAGGGTCTCCTACTTGAGCAGGGGGCTGGGCTTTAGGGTTAGGGTTACATCACCATGAACTCAGAGAGCAATATGGACATTGCCAACAAATTTGAAGTGCTTGGGTATGATTAGAAAGGCATTGACTTTTCTAGCCTGCCCTATCTATCTTTCGTGGTAAAATACATGGGAAAATCCCATTGGAGAAAAACTCCACTTAGGGTTATGGTTAGGTCACCATGAACTCAGAGAGCAAAATGGACATTGCCAACAAATTCGGAGTGCTTCAGTATGGTTAGGAGGGCACTAACCTTTCTAGCCTGCCCTATCTGTTTCCTGGTAAAATACATGGGAAAATCCTATTGGAGGAAAATTCCACTTAGCATTAGATTTAGGTCACCATGAACTCATAGAGCAAAATGGACATTGCCAACAAATTCAGAGTGCTTGGGTATGGTTAGAAGGGCACTGACTTTTCTAGGCTGCCCTATCTATCTTTCCTGGTAAAATACATGGGAAAATCCCATTGGAGGAAAATTCTACTTAGGGTTAGGGTTAGGTCACCATGAACTCATAGAGCAAAATGGACATTGCCAAAAACCTCGGAGTTCTTGAGCAGATCTGCTTTTTTATTATCTTTTTCAATTTCTTCTCAGGTATTGATGTTAGGCTGATTGGTCTGTAGTTTCCTGGGTCTGTTTCCCCCTCCCCTTTTTTGAAGATGGAAACCACATCCGTTCTTTTCCAATCCTCTGGTAATTCCCCAGTGTTCCAGGATTTTTGAAAGGTATGATACAATGCAGTGGTGGGATTCAAATATATGAACAACTGGTTCTCTATGTGGATGCCACTTCCAGAAGTCCATTCTGGGCCTGGGCAACAAAAAAATTAGTTACCGGTTCTGCCGAACTGGTGCGAACTGGCTGAATCCCACCACTGATACAATGGTTTTGAGATAACATCTGCCAGCTCCTTCAGAACTTTGGGATGTAATCCATCAGGTCCTGGTGATTTGTATTCATCATGTTCACCAACCATTTTCTTGCTTATTTTAATTTATATTTCTAGTCTTTCTTTTATAGTTAGGTTCTTCGTAGGCTGGGCTATAGTTTCTTTTTGCATGAAGACTGATGCAAAGAATGAATTAAGCAGCTCTGCTTTCTTTCTATTGCCTGTTACTTCCTTGCCATCTTCTCTCTTTAGTGGACCTACTGTTTCCTTGAATTTTTTCTTGTTATTTATATGTTGAAAGAAACTTTTTTATTGTTATCTTTTACTTGTGTTGCAAGTCTTTGTTTATTCTTTGCTTTCCTGCCTTCATCTTTGCAGATTCAGGCTATCTCCTGATATTCTGCCTTAGTTATGTGTCCCTCTTTCCATTTTTTTGTTCTTGTCCTTTTTCTCTTTGTGCATCTATGCTGGTTTCTTTTTGGATTTGTTGCTTTTCTTTTTCAGTGGTATTGTACTGGACTGGGCTCTTATGATCATATTTTTCAGAGTTTTTCATGCTTCTTGAGTTGTTTTCCCTTTTAGGATTTTCATCCATGAAATCTTTCTTAGGCTCTGGGTTTGTTAAAATCAGCTCTTTTAAAGTTTAAAACACTGGTTGCATTGTGTTCTATTGTTTGTGTTTGCATTACATTGAATTCCAATATGATGTGGTCATTCTTGCCCAAGGTTCCGGCAACTTCAACTCCCTCTATTACTTCTTTTCTATTAGTAAGAATTAGGTCCAGTATAGCTTTTCTTCTAATTCCCTCCTCTACCTTTTGGATGACAAAATTGTCAGCTATTACTGCAGAGTTTGTCTCCCAGTTGATATCAGGGTAGTTATAATCTCCCATTACTACTGTGGTAGGTTTCCAACATACATTCATTAATTGTTTAGCAAAACGTTCATATATTTCTTCTGCTTGGTTAGGTGTCCTGTAGTATATGTCTATATAAATGTCATTCTTTTTTTCCTTTTAGATTGACCTATACGGATTATAGGAGGCTTTCATCCTTGGTTTTGTGGATTTCTGTAGAGATATTATGATCTTTCATATATAATGCAACTCTACCTCTTCTTTTGTTAGGTCTGTTTCTTTTGAATAGCTTGTCTCCTTCCATTAGTACATTCCAATTACAAGTTTTATCCCACCAAGTTTCAGTAATGGCAACTATATCATATCTACCTTCATGTACTAGTACTTCGTTCACCCAGTTTGTTTCCTAAACTTTGAGTCTTTGTGTATAAGCATTTGAGTCCTTTATGGGTCTTAGATATGTTTCTTATATCTCCTACTTTGTAATTGGGTTTTCCATCCTTTTCCTCACTCTCAAGTTCATTGTGTTTTTCTTTATCTTTCAATTTTTCTCTTTACTCCCTACCACCTTGTATGATTGGTTATTTAGTGGTTTTTGCTTGGAATTAGGTTCTAAAGTTTTTGAAGATTGGCCCTCCTTCTCTCTCAATTTTAGTTTAAAGCCCTTCTGATAAGATGAGCCAGTCTTTTTCCAAATGTATTCTTTCCAGTTCTTGTGGGGTTCAGTCCGTCCCTTGCCAGTAGCCCTTCATGTAAGTAATTCATTCCATGGTCTAGGAAACCAAAGTTCTCTTGACAACACAAGCTTTTAAGCCAGTGGTTCATTTCTAAAAACGCTTGCTCCCTCATTGGATGCTGGCCTTTTGTTGGAAGTATAGATGAAAACATCACTTGTCCTCCTAATTCTTTAACTTCTTTCCCTCACTGTTCATAGGGATAGGCAACATTTTTGCTCCTCAGAATTATTAACAGTGGAAAATATTTATTTATTTTTTTATTTTTATTACATTTATATGATGAATGTGACTTGGACTTCCCTCTTTCACTTTGTATGGATAATCTATCAAATTTATTATTCTGTAGAAATTCTATGTTGGCTTTATATGCTTTGCTTTTGTATTAGAAAATATTACATACTAGAAATGTATAAACAGACTTTCTGGTAAACATTAGGGCAGAGATTTTTAAAAAAACTTTTCTGATGATTGTTGGAGTATCAATCATTTAACCTGGTAAAACTAACATAAGAAACACAGTATGTTCTAGTAGTGATTTGATGGTTTTCCAGAAATAAATCTTCTGTGACAGAAAATGATTTATGTCCCTACAATTGTCCACAAACCATTTCCTGTCCAGGAGGTTTATCTCCAGAAAACAGCCAGATAATCTCTACAATGACTCTTTGCCTCCCATCACAAATCAGCTCTACATTGATTATCCATGAGACTTTGTCTCAGTGAGTCTCCATGCTGTCGCTAATACTGCTGAACTGGCAGAAAAGAGCCTGATCTTTTTTGTGCTGTTTTATTTATAAGTTCTTTTTATTTATATGATTTATATAGTTGTCCACCTCACATAAGTGGTTCTGGGCAGCTTACAAGATTATAAAACTCAGCAAATACAATCCCTGGAACCCAAGAATAAACAATCACCACACCCATCATCAATAGTAACATAGTTTATCTATCCACCTGACCCAAATGCCTGGATCAGGCAACCAGGTCTCCATTGCCTATGTGCTCATGTTTCTGATCTTTGTTAGTATACAGTAACCACATTCCAGTATCTGAATTTCTTATCCGTAGCCTTGTTATTCTATCAAGGGCTACTCTGCAACATATTCTTGATTGCTTGTCTGTCAATTCTGAGTGTGTGTACGTGCACTCATGTGCATGTGTGCCTTCAATTCTATTTTTACTCCAGGTGACTGCCTGGACTGGTCCCTGTAGTTTTCTTGGCCAGGTTTAGCAGATGTGGTTTACCATTGCCTCAGTGGTGGGATTCAGAACCGGTAGCTAATTTTTTGTTGCCCAGGCCCAGAATGGACTTCTGGAAGCAGCATCCACACAGAGAAGTGGTTGTTCAGATATTTGAATCCCACCACTGTATTGCCTCTTCTTACAACACACAGTGACTGGCATAAAATCAGCTGAGGCAGGACTAGAGGTCATGGTCTCCTAGTTACTAGTCTTAAGCATGCCACCCAAACATGCTCTATTACTCTTTATGGTTGATCCTAAAAAGTAAGAGATATTCACCACTTTGGTATCTTCATTGCCAATTTTTAGAGATGGTTGTTATATGTCATTAATTTGCTCTTCCTTATATTTAAGCTTAGTCCAATATTTTTTTGTGCTTCTTTATTTTCAGTGTTAGTGCTTGCAGACCCTGTGCATTTTGGCTATCAAAATATGTAGTTATCAGCACAATGCAAGTAACTAATATTTCTTCCTTCAATTTTAAAATTATACCTATGTTCTAATCTAATATATACTCAATATATTTTCACATACAGTATATGTTGAATATTACCAATCCATTTCACCATATTCTTCTTAATTTGATTCAACAGTTGTATCTGGCTCCTTTTTGTTTAGTGTATTGATATGCTGAACTGCTATAATTATGTTCCTTTTCAATAAACATAGTGTGATGGTCTTCTGTAAAGTGGAAAATCCACTGGAAAATCTAATGTCTAGCCATCTGCAGAAATTGTCTCCTCCACAGCTCATGTTAAAGAGAAAAATTGGTGGATTTTTTTCTTTTTTCTCAGTTGGTGATACTTAGAGTACAAAAAAACCCTGAGAGAATCCATCAATCTTTGTCATTAAATGTACAATATACATTGTAGATAAGGATAACACATTTGCAATCACACTTGTGGCAGGATTGGGGTAACAATTTAATATTAGTATTGTGTAGTAGGTTTTGTAGGCAATGACCAGACCAGCATGATACAACGGTGTTTATTAATTCAGAACAGAACTGTCCAAAAAACGGCAAATGCCTGCAATTTATATTTTCCGTCTTTAGGACATCAGCCAATCACAAAGTTAGCTCACTCACGCCCAAACTTGAATTCTGGGAAGTTTCCCTCCGAAACAGTTGGAGGTAGGTTAGTTTCACAACACATTAACATTAGTACTTAATATATAACAATTAGTATAATTTTTGCCTGGCATAGGGATGGTAGACAGCAGATCTATAGATTTACTTTTTGCTCTGCTATATCTCTGAGAGGAAAGAAACGGACCACAATATGTGTGTGTATATATATATATATATATATATATATATATATATATATAAGTTTTTGGTTATGCAAAAAAGCCCCAAAACTTATTTTGGAACCATTAATGAAAAATGTACCATGTTGAAGTGACAAATTCAACATGGTACATAAATCAGGCATCATTCTTTAATAAGCACACATATTTAAATCATCACAATCACTGTAGGGTAGCTCACTAAAGTCTATAATTTAATTCGGACTGAGCTAGACAATACATTGAAAACAATATTTATTTCCAAGCAGTCACGTATAAAATTGTAGTATGATTTTTGTCATAAATGTCCATAATTTTATGTCATTAAACTTCCATAAACCACTCATGAATTCTGTAAAATGCTATTCTATGTTTGCAGTGGTGGTGCTGTTAAAAACCTTTGGACCGTATCAGAAAGATGATGAAGAAATTGCACAAGGCTGGTGACATGTCATTTAAGGGAAGATAAAAATCTACTAATTATACCAACAGAAACAGTGAATATTTTTTTAGTCCCACTCATTTGAAAATATGTTAAATCACAGGCTCTGTGTCACGTCACAATACATTATGTCATTTGCCTTCTTGTCCTCAGATGCTTATTGTGTATTGTTTGGGAATAAGTATTATTTTGTTGTAATATAAAAATACAAATATGAAGCATATAACTGTATACGTCTCGAAATAAATATGTGGTTATAGCATATTGTAGTAAGTAGAAACGGAGCTTTTCCGTCGAACTGTGACTCTTCTTTCTTCGCCCTCCTAAACCACGATTGGGTACATGGCTTTTCACGTCACTTAAGCTCTTGGATTTCTGAGATTCTTCCCCAAACCGCCGGAACTGTAAGTATGACTCGCAGTTGCTGCCCGGTCGTTTGTTGCTGTCTCCCAGGCCAGATTGCCTTACCCTAACTACCTCCGTTCGCGCAGTTGCCAGGGTAACAGAGACTTTGGTGAGGCAGAGCAGCAACAGACGACCGTTGCTTTTATGAAGCAGGCCTGTGGGCAAGATGGTGAGGGACAAGAAGAATCGGATAAGGCTAGATTAAGGAGCTTTTCTAAAGAGATGAGAGGGCGAAAAAGATTAGCGGAGTCCTATTCCCTTTACCTGTTCTATCGCTTTTGCAGATGCTTTCACGGCTGAAACCCGCTGTTGGAGGCGGGCCTCAATCAGCGGATACACGCAGAAAGAAAGGCAAACGGCTGCCGCAGCTGGAAGAGTTATTAACTCAGCGAGATTTCACTGGGGCCATTGCCCTTTTAGAGGTACTAGGGATACATCTGGGGAATATGGCGGGACGAGAGTTCTGCAAATGGAGTTGCTGCGGCCGCTTCTGGATTATTTGCTAGCATATTGATTAAGACTTCTGTTCAGTAAGCTGCTTTCGGAACAGATCAGTGCTTTACAAAAAAAAGGAGGGCTGTCCATCCATGTTCTTGTTACATCAGTCATTTCAGACTGAGAACATCCCTGCCTTTTGCTTCTCTGATTTCCCAGGGTGGCAAATATCACTCTGCAAAAGAGAAATAAATCTAGAGTCTAACCACTGTATGCAGTGGCCCCAGATAATCCACATATTACAATTTATCCTCCTTGCTATAGATTAAATGTAGTCATCATTTGAGCAGATTGATGATGACACATTAGCAGTAATAAGAAAACTACTGTATTGTATCTAAATCACAATATTATGAACAAGATAGATTATAATGACTTTATCAGTTTAGGAATTAGGATTTTATAGTAATCAACTTAATTTTCTGGAGAAGGTAGGATAAACTGCTTGCTCACTTTGTAATAAGCCAAAATTCCTAGTTTATCATGTGTGAACATGGTAATAAGCTAATGCAGTAGTTCTAAAAGTTTATTCCTTGTTGAGAACAATGCAGCAGAAGCAATATTATTAAACTGCAATATGAATGGGTACTATGTTTGTGCATATATGGATGGTTTAGTGTGGCTTCTGAATGTGAGAATATGATTACTGTATCAACAAATTAAGATTTAAGTTTATTTAATTTATTAGTTTGTAAATTCCTAGTTTTTTTTCCCTCAGCAGAGTATAAATCTAAGATTGATACATTAAAATGCAAGTACAAAGGACTCAAGTTTGCATCATGAACTGTGTGTGCCAACACTACACTATGGTAATTACATGCAGACACTTAAGGATAATCACAATACAATATTATTGCCTTTTTAAAAACCTGCATTTGCAATGAGAAAAGCAAAGTTGGCATGAATGTATTGTAACCACACTTTGCACTTCACTCATATTGTGGTTTATGAGTACTGCCTAGCTAACAGTGACAAATAGATTGATCATATGAAGATCCTATGACCTTAATACCATCATAGAGAAATTTGTGGTGTTGCTAAGTCAATAATCACTTCATGGCACATATTCATGACCACCTTAATACATTTCTACTTGCCAGTCATAAAACCTGGCTATCTAAATATTTGTAAATATCTAATTAATTTAAATGTGAGCCCCTCTTTTATATATGAACAGTATATATACAGTGACTTTTGAGAGGGTTAAAATTAAACCCTATCATTGCTTAAAAGGGTAGATTTGTGTATACTATATGGCTACAATTTATAAACTTGTCATTTTAAAATAATTAAAAATTATATAAACTTACTTTAATTTTTATTCTGCCTTCTTCCCAAGTTTAAGTGTCAGGTTGGAGAACAGGATGAAGATGCAGACCTCTGGATTGGATATTGTGCTTTCCATCTGGGTGACTACAAGAAAGCACTGGAGGTGAGGTAGTGCTTCTTTGTCTTGAAAAGAAGGATGTTCTCTTAAATTTGTAAGAATGAGGATGAATTAAATGTGTCCCAAAGTGACATAAAAGCAAAAATACTGGCTGTATTATTTTTTTGTCCAGAAGCCTAGTGAGTACATTATGTATAGTTTTTTATTTTGACTTATTTATGAAATAAAATGCATTAATTTATGACCTGCTGTTTTTCAAAATTCTATCTTTACATGAGGAAAATACTTTGAGAGAACCATTTTAAGAGAAAATGGAATTAATTTACACATGGCTGTGTCATTATGACTGTGTCACTATGTAACATTGTTCCTCAAATTTACTATCTGTGAAGAATGAAATTTAAGATTGTAATACATCTCACGGACAAAAATAAGTAAGATAAAGGATCAGTATTTCAAAGGCTTGCATCTAGTTGAAGATATGCTTAAATATTGTAAAAGAAAAGTATAGAGGTACAATGAAGGCTTATGCAAAGTACTTAAACAGATGTTTTGCAAAGCAGATTGATATGAGTAAAATTTTTCTTCTTAAACTACAGAAGTAGCAGCATCTTCCAGGAAACACCATACAACTATTTTCATGCATGCACATAAAACATTTCATTGATACTTCTAATAGAGCAAAACTACTGTACATGCACATACATACTTGTAGAAATGATTTGGGAAAGTCCTAAAAGTAGCTGCAATGAAAAGGATGCAGCTTTTTCAAAATGTTGATGATAGCTGAAATATCATATCTGCATTGGACATAGTCACTTCTGTTTATGTTTTTTTAATTTACAGTTCTTATGTGCTCTGGCTGGGTTACAAGAAGAAATAAAGCATAAATTTGTCTGTGGTAATTAAATAAGGCTGTATCAAAAATTGTTATTTATTTAAGGAATATGAGGGTTTAACCAAGGGATCTGCCTGCAACGCTGATGTGTGGGTGAATCTAGCATGCACTTATTTCTTCTTGGGAATGTATACAGAAGCTGAACAGGCTGCTTTGAAAGGTGAGTCTGGTTATTAAGTTTGCTTTTTTATATATGTTTACTGGCAATAAATTCAGATGCACTTACTGGAAGTGAGTGGGGGCATTGGTTGCACTGTGAAAATGAGACATATGAATTAATAAGTTTGAAAACCTAGATATTAATTTTGTTTTTAGCTCCCAAGAGTAGACTTCAGAACCGTCTGTTGTTCCATCTAGCACACAAGGTATGTATTTCAAAACATTGAAGTATTTTGAAATCCAGTTCCCATCATGTGCCCAAATGTTACTTAAAATCTTATAAATACCCATCATGCTATTTGTTTTCAGAGCAAGCAGTATAATGCAAGGTACTGAAGAAAAGGAAGCAAAAGATGTTGGAGATGATATAAGAAAGGAAAAAAAACCTAACTAAATCTAGTTGACACCACCATTTACTATATCTCTCTGTACCATGAGGATTCTGCTACAATTTATTCACTTTTGGTCAGGTAGAATGATAAATAAAGAGCTGAAGTACTAAGTAGACATAGAAGACGAAAGCCTGAAAATTTCATGGTGACAAGAATTAAGATAATTAAAAAATAGATGAGCCTTTTGTTGACGCCCTGGAGTCTAGAAAAATAATTAGTTTCTAATGAAATGTGGTGGAGGAGAAATAAGGTTAAAATATTGTTCTCAGCAAACAAAGTATTAGAATATGTGTAAGGCATCCACTTGTCTCTGTCTTTAAATCATATTTCCTTCTTAGTTTGGTGATGAGAAGAAACTGATGAGCTTCCATCAGAATTTGCAGGATATAACAGAAGACCAGCTTAGTTTAGCATCTATACACTACATGCGATCTCATTATCAAGAAGCTATTGATATCTACAAACGCATATTGCTTGATAACAGGTTGGGTCAACTTCTCTCTATCTGTTTAATAGATAATTCAGAGGAGAAGGGCTGAAAAAAATAATTTCATAGGGAAAGGCTTTTCAGTCTTGCAGTATTTTAGCTAATTTTTGCTGAGTTTAAATATTGCCTTCTGAGATCTTTGTTAAAAATGTTACTGTAAAATCTTCTGTAAATTTTTGATCCAGTAGTGAGTTCTGAGTTTAGCAAAACGTGCAGGGAATGTGTACACTTAAGGAAAAATGCTAATGAAGGTACAATTATAGATTCATATTAAATATATGTGGTTAAGATTGGGGCTGTGTTTTTTTTAGTGAATAATTATTTTTTGAGATTTGTACCTTGTGCAAATTTTAAATGATTTAAAAATATTTTTTAAATAATTGGATAACACTGGCAGGATATAGTGGGGCTTTTTTCCCTGTTTAAATTACATTCCGGTTAAAAAAGAGAAAGACAAGAATTAAAATCCAACTTTAGAATTTCATCAAGGGCCAGAACTGAATGGAGCAAACTTTCCACCTAAATATCTAATCCGAATTACCCCAGTCTTTCTTCATGTCAATAGTTTAATTTGTGGTGGGAGAGAAAATTTTTGAAATTGTTACTATTAAGCAAACAGGAGTCAGAAATCTTTGGCAATCTGCTGCAAATCATTTAGGAGCTACAATTAGATCCAGATGCACCTTATTCCATTTAGTGCCTGAATCTTGTTAAAACTAGAAAATAGAAACATAGCTGGATCAAAACAAGAACTATTTTAAGCCAGCAATTTGCTTATCATAGTAACCAACTAAATCCTTCTAAGGTACTTGCAAATAAGAAATGAAAGCAAACACTTCTCTTGCTATTGTTCTCTTTGTATTTGTATTTGGAAGCATGCAGCCACCTCATTGAAACAGTGAATATTGAGTCTCCATGCCTAACAGCTTTTTATAAATATATTTTTCATAAATTATCCTTTTTAAAGCAGTCCAAACTAATAGCCATGCCTATGTCTTATGCTAATGAATTCCACAAACCAATTATGCATTGTGCAGAAATGCTTTCTTTTGTTTATTCCAAGACTTCCAGTCAATTTCTTTGAAGTCTCCTGATCCTAGTTTTGAAAGAGAAACTTCTTCCAGTCTACTCTCTCTATGCTCTGCATTTTTATATGCATTGATTGAATCTTCACTCTGTTACTTTTTCTTCAAGCTATGAGTCTCAAAGATATTTGAGCCCTTTGGTCATTTTGATTGCTTTCTTCTGCACTTTTCCCACCTGCATTGCATCTTTTTTTTTCAAATGTAGTGATCAAAAATGTACAGAGTACTTACTTCAGAGATGTTGAGTTAGAACAGTGGAAACCCAAATTCAAATCCATTCTCAACCATGGAGACTTACTGGATGACTGGGCCAGTCATTCTCATCTTAAATTGGCCAATCTATCTTATGTGGTTGTTTGTGTGAGGAAAACAGTGCAGGAGAGACTGCTGTGTTCACTATCTTGAGACTCAAGAGAGCCATTTACTTATAAAATAAATAATTATTGACAGATTTATTTTCACTAGGTCCCCTTTCTCATAAATTCTCCATGGAAAACAGCTTTTTCACAGCTGTTACATACTATGTCAATCTTCAGTGAGTTATCCACTACAATTCCAAATTGTTTTTCTTGATCACTTAGAAACAATGTAATATAAATTTATACTGCAGTGTCCTGATATTTTTGTTACTTTTTTAAACAAATGTAAAATTATATGCCCACGATTCTAGGCAATCGTTTTTATATTCCATTAGCTGAGAGTTTCATACCTATACCATAGACTTTACCAAACTTTACCACAGTTTGTAGCAAGATGAATGTATTAATATCTTGTGCCATTCTGATGCTCATTGAAGTTGTAGTGAAGGGAGCTGGATATTTGGGGTATTGTTTTTATACTGGGCTTTTCTAAGTTTTATATCACTGAAACTTAGTTGAATTTCATAAAGCAGTAGTTATATTAATGTATTGATGAACTCTGATTTGGCAGGGAATATCTGGCCCTCAATGTATATGTGGCCTTGTGTTACTACAAGTTGGATTACTATGATGTGTCTCAAGAGGTGCTAGCTGTTTACCTTCAACAGGTTCCTGATAGTACCATTGCTCTTAACTTAAAGGCTTGTAATCATTTCCGACTCTACAATGGGAAAGCTGCTGAGGTATTTTGTTACTATAGTTTTATCTCTCAAATCATTCCTCAATCCAAGATTAAATTTTGTTATAACATTTCAGTATCTATTCTTGAGAAATGCAAATTCTTTGCAATTTGTGTATAGCTATTTCTATTGTTCCTGGTACTATACAGAACACATATTTTAATCCTATCTTATTTTGTATAATAAGTTCATTTAAGCAAAATGTTTATTTCTTTGGTTACCGCTGTTAATAATATGACCTATTTTTTAAAAAAAATTCTTTAAAACTACAAGGCAGAGCTTAAAAGTTTGATGGACAGTGCCTCAACATCATTTGAATTTGCTAAAGAGCTCATTAAGCATAACTTGGTAAGTAGCAATGGAGTAGCTCATATTATGTGTCTTACTCAGATCATGCACATGATGAAAGTTCTGTTTTGTCAACTTGTCCAGAAGAGTAATTTATTGTTTGGGAATGAGCTATGAAAGTTGCATTTATATTCACAGAAGAGTTCCTGAAAAAGAAATTTGGGGAAGAGAAGTGGGATTTATGAAGAGAAAATAATATTTATATTAAATATATATTTATGCCAATGCTTAATGTAATATATTTCTTCATGGGCCTTCAATTTTGATTTTGCTTACATATTCATGTACTATCATTACCCTGTTCTTGACTCTTAAGTTCTTTTCCTATTATGTTCAAATATTTATTAACTTTTCAAAAACTTTATGTGACCTATTCCCACCAGCTTCATTTTGATGTGATTTTCCAGATGTGTCATTTTCCAGATGATGTTAACTTTGTAAACTTGATATTTTCTCTTAAGATTCTGGGTTATGATTTGATTTTCTCTGGAAATTAACTTTTTTTCACAAACCAAAATAATTTAAAGATATTTTTGTTTATTCCATGCACAGTTCTTCCTTTTTTTACTGGCTTCTCATTCCCTTCCATATACACTGTTGTCATCTTATCCTGCAGCTACCAGATGTTTTATAGCTTATTACTCTATTAATGACTTTAACTTATCTAAATCTATCATCTTCAGATGTCAGATAATATTCTTGGTTCTGCTTTCTTATCCTTGTTGCTGTTTGAAATGCTCTTCTCCTGTAGACTATATATTTGATATCACCTCTTACCTCTCATCTTAAAATTCATGTTTTCTGCAAGGTCTTGTGCTTGACCTTTTTTTCTCTCTTTATCAACTGTATCCAAGTTTTGGAATGTATACCTAATGGCTGGGTATGAAAGTGCTGCATATACTGATAGTATTAAATAATAAAGATGTCACTATGATTTCTGGGGTAAATGTTTAATCTGTAAATTACAAAAACAATGGAGTAATAAATGACATATTTTCATAGTTCATGATAAACTGCCTATACAATAAATATATTTAAAACATGTATGAGATTAAATTGTTTGCCACAATACTAATAAAGTGAGTACCGTACTTCTTACCTACAGGTGGTATTCCGAGGAGGGGAAGGATCTCTCCAAGTACTCCCTCCACTGGTTGATGTCATTCCTGAAGCTAGACTGAATCTAGTCATTTACTATCTTCGGCAAGGTGAAAAAAATCGATCTCATTTTACTGTTCACATTTTTTAGTGATTTTTTTTCCTACCAAATAGAAAATATATGTATTTGGGGATTATTGTGGGGCATACAGTTGCTTACTATTTTTTATTTGAGCTAACAAATAATGTAAAGTAGGATGTCCCTGGATAAATATATGGGGTTCTTTAAAGTATTGCAGACAAATGTTTATGTTTGCCACTTGTACTTCAATCACCTTTTTGCCTTCAATTCCAAAGTGCTGCATAATCCTATTATTTAATGTCCCTTTTAAAGAAACAAGTGAATTTTTGCTTAAGTCAATCTATACCAGACATGTCAAACACAAGGCCCGGGGGCCAGATCATGCGGCCCGCGAAGCCATCCTGGAAACAGTGAGGGAACGGCCCCCACTGCCTTGGCCCTGGCCCAGAGACCCTCCTTCTGCCAGAGACCCTCAGATCTGTCCCACTCCTGCCCAGGCCCCCATAGGCACCCTTGATGCGAACGATGTAGAGCTGGCCACGCCCACCCAGTAGGCCATACGCACTTTAGCCATGCCCACCCAGTAGGCCACGCCCACCCAGGCCACACCCACCCGGCCCCCTGAGGGCAACCGCAATGCTGATGCGGCCCTCAATGAAATTGAGTTTGACACCCCTGATCTATACACTCTTCTAACTTCAGCTGATCTATGTAGGAACAAAAATATTTTGATCTTGGGCTGATCTTAGTTATTATTGTTCTGCAATTGTCACTTTGACCCTGGTGTTTTTTTATTTGTTTCTGTGCTATTAAAACAAAATCCCCACAGAATGTTTTGGTTTGTTATTCTAATAAAATGTCTTGTTTTAGTAATTAAATACATCCTTTCTGGATCCTGAAAAAAATAAGTTGACATTCTGTTTTGATGCATTTCCCCTTCTCTTTTCTCTATGTATAATATATGAATATATGAATAAAATAAGGCTAAAAATCCTTTAAACTGCACACATATTGTAACATTTAAAGAACATTACATGAATTTTTATCATCTTTTTTGGCAATAAAGTATAAAATTATGGGAGGGGTATAGTATTATATACTGTAGCATCATACACTGTATCATATTATTTCAGATGATGTACAGGAGGCTTACAACTTGATTAAAGACCTGGAACCTACAACCCCACAGGTTAAAAAAAAGTTTATTCATGTTACATACTAGAAGAAATTATCTTTGAAATGTTATAGGATAGAATTAAATTCTTGTACCCTCTATTTTTTGTTTGTTGCTTTCTATTTTTTAAAAAAGATAGGTGGATCAGAGTAATTAAGTAATTAGGTGGATCAGAGTATTTAAGTTCTGTTAAAATCAGTATGAAAAAAGAACTCATTTATGTCAGACAATTTATTTTAATGCAACTAAGTACAGCTAATTCTTGATGAAAACTTGAATTTTTCTTCACACTTAGTGATCAAAACAATACTATAAGCTGCACAATATACTTGGTTCAAGTTTTGAAATTTTATGATAAACTATAGTAAAACAACTGACATGGCTGATGTTCCATTTAAGTGACTTTTATAGATGTTTATATGTACCGGTATTTTCTGATTACTTCACTTATTTCAAATTCATTATTGTTACTGTTATTATTTAAAAATAGTTTCTTTAGCTGACGTATACTTTAAGAACCTGGAAAATGGCAAGATAAATTTCTGGAACCTAGATGGCTCCACTTAAAATACATGCTTGAATAATGGAATACACCTACAATTTTATCAGAAGAATGAAAGTGCCATTAATTTAATTTGGCTTACCAGATACAATTAGAATCCATAAAGATATCTGATTCAAATATCTATGTATGTGCACTGTAATTTGAATAAAAGAATTGGAAATTGTTTTAAGCTTCAGGAAACAAATTGCGTAATTTAATTATTTTAAAATATTTTTAGGAATATATTCTGAAAGGAGTAGTGAATGCAGTACTTGGGCAGGAAATGGGTTCAGTGAGTATAACAATTTCTGATAATAGTAATGTATCAAGAATGTATAAATGGCCAAATTGAACACAAAAGCTGAGATTTTAATGATCCTTGCTTACATAAATTTCTTTTAGTTTTATATGACAAAAAGTAGAATTGCCTTTTACATTAATAATGAATTCAGGTGTTGAATTATAACTGCTTTAGACAAACTAGAGCTATTGAGAAACAAAAAGGAAATATAACCATGCTTGGGAAAGGCTCATCTATTTAAAAAAAGGTTTTTCACAGAAATTTTAAAAACAATGATAACTAAATATGATCATTAACATCAAAACATTTTGGGAGGGGAAAATGGAAAATAAAATGAGCATGATGAAGAATGAAACTAGGCATTCAAGAAATAGAAAGGGAAAAATATTCAGCAGCACAATAAAAGCCCTATTTCTATACTGTTCTTTTTCAGAGAGACCATTTGAAAATTGCTCAGCAATTTTTCCAGCTAGTGGGAGGATCTGCTAGTGAATGTGGTATGTTTTAAATGCACTATGTTCTCTTTTCTTCAGACATTCTGTTAGAATTTACTATGTGATTCAATAAAGTGTTCCCCGAAAGTAAGTCCTACCCCCAAAATAAGCCCTAGTTTTAAGGCGAGACACACCTAAAAATCATGCTAGGATGGGGGTGGGGTGGTGGAGCTGCCCCACGTCCCTGCACCCACTTACCTTGCAGCCAGGGCTCTCCTCGTTGGCCCACTTCTTCTGCCGTGTCTTCTGCAGCTAGGCCTGCATTTCACAGTCACAGGCCTTTCCGGAAGGCCCCTGCAGCTGAGAACCAAGCTATGGATTCAGTCCATAGCTCAGTTCTGCAAGACCTCTGCAGCTGAGAACGTGTACTTGGCTGCAGAGTACAAAGAACTGTACTCGGCTGCAGCGGCCTTCCGGAAAAGCCTGTCTGCAAAATGCAGGCCGGAATGCAGCTCCAGAATAAGCTGTTCCTTCGCCCAGAAGAAATGGACCAGCTGGGCAGGGCTGTCGGTGCCAGAAGTGAGTATAAAAGACATCCCCTGAAAATAAGACCTCGTGCCATTTTTGGAGCCAAAAAAAAAAGACCTGGTTTTATTATTGGGGAAAGACGGTATTAGTATTTGCCAGTAACAAATATTAAATAGAAATGTTTAACAGACAAATGCAACATAAATATGCTATTTTGGCTAGAATTAGGTGTATGTGTACAATTTAAGTTATGAATTTAGATTATAAATATGTCATAAATAATTATAGAATCATAGGGTTGGGAAGGACTTTGAAAGCTCATGACTTCTCTGATCATCCCAGACAAATGATCTTTACTTGAAAATCTTCATTGAAGGAGTAGCCATAATTCTATGAGGCAGACTGTTTTACTGCTTAACAGCTGTTACTATCAAGAAATTCCTCCTTACTTCAAGTTGGATCTTCTTCTGTCAGCCCTTTAAGGCATATCAGATTAAGAAAGAAATGTCATATGGACCTTAAAGCTATTTTTATTTTTATTAGAATAGCTATAGCAGTGGCCCCCAATGTTTTGGGCTCCAGGGACTGGTTCAATGGAGAGTGGTTTTTCTGTGGACCCTGGGGGGGGATATAGTTTCACACACTGCCTGCATCCCACACATGCGTGGATGGGACTTCACTCGCTTGCGTGGCCCTGTTCTTAGTAGGCTGTGGCCCAGTGCCAGGAGTTGGGGACCCCTGAGCTATAGGGACAGAATCTTGCAAGTCTGAGTATGCCTCCCTCCCTCACTCAATCTTTGTATGGAATAAAGAAGAGCCTGACTGAGGCATCTTCTTGTTTCTTGGAATGGGTTCAACAGGTGCTTCTCTGATTGTTTCCTTGTAATGGATCGTCCCACTGTCCTTTAAAGTCATTCTCTATGCCTTCTGCAGGTTCCATCAGTTGGTTCTTATTCTACTGTTGGAAACTATGGAGAATAAATTGATATCTCCTTCCGTGTGATAGCTCTCCAATTAGTTGAACTGCTGTTCTGTCTTCACTTAATCTTATCTTCTTTAAGTTAAACATATCTGGTTCGTGTAACCATTTTCATAGATTTTAGCCTCCAAGCTCCTCATCATCACTGTTGCTTTTCTACTCATTGTTTTTAGTTCTGTAGCATACTTATTTGTCTCAGGCCTCATCCGGAGAGCAGGAAAATCAAGTAGCCGAGATGAGTGCGAGTTCTCAGGAACAGTTTATTGTCAAGAAGCAAACAAACTCCAAAGGAAACAAAGCCAGCGTTGGCTGCTACCCGCAGCCAACGCTGTTAAATGCATGTTGCATGTACACGCCCACGGCCTACCCGACCGCACCCACATCCGCCCATCCTCTATTTAACAAACATCCCTCCCAGAAACCTCCTTTCGTGTCCTGCCCCGGCACCCGGCACCCTCCACCCCCCAGGTAAGTTTCCCCGCACCCCTCTACTCCCCCACCACCAGGATCTACCCACGCACCCCTCCCCAGACCCAGCACCTCCTGGCCCAGCTCCTCGGGTGTCGCCCCACCCCGCCACAGGTCCCTGCTCCGCGCCGCCGCCAATACTACAGCCGTGCTGGCCCGGGCACAGGCCGCAACCCTTTGCCTCGCACCCAACAGCTGACGGGGTCCAGGCCAAAGATCCGGGTCTGCCGGTGCCCCGGCAACCAGTCCCACGGCTGGCACGGGCCCAGGGCTCCACGAGGCCGCCGCCGTCGTCGGGAAGAAACGACCAGGCTGTTGGGCGTGTGCACGTGCCGCCGAGGCCCTCGCCGACCCGGCGTGCGCACACGCGCAGCTTCCAGCTGCATCCCGTTGCCGCCGCTGCTGCCGTCCTGGTGCAGGAGCAGCCCGTCTCTGGCCAAGGACGTCGGAGCGAGGTGCGGCACGGGTAGAGGCGTGGGCGCGAAGACGTGGTGCCGGTGAGTGTCGAGCCTGCGGGGCGCGACAATTTGATTACAGTACTCAAAGTGGACACAGTACTCCTGTTGTCCTCTAATCAGTGCAGTGCAAAATGGAACTATCACTTCCTGTGGTTTTGACACTATATTTTTCTTGATGCAGTCTAATATTATAATTGAAACCTGTGGCAGACTGACTTGTGCTTAATCTATGGTCTACTGGGGTGCTTAGTTTATTCCAAATATTGCCAAGCCAAATACTGCCTAGCTTATTTGTGAATCTGGGGTTTGCTACTTAAGATCAGAACTCTACATTTTTTGCCATTGGACAGCATTTTATTGGATAGGGCCTGATGTCTAAATCTATCGAGATTCTTTTGAATCTTGAGTCTCTTTTGAGGTGTTAGCAATTTGTCCTTTCCCATCCCCACTACCCAGTTTTGTGTCATCTGCAAATTTAATGCACATTCTTTCTATCCCCTCATCAAGCCATATTTGAAAAGTTGAAAGCACTTGAGTTATTCCACTGCATATCTCTCTCCATGTAAACATATTACCATTAATGGCCACACATTGAGCATAGTTGATCAGCTGCAAATCCAACTAATAGTGGAACTATGCATCCATTGGTGAATTTTATGAAGAAGGAAGAAATATATCCATAGCATTCCCATGGTTTATTAGTCACTTTGTCAAAAAAGCAATAAGATTTGTTGAATGACATGTTTTAACAAAACCATGCTGGCTTCTAGCAATCACTTTGCATCATAGTTGCTTGATACCTTTCCAGACATTTTTGGCACCTTCACTCATTCTAACATGAAACAGCAGAAGGGAATAATGGTCAATAGATTTGATTAATCAAGCTCAGCCTGTCCATCACATCCTGAATCTTTGCATCTTGGAGACAATACACTTTTTTGTACCTTTTGTATCACCAAAGTAAATAATACATAGAGTTGCATTCTGACATCCTGGCAGTAGTTCTGAAAACAAATGAAGGTAGGTGTACTCCCCAACATTTTTGCTACCCTCAACTCATTTGCACTGTTGTTCTTCAGATACTATCCCTGGGAGACAGTGTATGGCTTCTTGCTTCTTTCTGCTCAGGCAGTTTGATGATGTCCTAATATATCTCAATTCAGTGAAGGTTAGTAAAAGTTACAATTATCTTGTATACATTCATATATGTCTGTTTATTACTATCTCAAAAGGTGGCTATTTTATCAAGTGTCATAGAAAATCCAGTGATAGGGCATCTGACTTTTAATCTGATATTTTCAGTGAAAATGTTGCTGTGGTGCCAATGATTATTTGATTTTGGTTTTGCTAGAATCTGTGTTGGTCTATGTGATTGATATAATCTGGACTTCATGGAAGTTTCTATAACTGCCTCTTTCTATTGTCTATTTACTGTTGATAGTAAACAAAATAAATATAAGATGGCAACATCTCAGTCAATATGTAAAAAGCATCTTGACCTATTTCTAAGTCAGCAGAGCCTTATCTTTATTTATTGTATTTATATTTCATCTTTCAGTCAGGATATTAAGTTAGCAAATACAGCAGGGGTGTCAAACTGCTGGCCCGCGGGCCGGACGTGTCATGCGGAAGCCACGCCCACCCCATTGCCAGCAATGGCAAAACACTCCTGATACGTTGTGCGACGTCACGTGACGTCGCGAGTTTGACATGTCTGAAATACAGTGTTCTCTTTTTCTCCATAACAGCACTTTTATGAGGTAGGTTGAGCTGAGAGAATGATTGGCCCAAAGTAAATTGTTGCAATTGACAATGGAATAGAAATCTGTGTTAGCTTGCTCTTAGTTCAGCACCTGCATTGCATTGGCTTTTGTATATTAGCCCTAGCAACTCTTACTTCTTTATATTTTTCTTTGCTATAAACTACCTAGAGTCTTGTGGATAATTTATAAAAATTGTAAATAAATCTCTTTTAAATGCTTTGCATAACCCTATTTTTCATGAAATGCTAAGCCAAATGAAAACTTATTCAGTCCCTTTACTTCATTATGGGATTGTCTGGCACTGGAGCAAAATCTGAGGAAGCAGCTGGGGCTGGCCCTCAGATATAGTGCATTGTAGATTTCAAGGCTCTAGTTATACAGTGAATATAGCCCCTTTGTTTTGACAGTAGATAATAAGAATTTAGCTTTTTCAAATGACTGAAAAGTTGTTGCAATATCTTCTAGCTCTCTTATTCTGTAGCAGTCATTTTCTTTTACTACTGTAGGGCTAACTTTTCTTACTCAATTTTTTATTTATGACTTGTACAGGGTCAGTGTAAGGATCTGCCTCAACTAGATCTCCCAAGAAAGCAGAACTCTTGAAACGGGCATCATTTCAAAAGGAACTTTTATTGAGAGTTAGTGATGGCTAGAAAGCAAAGCAAGGTCTAAAGATTTGGCGCACAAAGGATTGCATCAAAAAGGCAATTCAGAACTCCTCCCCCCACTGTCCAACCATCCTGTTGAAATCCAGCCAATCCACAGGTGCCACAGTGTTATGAGAAGCTGGAGATTTGGTGCCCTTCTCAAGGTCTCTCTCCGTTTCGTTTCCCAACAGTGCCAGACTCCAGTTGTCTGGAGATTAAGGCAGATGTTTTCATGTCACATTCCTCTGACCCAGAGGGAGGGCACCTCGTACAGGGCAGAGCAAGGCAAATCACAATCCCCCTCCCCCATGCAAGCACACACACACAACAGCAGAATGGCAGGCCTGGAAAATGACTACATAAGCAAAAGCAGGAAAGAAATAAAGGGAAATGAATAAATGAGCATTTGAGGGGTTCTGACAGTCAGTTAATTCAGAAACTAAGGAAGCAACTAAGCATGATCATTTCCTAAGTAATACAGAAAATTAACTTATTGGATACTCAGTCATACAAAACAAGTTAGTTCAGCATCCCATTCTTTTTTATCAACATGCTTACAGGAAGCACCAATTATAATCTACAGCATTTTATTTTGGAGGTTGCATATTTGCTTTTTTTATGTAAATAAATTTTTAAAGCATATACAGTATTATAACCATGGCCTGTATTTAGTGCAAAATTACATGTTTCATTGTAATTAGCTTTTAATGATTTTGTACTGTATTACTACATGTACAGGTAATCCCCGAGTTACAAGTGTTCACTTAGCGCTCATTCGAAGTCTGGCTGGAAATGGAGCATTTTGAAATGGAGCGTTTGAAAGCACCCCATTTGCATCCAGACGGAGCTTCCAGCCTCTCTAAGGTCTCCGTCTGACTAAAACGTGTTCCAGCGGTGGGGGGGAGCAGGAGACAGGCATCCCAAACACTTTTTGCCCCGAAAATCAATATTTCTGGGGTCCATGATCTCACAAGAGTTTAGGCACTCATTCTCTGCAAAAGAGGATGGGTGCCTGAACTTGCGCGATATTATGGCACCCAGGAGTTTTCATCAACTTTCCTCTCCCTCAAAGCAGCAGAGAGGAGAAACAGTGCCAGAGAGGATTTTTGCAAGGTGAGTCCAGCACGGCACGGAGGGAGAGGGAAGCATGAGGTATCTTAGTAGGGTTGGGGAGGTCTTGCAGCCTGTTCCATCACTAGGCCCCCCCCATGGCCTCCTCCACCCTGAGATACCTCATGCGCTTAACAAACTGCACATTCACCCACAAATTCAATTAGCGAATGCGTGGGCGAAAGCAGGGAGTGATCTCGTTCAAGGTACGAAAATCACTCCCACGAATGGAATGGGCAGGCTCCATTCCATTCATAACTCGAGGACTACCTATATCAATTTGAAAAATTAGCTGTTCAGTATTTAATGCTTTTAATTAATTTAGAAATAGAAATTAAGAATCTTAAGAGAAAAAGACAGATTTACATATCTTTATATGGGTATTTTTCAAGAGACATAAATGAATGAATGAAAGATGATGATCAGATCATGATGATGGTGATCATGATCATGATGATGAAGAAGAAAAATTGACAATTTTGAGATTGGGACTGAAAGGTAGGATGTGCTTTGAGTGGAATGTTAATAACTGTACTCCAGGAAATTGCAAGGCAAGATAAAAACTAAACTTAGATTTATCGAAAATAATTATGATTGCTTTCAAATTTTCCGGGATTTGTTGGATCAGTTTGTCGTGATCTAGTTGGACGACATCCTGATCTACTCCCCGTCGCGTGAGGTGCACCATCAACATCTCCATCAGGTCCTGCAGCGACTCCCAAGAACATCGGTTGTTTGCCAAGTTGGAGAAGTGCCAGTTCTACCGGGTGACCATCGATTTCCTGGGTCACCGCATTTCTCCTGAGGGCATCGCCATGGAGCCGAGTAAGGTTGAGTCTTTGCAGAGTTGGCAACCCCCGCGTCGCATGAAGGATGTTCAGCGATTTCTTGGGTTCGCCAACTATTACCGAGCTTTCATCCCTGGGTTTGCTGCCTTGACAGCCCCCCTCACCCGGCTCCTGCAGAAGAAGACTCGGTTCCAGTGGAATGCTCCAGAACAACGGGCTTTCCAGACTTTGAAGGAAGCCTTCATGAAGGAGCCTATCTTGAAGCATCCTGACCCGCAACGGCCATTTGTCGTGGAGGCGGACGCCTCCGACATTGCCATTGGGGCGGTGTTACTCCAGGCAATGACGCCCAGCGGTACCCTCTTCCCTTGCACGTACCATTCACGAAAACTGAACCCATCGGAGCGCAATTATACAATCTGGGAGAAGGAGCTGCTGGCCATCAAAGTGGCGTTCGAGGCCTGGAGGCATCATCTGGAGGGAGCGCGGCATCAAATCGAGGTCCGGACGGACCATAAGAATTTGGAAAGCCTGCAGACCGCTCGGAATTTGAACCAACGCCAGATCCGGTGGTCTCTTTTCTTTGCGAGGTTCGACTTCCGAGTTCAGTACATACCCAGCAGGCACAATCAAAGAGCGGATGCTCTGTCCAGGAAGCCCGAATATTCCCGAGTGGAAGACAAGCTTCTGCCCAGGACAGTGATCCCTGTCGAGTCTTTTGCTGCGGTGCGGGAGCCGGTTGATATACAGTCTCGGATCCGGGAGGCACAGCAGCAGGAGGTGTGGGTGGCTCAGCGGAAGGAGGAGGTGGGGCCAGATTCTCCTTGGATGGTCATGGATGGACTCTTGTATTATCGTGACCGGCTCTACGTTCTGGGAGGGCCACTCGGGACTCATCCTCAGCCAGTGTCACGATAACCCAGCGGTGGGGCATTTTGGCCTGTTCAAGACCCTGAACCCGGTCTCCTGTACCTTCTGGTGGCCCCAAGTCTGACACGACGTCCAGTCCTACGTCACTTCCTGCATCCCATGCAGGCAGGCCAAGTCAGCGACAGGGGCCCCGCCTGGATTCCTGCAGCCCTTGCCGACACCCAAAAGACCCTGGGGGGCTGTGTCCATGGACTTTCTGACGGACTTACCCCCGTCCTCTGGTTTTACGACAGTGTATGTGGTGGTGGACATGCTGACCAAGATGGCGCATTTCATCCCCTGTCGCGGCTTACCGTCAGCCCGCACCACTAGTCGTATGTTCATTCAGCAGGTGTTTCGGCTGCACAGCCTCCCTGATAGTCGTTTCTGATAGGGGGCCCCAGTTTACAGCCCACTTCTGGCAGGAGTTGATGCATGCGTTGGATATTAAGATTTGCCTCTCGTCCGCGCATCATCCTCAAACTGATGGGGGAACCGAGAAGGTCATCGGTATCCTGGAACAATATCTGCGCTGCTACGTCAATCTGCAGCAGAACAATTGGGTGAACTATCTGGCCATAGCTGAGTTTGCATTCAACAATTCGCAGCACACCTCCACACAGATGACACCGTTTTTGGCCAATGTGAGATATCACCCCCGATTTTTCCCCCTTTCTCCCGTGGGCTCACTGGAGCCGGCAGCGAACGACTTCATGGCAGAGTTACAGGCAATCCATCGATTGGTGCGATGTCAGTTAGAGAAGGCCAAGGCCGATTACAAAAGGTTTGCTGATCGGTCAAGGCGAGATACGCCTCCACTATCGGTGGAAGATTGGGTCTGGTTGTCCACCAGGAACCTACCATCAACACGGCCGGTGAGAAAGTTAGATCACCGATATTTAGGACCGTTCCCAATCGAGGTTGTCATCAATCCGGTCGCCTATCGCTTAACTCTGCCACGTTCCCTGCGCGTACACCCAGTCTTTCATCGGTCTCTGTTGGTCCCCGAGCAACCGGCCTGTCCACTCCACCGAGCAGAACCTCCCCCATCAGGACCTCGTGATGGAGACAGCACCCCCGAGTACGAGGTCGCCAGCATCAGGGACTCCCGTTGGCTGAAAGGTCGTTTCCAGTACCTGATTGAATGGAAAGGCTACGGACCAGAGGAATTCACCTGGGAGGACGTGACCACCGTTCATGCCCCTGCTTTGGTGTCCGCTTTTCATGAACAATTTCCATCCCGACCGCATCCGGATCGGCAGACCCGGGGGAAGGGCCCTGCGGTGCGGGATAGTGTTGTGATTCAGGGTCAGCCTGTGGGTTCGGCAGTTGGGTCGGATGATTCAGAGGAGGAGGAGGGGGTGTTGGAGACCTTGCTGAGGATAGTATTGAGGCTCCGCAGAGCCCTCAACCAGGCCCCTCCCATCTGGTCACGACACAGACCCAGCTGTGTGAGCCTGGCAGCGTGGATGAAGATGACCCACAGCTGGCCCTGTTCAAGAATGCCCGACGCAGGAGGCAGTCAATCAGGAGTAAACAGAGGAAGGCAATGGGGCACCTCGGAAGGAGGCAGAGAGAAGCCACGCCCTGAACTGTTTAAAAGGGGAATGTGTGGGAGGGCTGGTTTGCTGAAGGCAACCGTTTGAATAGCTCCTGTTTCATGGTTCGTGTTTGCTCTCTTTGTTCTGTTTGCTCTGTTTTATGTTAATAAATTTGGCAGGCTTAGTTCCAGCCTCTTGCCGTTTTGTAAAAGGGGTTGTCCCTGCCTTTTCTGCAGGGCCGGTAGTAGGCTGGTACAGAACACAGATTCTCCTGCGGGTTCTCTTTCAAACCTCTGATCCTCAAGGCAAATTCCATATCTCTATATTGTATCATCATTTCATCTTCAAGTTTTTCCATTTTATTCTGCACTTCACCTATTTTAGCCTCCAGCATCAGATTATTTTGTTTCACTTCTTCCACACATTCATCCAGGTTCTCAACACTTGAAGTGCCATCAAAGTATCCTCCGTTATTTTCTTGCTTTCCTTTTCAATGAATTTTGCCACCTTCTCAAATATTTTTTCAGACTGGATTTTTAAGGCATTGTTTAAAGCATATTGTAAATCTTTTAAAGTCAATACAGGTGCAGCAGCTTCGGGGGGTGACTTCAAAGACTGCGTTCCAGACTGCTGAACAAGCAATGCCTCCGCACTTTTAAAAACAGGTCTATGCGGTTTGGGAGCCATTTTTGCAACTAATGACTTTCAATACACACTTTCACTTTCTAGTCCATTTATTACTTTGTAGTTAAACTGTGAAATAACCAGATCTTGAAAATAACTTTTTAGCACCTCCAAATTATAGCAAGCTCTTTTAAGGTTTGAAAGTCCATTTTACATATTCCCACTCAGTTCAAGCAGTCACTTTACTTTGAAGAAAAACACTTTCACTTCTTGTTAGAAAAAAAAGTCATTCAGGCGCCATCTTCCCCTTCTTTAAAACAATCGTTGGAGTAGGAAGAGAGTTTGAGTTTCAGAGTTAAAGCTTTGTACTTGCTATTTATACTGCTCCTGCATCAGCTCTGCTGCTACCGTAACTCAAGATGACAATCAGATCTGGCAGGAGTGGATTCAGCGTCTTGTTCTGCTTACGCAGAAGAGTCCTTCGTTCCGGAGCATTCCCAGGCTTCGGGGGGGCTCTCACCCTTCATGCCCCAGAACAAATGTTCTGGGGCGCTAGGGGCCTCTACCCCTACCTGGAAGCTCCCCCTCCCCTCTTTGCCCGAGGAGAGGGGTTTTTGAGCGGCGGAACAGCTGATCGTCGGCTATTCCACCGCTTCAACGGGATCGAAGGGCCAGCGGTCAAATCCGACCATCCGTGCCGCTGAAGTGCCACCCAGAAGTATCTAAAAATTATAATTCTGTGGGATGTTTTAAAATATTTTAGGAGCTGTCTTCTGCTTCAGAGACTACTACTAGGCCACTTTGTAACTCAATTAATAGAATATTGATACAATTAACACTGAAGAGTTTATTGTAAATAAGCCATAGACTCACTATACAATATAATGGGAAAGTGATCTCTATTACTGAAGATCTTTTATATGTGGTAGTGTACTTAGATAATCATATGTATCTTTTATCTTCAGAACTCACCTGAGCTATATTTAGATGATAGTTTCTATTTTCCATATAGAATATTTGGGGTATTTGTGGAAGGAATGAAAAATTTGACATCTAAATCAAATTAGAAGTTGAAAGCATATAAAAACCACTTAACAAAATATGTGGATACAGAGATTATCAAAAGAGTAAATATAAGGTGAAGCATTTGTGAAGACATGTTACTGAACATATGATGATTCATTATTTAATAATATAATTAATGTACTTATACTGATTGACATTTAAAGTCAGTTGGCACATTTCCATTTTCTGTATTCCAAACCAGTACATCTAGATAATGTTTTCTACCACCCACAGAGCTAAAGATTTCAGCAGAAAAGAGCAAACTTTTCCACACCTCAAAGAAAATGGTATTTTTCTTCCTAGGCTTTGACATAAATATGGACAAAGTGTTATTATAATGTGATCTCTTTTCACTTACACAGCAATGATTATATTTTATACTTTCTGTAATTCTTAATTAGCATTTATGCTATTTAATATATGAGGACATACCGGTAATCAGTTCATACATGGAAAATCTAAAGAAATATAATATGTTACAGTATTATCAGAGTGAGAAGATTTGTTGAACTGGTTTGCTATGGCTTTTAATTTAGAAATTTGGTATAACAAAATGAGGAAGCATTATTTAAGTGTGCAAAAAGATATATAAAACCCTTTCTGACTTGGCCTGATGGACAGATTGCTTCAAATAGAACTTACTGTCCAGGTCAATCCTTTTCTGTGGCAAGCCCTATCTTCTGGAATAGGTTCCATGTGAAAATCTTTATTGAACCATGCCTCCCAGCATAGAGAAAGGGGATGAAAACTCAGCTGTTTAGAAGACCTTTTAATGATTATATGTAACTATTAGGAGACATTTATATTAGTATAATTATGGGTAATTTAATAGACTATTATGCTAGGACAGTGATGGTGAATCTTTTAGAAACCAAGTGCCCAAACCACAACCCAAAACCCACTTACTTATCGCAAAGTGCCAGGGGTGCATCAGCATTGTGGTGCCCTCGGGGGGGAGGGGCAGGAAGGCGCCTCAGTGCTGCCCCTGACACACAAAAACCAGTAATGCAAAAATGGGCCACCGTGCTGCAAAAACAGCCACTGGCACATAGCAGGGTGCAGATACAAGGCGCTGCACCACGCAAGAATGGGGCAGGGCTAGTGAGTATCACACAGGCACTAGCCCCTCCCCGTTTGCAGTGCATGCATGCTCCTGTTCCCATGCGCACACACGCATGTAAAATGCTTCCCCCTCCCTTTTCTTCCAGTCTGCCAATCGACAATGGTTGGTGACCTCCACTCTACCACCTCTACTCGAGCTTGCTAGTCGGCTGCTTCGCCTCCTTTGTGCTGGGCGGGGTAGCCTGATGGACCTGCTGCTGGCAGTGCCAGCACATGTGCCAACAGAGAGGGTTCTGAATACCGCCTCTGGCACACATGCTATAGGTTCGCCACCACTCTGCTAGGAGTTCTTTGGGAGTCTGATGGTATATAAATAAACAAATGTTCCTCCCTCTATATAAGGCATTAATTAAGAATGTGCATTCATGTTTTTATACTGTTTTGGAATTAAATGAAAGAATGATTTCACATTCATTCATTTCAATTTCAAATGATAGCTGAAAATTGATACTGTTAAATGTCATAAACCATTAAACTGTTTCTTTGTTCTGCATGCTTTATTTTCCAGAGTTATTTCTATAATGATGATACTTTTAACTTTAACTATGGACAAGCCAAAGCTGCTACTGGCAATACTAGTGAGGCTGAGGAGGTATGTATCTTACGTTATATATGTTTCTTAAAGAATTTGGAGGTTGTTGTGAATAAGAAAGCAATAACCTTTTGAGTATGAAATATATGCATAATCCTAGGTATATATACTCAGAAGGTAACAACACAGTACAGCAGCAAAACGTAGTTTTTTTAAATACTGGGAGCTATAATGAATCTTCTCTGGGGATCACACTTCCAAAGTGTATGAAGCCAGAAAATATATATATATAACAAAAAGAGAATGTGGAAGATTGATTAATTAATAATACTGTATAATTTGTAATTAAAAATCTCTGATAATTACAGACAACATAAATATTTATTGTAGTATAATAGCAGAGTCTGATATTTTATCCATGTAACATATTGAGAAATGGAAGTAAATTATCTGCCACAGATAGAAAAGGATTCCACTGTTTGCTCTTTCCCTCTTCAAATTTAACTCCATGCATGAAGTTAGGACGCTGAGCTTGTTGATCAGAAGGTCGGCAGTTTGGCGGGTCGAATCCCGAGTGCCGTGTAACAGAGTGAGTGCCTGTTACTCGTCCCAGCTTCTGCCAACCTAGCAGTTCAAAAGCACGTAAAAATGCAAGTAGATAAATAGGGACCACTACGGTGGGAAGGTAACAGCGTTCCGTGCGCCTTTGGCGTCTAGTCATGCCGGCCACATGACCATGGAGATGTCCTCGGACAAGCGCTGGCTCTTCGGCTTTGAAACGGAGATGAGCACCGGCCCCTAGAGTCGGAAACGACTAGCACGCATGTGCGGGGGAACCTTTACCTTTACCTTTTTTATGAGATGTACAACTGCAGAAGAATACTTTTTTCAAGGACAGATGGATGCATGGATGGATAAAAACATACAATATAAGAGTTGGTCTATTTGTCCTTCCCATTCCTTAAGAATACCTGAATAAAACTGCAGAATATTCTGCATAAAATGGCAAGAGAAATGCTATTTTGAGAAAAGCTTCACTGTTTCTAATGAAAAAGTTATGCTCTTTGAAGCTTGAAAAATTAAAAAAAATTCAGTGTGACTGATCATTTGGCAAAAAAGGATTAAAGGTTACATGATTGGTTATTCTTTCTTTTTAAAATAAATCTGTATATTAAACTAGAGTTTTATGAAAACAATCTAGAATCATTCCCAAACTTAGACATGTTTTGTCCCAAGACATTCTAAAATGCTAATTGTTACCATTCAAAAGGGCCATAAAATACATAATGACGGGCTATATTAGGACTGCAAGCTTCCTTTTTCACATCTCTGCTTTTGTATTACATCTCTGCTACAGTGATCCTGGGGGGGTCTTTTGATAAGACAAATTATTCAATAAATAATTATTGAATGAAATACTTTTTTTTACTTAAGGGAAAATTATATTTTCTTATCTTAAACTTTTATAGCTGCTGAATCTTTAGTATGACAAACCCTGATTTGATTGAGGACCTGTATTGCAGAGCTATATTTAATGTGAACAGAAGCTTGGCTTTCCTTGTTTCTTCACAGGTGTTCCTCCTGATTCAAAGTGAGAAAATAAAGAATGATTTTGTTTACCTCAGTTGGCTAGCACGCTGCTGTGAGTCACGCCACTTTATTATAAAATATGTATTGTTCCCTTAAATTAATTTTAATTTGAAATTAAGTATTAAGTTCATGTAAATTTAATTATTTTTAAGCTAGAATAATTTTATTTCTTACAAATGTCTTTTAAGAAACAATTTTCCAAGGTTTTAAGAGAGGGTCTTGGAATTTCTGCCTTGGAAATAGGCCAGTTCTTTGAGATAATCTATAGAAAATGTTGTCCCAAAGGTGCTTTTACAAAAGGCAACTGAACTTTGTTTTTCTTTGAAGACTTCCAACAGTCAGAACTGAAGAAGCTTCTTGGATGAGAAGCGAAATGTCTTCAAGGAAAAACAAAGTCCAGTTACCTCTTGAAAAAGCATCTTTGGGACAACCATGACTTGGATGAATGTGAATCTCTATAGACATATAAAAAATGTTAGTAAAACAAGAAGCCGTAAACCTTTTTTTAATTTTCTCCTCTTTGAAAATCAATACTGTTGAAACAACATTATTGCATTTTAAATTTTAAAATATTTAATTATCTGGTCTTTAAGACACTGCTTTAACAACAATAAATTCATTTGTTGAGATGGGTGGCTATAGAAATCAAATACATTAAAAAACATCTGTGAACAGCAGTTTGAAGGCTTCATCACCTATCAATACTGATTAAATGGCAGATTTGTAGATTCATATCTCTGCTAACTTGCCCAAAGATCAGGATATATCATCAGGAAAAGAGTAATCTTAAATAGGAATGCTAGGTGACTTGGCAGACACAATAAGGATGGTGAAGTAACAATGTTTTGCCAGGTTTTTACTACCTTGATTTCATAATTATGAGATTGCTAGAAAGCTAGAGCTAGCCAATCAGCATATAAGAATAAATGCTGTGTTTGTGTAAGAAGTTGTAAAAGTGCAGTGTTGTTAGTGGGCTTATGTTAATTGGTTTTAGAACTATTTTTGTAAATTAGCATCAGTAGCTGTAATCTCTAGACAGGGTCACTTTATAACAAACTTCCTATGTAAATAGGTATCAGCACCATATTAAGTTTTCCAATAACTAAATGGAATATTATTACATTTGCTCTACTCATCTAAAAAAGCTCTATAACGGGTGTCAAACTGCTGGCCCACGGTCCGGATGCGTCACAACAAAACCGCACCCACTCCATTGCCGGCAATGGGGAAAAAGCTCCGATACGTCGCGTGACCTCATGTGACGTCGCAAGTTTGACACCCCTGCTCTATAAGCAGGACCTTAGAGAATACTGAAAATTGCATGCATATGATGTAACAGAACTGCTTTGTGCTGAGCTTCTCATATATAATTAAAGTATTTTATCATTAAACATTGGTGACTTTTTACACGTCCTTTTATTCAGGAGTAGAGAACTGAAACTTCCAATAATCATATTATGTATACTTATTCTGAAGTAGGTTTAATGTCAGCATAGATATTATATATTGTATAATAGACAGAAGAAATTGATAGTGTAAATTAGGAAGGCAACTGACTGTATTTTCACATAAAAACTCATATGTATGATCTGTTCAAATGTTCTGTCTGCTGTGTGCCATTATAATTAGAGTTCATATAGAACTTGTATATTGGCACGTTTTTTTAAAAAAAAAATATTTTTCCTGTCAACATAATTGGTGTGGCTGTTACTTACAGCCAATGTAAAGAACAATATCGCTGATTGATATGCTTATCCGTTCTAAACACTGTGTAGCAACATGCCTCTGCTAGTTCTAACTTTCTGTTGATTTCAGATATTATGAATAAGAAACCAAGATTAGCCTGGGAACTCTACCTAAAGATGGAAACTTCAGGAGAATCCTTTAGTCTTCTGCAGCTAATTGCAAATGACTGCTACAAGGTATGTTGTCTTTAATCCATTTTCCTTCACTATCTACAGTAAATCAACCCTGTAGAATTGTAACTTTTATACCTTCTCAAGCCATGTAGTTTTTTTTTAATAAATTGACTTCTACACTTTTTTGTTGTCAAATCTCATTTTCTTACAACCAGAATTTATATGATATAGGCCTAATTCCTAGACTATAAAGCAGTTTGTTAGTTTGGAGTTTTTTATGATGCATGAAGTTGTCCCAAGAAATAAACCATGCTGACTACTTTTCCTATGATCATATTGAGACATCCTAAGAAAGATTATGTGATTTCTACCTTTCATTGAGTAAGGAAATTATGTTAACTTTTCTCTATGGTATTTTCCTAAGATGTAGATGCAAATATTTCATAAAACTACAGGTTTATCTTTTTTCTTATAAATGCTCAATTCCTTATTTTTAAATATTCATTTAGTAGAAAATGCTTTGTATTGAGCCAGAGGAGTCAATTATTTGAGCTATTCCTAAATTTTGACTTTTCTCTTTTAATATAAATATAATTATGACCATAACTTTTTAAAAACATATTTCTGTTCATTGGAAATCATTTTATTCAATAGGATATTTTGCTAGAAATGAAAAATTTTAAATGTCTCAGGATGAAAGGTAACATGTAACTGAAAGTTGAACTGAGAAAAAATAACATTTTAAAATGTTTGCAAAGAAAATCTTCCATCTTTAAAATTGTTTGTTTAACTATCATGGTTAGTGGCATGCCTCATTGCTGTTCCACGATGTAAGCATGGTAACCCTTCCCCCCTCTAAAAATAAATAACGTTAAATCCTTGGTGCTCTCTGACCTTGGTTGGGTTTTTTGCAAATATTTCATTACCAAACTAGGTAACATCATCAGTGTTAGTGGGGAAAGGGGTTTGCTCTCATTGTATATGCTAGTGGCTTGCCCTGTAAATGTTGGTGGGAGTAGTCGTGGTGGTTACCTGATTAAGCTATTGTTTATTGTTAGTCTGTTTGGTAGTTTCTTGATTGATATATTGCTTGCTTCTTGATTGTTGGTCTAATGTTAATCTTGATGTTAATCTCTGTTCATCTGGGTGTTTCTTGGTGAAGAGGCTTTTTGGTCTTTTTCTTTCCTTTTTGGCTTTTTGATTGTCTCTTTTGAATGGTATGTAGATGTTGTTTGTGTCTATGTGCTTGTTGATGGCAGATTTGTCTGGAATTCTCTAGTGTTTTTAGATTTAACTTGCTCTAGGATGCTCATAGTTTCCAAGTTGAAAAACTGTGGTTAAGACTGTTCATGTGTTGTGAAATTAAGGAGTTTTCTTCATGTTTTCTGACTGCTAGTTGTTCATGAATGCGCTCTGCTAGTTTTCTGCTACTTTGGTAATGAAATGTCTGCAAGAAAACAACCAAACTCAGAGAGTACCAAGATTTCCACAGATCAACATTGAGCTACAAATATTCTATCAATAAATAATATGTTTATAACATTGAAAAGTATTTATTTCTTGAATTTGAAAATAAAGTCAGAAAATGTTACTCAGCTTTCAAATCATGAGCAGGAAAAATTCAATGTCAACATTCATTCCTCATTTTACGTTATTTATTTATTTTTTTATTTTATTAGATTTATATACCACCCTTTCCCGAAGGACTCAGGGCGGTTTACAGGGTATTTAAAACAAGAAATACAAAAGTTAAAAACAATTTAAAAAATTACATCAATCCCTGAAAAAAAAGTAAAACCCCCAATTAAAATTAAAATTAAAATTAAAATTCTCAGCCTGGGCCAGAGAGCTCGAAGAGCCAGGTCTTCAGGTCCCGGCGGAATGAACGGAGGTCGGGGGTAGTTCTGAGCTCCACGGGCAGCTGGTTCCAGAGGGCAGGCGCACCCACTGAGAAGGCTCTCCCCCTGGGTGTTATCCGCCGGCAATCTTTTACCGGCGGCACCCTGAGCAGACCCTCCCTGTGGGAGCGCACTGGACGAAGGGAACTTGATGCTGGCAGCAGGTGTTCCCTCAGATATCCCAGACCCAAGCCATTTAGGGCTTTATAGGTCATCACCAGCACCTTGAATCTCACCCGGAGGGCAACCGGGAGCCAATGCAGCTCGCGGAGTAGAGGTGTTACATGGGAGTATCGGGAAACCCCCATCACAATTCGCGCGGCCGCATTCTGCACCAGCTGAAGCCTCCGAGTGGTCCTCAAGAGCAGCCCCATGTAGAGAGCATTGCAGTAGTCTAAACGGGAGGTCACGAGCGCATGAGTGACTGTGCGTAGGGCATCTTGGTCCAGGTAGGGTCGCAACTGGCACACCAGGCAAACCTGGGCAAAAGCCCCCCTGGTCACGGCTCCTATATGGTCTTCAAAATTGAGTCGGGAGTCAAGGAGGACGCCCAAGTTGCAAGCCCTATCAACGGGGGGTAACACCTCACCCCCCATCGTTAAAGGTGGAATGGTCTGGTTAACCCGAGATGCCGATATGCACAGCCACTCAGTCTTGACAGGATTGAGACGAAGCCTGTTTCTCCCCATCCAGACCTGGACCGCCTCCAGGCAACGGGACATCACGGCGAGGGCATCGCTGGGTTGGTTCGGGGTGGAAAGAAAAAGTTGGGTATCATCAGCGTACTGATGATACCCCACACCGAAACCACAAATGATCTCACCCAGCGGCTTCATGTAGATGTTGAACAGGAGGGGTGAGAGAACCGACCCCTCAGGAACTCCACAAACGAGAGGCCTCGGGGTGGACGTCTGCCCTCCCGTCAACACCGACTGCGAGCGGCCCAGGAGATAGGAGAACCACCGTAAAACGGTGCCTCCCACTCCCAACCCCCTGAGACACCGCAGTAGGATACCATGGTCGATGGTATCAAAAGCTGCTGAGAGATCTAATAGGACTAGGACAGAGGAACAACCCCTGTCCCGAGCCCGCCAGAGATCATTCACCAGCGCGACCAATGCCGTCTCCGTGCTGTGCCTGGGCCTGAAACCTGATTGGTATGGGTCCAGATAATCAGTTTCCTCCAGGAACAGAGGAAGCTGATGCGCCACCACACTCTCAACAACCTTCGCCAAAAAGCGAAAACTGGAGACTGGACGATAATTATTTAAAACAGCCGGGTCCAGGACAGGCTTTTTGAGGAGGGGTCTCACCACCGCCTCATTCAAGGTGGCGGGGAAGACACCCTCCTTCAAAGAAGCAGTTATTACTGCCTAGAACCAGCCTCGTGTCTCCTCCCGGGCCGCGTAAACCAGCCAGGAGAGGCACGGATCCAACAAACAGGTGGTGGAACTCAGCCTCCCCATGATCCTGTCCACATCTTCAGGGGAAAAAGGATCGAACTCAGTCCAGATAACATGCTCAAGACCGTCCAATTCCTCCACGTCAGACTCCGCCCAGTCAGAGTCCAGACCGGCCTGGGTCTGAGCGATTTTGTCCGTCAGATGATGACTAAACTCCTCGGCCCGTCCCTGTAAGGGATCCTCCCTCACCTCCTGGTTAAGGAGGGAGCGAGTCACCCTAAACAGGGCGGCCGGGCGATTATCTGCTGACGCGATGAGGGCAGCGAAGTAATTAGACTTTGCCGTCCTCATCGCAGCAAGATAAGACCTTATAAAGGTTCTTAACTGCAATCGGTCAGATTTGGATCGGCTGGACCTCCAACCGCTCTCTAGACCCCGTCTCCGACGCTTCATCTCCCGGAGCTCCGCAGAAAACGATGGAGCCCAGCGGCATCTGCGCTGGGTCAGAGGTCGCAAGGGTACAACACAGTCAAGTGCCCTGGCGGCCGCCCTTTCCCAGGCATCCACCAAGGCATCGACTGGGCTGTGGGTGAGGGCGATGGGTATAGACCCAAGCACCATCTGGAACCGTTCCGGGTCCATTAGGCGCCTGGGGCGGAACCACCTGGTCGGTTCCGCAGCCCAGCAGTGGGGGGTGATGTAACGGAAGACCAGCCTCAGGAGATGATGATCTGACGACAGGGGGACAATGGTTGGTGAACCCCCTCCCAGATCATCCAACCACTGTCCAGACAGGAACACCAGGTCAAGAATGTGACCCCCCACATGAGTCGGGCCCTGAATTACTTGAGTCAGGCCCATGGCCATCATGGAAGCCATGTACTCCTGAGCTAACTCAGATGGCCCTCCCAGTGAGGGCAGGTTGAAGTCACCCAGAACTATAAGCCTGGAGAACTCCACCGCCAACCCTGAGAGGGTGTCGAGCAGCTCGGGCAGGGCTGTTGCCACACAGCTGGGCGCCAGGTATGTGAGCAACAAGCCCAACTGAGCCCGAGGGCCACATCTCAGGAGGAGGGACTCACTCCCGGCCATCTGGACAATGGTGGTCTCCCGCGGGCATAAAGTCTCCCGGACAACCATCGCCACCCCACCACCCCTGCCCTGAGCCCGTGGCTGGTGTAGCACGGAAACCTGGAGGGCATAAATCGGTCAGAGGAACCCCTACCTCCGAGCCCAACCAAGTCTCCGTGATGCACGCCAGATCCGCACATTCCTCGATCAAGTCCTGGATGAGGGGAGCCTTGTTAACGACGGATCTGGCATTAAAATAAACCAGCCTAAGCTTAGGGGCCTGATCACCCTCATCCCCGGGCAAAAGGGTGCTAACCGGAGGGTCAGAGCGCGCCACCGCTCGAAGACAGCGGGGACGCGATCCCAGATGTTGATGTGGCCCTCCATGCAACCACCTGCTGCCATTCCCTATCGTCGTGGGGATTTGAAGCCCCACCCCGACATTCACAGAACCAGCAGCCTCCACCCCCAACCCCGTCCCGTCAGGACCTCTAACAGGCCCAGACTGAGTGCCAGTTAATAATTTCCTCCCCACCCTATCCCTCCCCCTCCCTAACCTTTTAAAATAACCGGCTAAAAATGTATCAGGGGCCTCTTAACACATCTCAACCCGAGGCCCCTATCTAAGCCCAGCCACCTCTCGGAGTCCTAACAATTGTTGCTATGTACAGTATTTAAACTTTGTTTTATGTAGTGTTGCTGCCTTAAACATGTACCTTTATCTTCTGAACAGATGGGCCAGTTTTATTATTCTGCTAAAGCTTTTGATGTCCTGGAAAGATTGGATCCTAACCCTGAATATTGGGAAGGCAAAAGAGGTGCCTGTGTTGGTATCTTCCAGATGATTGTCGCTGGCAGAGAGCCTAAGTATATGCACTGAATTTTTTTCTACTACTTTGGAATAATACTCTGGCTGCTTAAAATTACAATATTGTTGGTTTGTTATGCTTACTGAGTACAAATGCCAATTAGAAACTTAAGGAACAGAAGGTACTTAAGTTTTGATTCTGGTAAAGTGTGTATTATGAATGGAAGCCTTATCTTTAATAAAGTACAGGTAGTCCTCGAGTTATGGCAGTTCCTTTAGTGATGGTTCAAAGTTACAAACCCACCCACCCCCAAAAGTACTTATGATCCAGTCCCAAAGTTATATGTATTGCAACACCGTGGTAGTCATTCACCCTTATGACCAACCACAGAGATGCTGCAGTATGCCTCCTGCCTATTTCCTCCCCATACTGTCTCCCCAGGTCTCCACAGGAACTGGGCCTATATATATATATACATACTCTCTTGGCAGAACTTCCATTTTATGTTGACGCTTTTAATATAAAATTTCTTCCCCTCTGTTCTTATTCTAAAATTGAAAAATTTTAGAATGCAGAACAGAAAGGAAGAAATTTTACATTTAAGCACCAATATAGGGTAAAGATGGGAGAAATCAAGTCAGCATAATGGATAGCCCCTTACTCCTATTGAATACATACAATTTATGGGGCTGAATTTTGGGCTTTTATTTCTTAACAAATCTGATATATCACTTTGTCTCATTCCTACATGAAACTTTATTTTATCCATTACATGAAGTCAGAGAAGAAGTCAGTCAGTTAAGGACTGAAGAAAATATTGCAAAACTTTTCAGATATAGCATACTTAGAAGTTGATAATATTGTCTGATCTATTCTTTCTCTTTTTTTAAAAAAAACCTTTATTTCTTTGCTTTCAGAGATACTCTAAGGGAGGTACTGCATCTCTTGAGAAGTACAGGCAACCCCCAAGTAGAGTACATTGTACGTATAATGAAGAAGTGGGCCAAGGAGAACAGAGTTCCTGTTTAAACAGTGTGATCAATGAATGGAAGGCTGCCATCTTTATTGTGCCTGCCTGGAATACTGTGTCATTTTGTAGCAGAGCAAAGATTATAAAAACACAGATCTATTTATTTTTACATATATTTAAATGTCTTTCATGAAAAGTATGCAAATGTTATGTATTGTGAGGAGAATCTCATTTTGACTCTTATACATCTCCTAAATTTTATTTTATGCTACTTTGTTGTACATATTGGCTTTAATCTTCAAAATGTTTTCAATGTATGACAATCAGTAGTTTTTTGAGACAGTTCAAGAACTTGCAAAATACAGATTTTCCCAGGCCCTATTTTGAAGCAGAATAGAAAAAGAGCACTAGAATTAGATTTCAGATTTTAGTTTTTAAAAGACCCCCATAAAGAATCTGCAGCTATACACTTAAAATGGAACACAATAAGAAAATGATGATCTGATTAAATAGTTTTCATTGTTACGATATAATGGACATAAGGAGAAATATTGTAAATAAACATAACAATCCATTTTCATTTGTATCAAAGATTGCTGTTCATATCTTCATCTCTTTTTATATTTTTCTTTCTGATTAAATTAGGGTTATAAACTTGTCATTCTATGATGAAATGTTGTGGTGGTTTTTTTAGTATATTGGGAAAGTAAAGTGTTGGTTTCAAGAATATATGTAATGCCTAAGGAAAAATGTCTAAACACAAAACAACATTGAATAAGATAAGATAATCTTTACTGATTTTTTTTTTACTGTGGGCACGATGGCGCACATCAAAAATGAAATTTAGTTGCCTGCTCTCAAAGTGAGACACATACATGACACACTCCCAAAACATACTATATGCAACACATGTATAGAACCACACCCCTACATATACATAACAATAAAATATTAAATAATGTCCAACTTGAATATATAACGGAAGGAGGAAGCCTGAGAATTCACAAGGTTAATGCTGTATGGAATGAAACTATGATTGAATCTGGATGTTCTGCTACAAATACCACGAAGCCTCCTCCCAGACGGTAACAGGTAGTGAAGAGAATGAGTAGTGTCCCAGATACTGTATTTTCCGGCGTATAAGACGACCCCCTACTTTTCCTGTTAAATTACCATATTTTTCGGACCATAAGACGCACCTGACCATAAGACACACCCAGTTTTTAGAGCAGGAAAACAAGAAAAAAATATTCTGAACCAAATAGTACCGGTATACTAAAAGAGGGCTTTTCAACCTTTTCATCCATTGTACCACTTTTAGGACAAGGCAATGTCCGAGTACCACCAGTCACCCAGCAAGGTGTCAAAAACGTGACCCCCCCCCACAAAAAAAGGGAAAAAATGATAAAGTACAGGTAGTCCTCAGCTTACAATGATTCACTTAGTGACTGTTCAGTTATGACGGCACTGAAAAAGTGACATGACCATTTTTCACACTTATGACCGTTGCAGCATCCCCAGGGTCATGTGATTTACATTTGGATGCTTGGCAATCGATTCATATTTATGATGGTCACATTGTTCCAGGGTCATGTGATCGCCTTTTGCAACCTTCTAACAAGGAAAGTTAGTGGGGAAACCAGATTCACTTAACAATCATGTTACTAATTTAATTTCTCTCTCTCCTTCTCTTTCTCTCCCTCTCTCCCCCTCCCTCTTTCTTTCTCCTCTCCTTTCTCTCCCTTTCCCTTTCTCTCCCTATTTTTCTCTTTCCCTATTTCTCCCTTTCTCTCTCCATTTCCCTCCCTCTTTTTTTCTCGTCTCTCTCTCCCTTTCCCTCTCTATTTTTCTCTTTCCCTCTATTTCTCCCTTTCTCTCTCTCCCTATTTCCCTCCCTTTCTTTCTCCTCTCTCTCTCCCTCTTTCTCTCTCTCCCTTTCTCCCTCTTTCCCTCCCTCTTTCTCTCTCTCCCTATTTCCCTCCCTTTCTCCTTCTCTCTCTCCCTTTTTCTCTCCTTTTACCTCTCCCTTTCTCCCTCTATTTCCCTCCCTCTTTCTTCTTCTCTCTCCCTTTCTCTCCCTCTATTTTTCTCTTTCCCTCTATTTCTCCCTCTTTCTCTCTCTCCCTCTATTTCCCTCCTTTCTCCTCTCTCTCCCTCTTTCTCTCGCTCTCTTTCCCTCTCCCTCTTTCTCTCCCATTTCCCTCTTTCTTTCTCCTCTCTCTCCCTTTCCCTCTCTATTTTTTCTTTCCCTCTATTTCCTTTCTCTCTCTCCCTCTATTTCCCTCCCTCTTTTTCTACTTTTCTCTCTCTCCCTTTCTCCCTTTCTTTCTCTCCCTCTTTCCCTCTCCCTCTTTCTCCATTTCTCTCCCTTCTCTCTCCCTCCCTTTCTTTCTCCTCTCTCTCCCTCTCTCTATTTCTCTCCCTCCCTCTCCCATTGTCCCTTCCTTCTTTCCTTTCTTCCTTCCCTCCCTCTTTGTCCTTCCCTCTCCACGTTAGAGCAGTACCTGCGGAGGCGGCCCTGCGGCCCGGCTTTCTCTTGCAGAAAGCAAGCTGAAACGGAGGAAGGGAGATTGCCAGGAACGCGAATCGGCCGATCTCACGCTCCTGCAATCTCCCTCACTCGGTTTCAGCTTCCCTTGCTACAAGAGAAAGCAGGCTGAAACGAGGGAGATTGCAGCAGCGCGAGATCAGCCGATTCGCATTCCTGGCAATCTCACTCCATTTCAGCCTGCTTTCTCTTGTAGCAAGGGAAGCTGAAACCGAGCGAGGGAGATTTCAGGAGTGCGAGATCGGCGTTTCTCAGCACGTGCCAATTCGTGCTCCTGGCAATCTCCCTTGCTTTCCACTTGCGGAGGCTGGGGCTGGCCATACAGATCAGCTTCGGACCATAAGACGCATCCTCGAAAAATACGGGTATAGGGTTTGGGCTATACTTGCCGTATAAGACTACCGTATTTTCCGGTGTATAAGACGACCCCCGACTTTTGAGATTTTCATGGGTTAAAAAGTCGTCTTATACGCCAGAAAATACAGTAATCTTACAGACCCTGTTCAAACAATGCTTCTGTGCTATGTCCTGGATGGGAAGGAGGGAACTGCCAGTGATCTTTTCGGCCATTCTCACCACTCTCTGCAACACCTTCCTGTCTGAAGCAGTGATGCTTCCAAACCAGACTGTGATGCTGTATGACAGAATGCTCTCGATCGTCCCCCTGTAGAAAGTGGTCAGAACAGGGGAAGGAAGATGAGCTTTTCTCATGTGACGCAGAAAGTGCCGGCACTGCTGTGCCCGCTTCACCAGTTTCTCACTGTTGAGCGACCAAGCCACCTACTTGTTAGTTGCACACCCAGGAATTTGGAAATCCATGATAGAATATGTATCTACTTGTATATGTTGTATGTAAATAATATAAACTGATGTATATTCATTAGAAATTTTTTTCAGTCTCCTGGATTTGCGCTCTCTGGAGCAACATCCCAAAATAAATTCATTTATAACATCACCTGTGAATTTTTTGTCGTTGTTCTTTGTATATGCCATATGGATAGGTTTCGAGTTTTGTTATTTTAAAAAATTCTTTTTTTTGTATTAAACTGCTGAAGGCCATTTTGGAATTGAGCAGCATATACACTGCAAAAATAAATCCATTACATGAATTATTTTGTATAATTGGGTAGATTCTACATAATTAAACCAAGAGGCCTTATGCCTTACAGCTTTGCCTCTGAAATTAGATACCAAAAGGAAAAAAGAGCTCCATACAACTTCTGCCTTGTCTTAGCATTTAAATTTTTTTGCACTGTTTCCAGATCAAATTTACTAAACAAGAAAATTAATACTTTTTTGGATGGTCAGTTTCTTTGAATTGCATCTTAGAAACAATGGTGTTAGTAGCAAAGTCGTGTCCAAGCCATCGTGACCCCATGGACAACGTTCCAACAGGCCTTCCTGTCCTCTACCATCTTCTGCAGTCCATTTAAGCTCATGCTTAGAAACAATAATAAAGAGTATTTTGTCATTAGTTCATGTCATGTTAAATGAAACTAATATTAAACGGGAAGAAAACCATACACCAAAGATAGAATGCTCACAACTTTTTCAGGTACCAAATGGTTTTTATGACCATCTTCACTTGCTGTAAACTAGAAAATAAAAATCTATGAAAAGAAATGACTATGCACTTGGTAGCTGCCGCATTAGCGCCGCGTTCCTGAGGTAGTCAACTCTTGCTCCGAGCCACCAACAGCAAAGAATAGTGCTCATTCGGAACTCTGCGAAGACTTTTAAAAAGTCTTACGATAGTGCGGCGTACGTATTTCCAAGGCAACTGTGGGCGGGGTCATGTCGTCTTCAACGTGCGATCGCAGTGACGTACTAAAAAAAACCTAATCAAGAACAACAATGACGTGTAGCAGCGCGTCCGTAGAGCGTCCACTGCTTTTGCGCCTGCGTGCCGTAGTAGCCTGCTTCTATTTACGTGGGGGGGTTCCAAGATGGCAGCGATGTTATCGGCAAGGAGAGGCTAGTGGGGAAGAGGGGAGGTACTCTGACCAGGTTAAGGGGGAGGGAACGGGCGGAGGAGGAGCTGGGGTTGTGGGTGGCGAGGGAGGGTCACCGAACAGGTGGGAAGGGGGGGTGGGGGGGTCGATGATGGCGGAGCCGCGTCGGGTGCCGTTCATTAGTCTGTCACCCGTGAGGCGACGAGAAGGTGAGTCTCCGGTGCTAGAGCGAGAGACTGGAGGGGGCCGCGAGGCAGAGCAGCCATTAGCGCGTGAGGGCCTGAAGCTACCAGATCAGCAGGAGCACTACCACCACCACCACTACGATAACAGTCGGGTAGAGCCGCCATCGCAACCCTTCGAATCTTGTCCTCGGCCAGAGTCTCACCCTGTGTCATTACCGCGGGAGATCAGTCGGCCTGAGCTGACACCAAAGCCACCGCAGCCACCACCCCATCGAGAGTCCCCAAGGCCAGAAGCACCGCCGCTGTCGTCTCATCAGCAGCTAAATCAAGAGAACAACCGACAGGAATCGCCGCCACCACTGGATCAGACGATTCGCTTTGAGTTGATCTTGAAAGATCCCACGGAGGAGAGCTGCGTGGAGTTCAGCTATCCCGAGTTGCTATGGAGTGGCAAGGCCCGGGTACTAGACCTGCAAACACTCGCTCTTTATCTACCCTTTCTGCCTCCTGTTTTGTCAATCTTGTCCTATATGGTTCTTTTAGCATAGTCCTTAGCTTCAGTGCTGAAGGAGGAAGGGGGGAGAGGAATAATGAGAAAGTAAGAGGGTTTAGCATTTAAAAAAACCCTATCAGGATGGATATAAGACCAAATTGCTACTCTGATTCAGTCAAAAGATGGTGAACCAATAGAAGCTGGATTTTCTACTGGTCTTTGAAGACCCTTTGATACAAAAAGAGCCCAAAGCAAGTAAATAAATATATCTATGCCAGAAAGATTTTGTTATAGTAGATTAGTTTTTCTGTTGTGAATGAGCATATACCTGTGATTTTTTTTTATTTGCAGTGTTCTTTCAATACACCTTATAAGCACTTTTATGCCTGTACTTAGTTTATGTGTTGTAGGGGTTTGAAGATTTATATAGAAGTGGTGTAAAGGCAAGCAAAAATGGGTATTTTTTTTTACAAAGTCAGGATATTGGGAATGCTTGTTGATACTTTTCATAAATAGTTTATGAGTAAATTTGTGAAAATGATTTGTAAGTGGCCATTAGGATGAAAACCTGAGGATTCAAGTTAAGAAATCAACATATTGAGATTGGTAGTAACAATTATGTACATTATTAAATTATTGAAGCCAATTAGATATTTTTTTCTTTAGATCTTGAATCTGTTGTATAACTTTTGAATGTGATGTTAAAAGATATTTGCAGGAGATTGAGGTGCATTATAGATCAATAAAATGGTTCTTTGAAATAAGAGGGATAGAGAATCTGATAAGTCTTAGTATTAAAAGAAGCATGTTTGTTTTAATAAAGCTGTTAGATGTCCCTTCAGTCTTCATAAAAGATTTTTGTTATGTTCTGTTTTAATATATATAAAATAGAGGTGATATCTAAATTACTTTAAACTCAGATTATCACAGTAAAAACCTGTACTACTGCTTTGTTTAGTCCATACTGAGAAATTTTAGCATCCTATATATTGGTGATATTTAGAGTGCTAAATTTAGGGATGATGATGATGTACCTCTAAATATTGTTGAATTGCATTTCACATTGGCCCTTACCTTTGAATACGTTAGGACTGTTGGGACATGGATTTAACCACACTAGGCTATGTTGTCCATTTTCAGCTGAAACTGATGGCTGCAGTAAAGTGAAGATGTAATTTTTTTCTTTCTCTTTGGAGACAAATACAAATTTGCATTATTTAAATATCTTTCGCCTATTGATAGTGGATAATTTTTACTTTTGATAGTGTTGTGGTGAATTTAGCACCAATAATGCATTTAGAAATGTTGATGCAGCCTAATTCATAGTAACTTGAGGCCTCGTAGAGGATTGGGGGGGGGTTTGTTTTTTGAGAAATGGGCCATCACTATATGTAACCGACAGTCCCTTTTATGTTTCTGAGAATCTAAAGTTAATTGAAATATTCTAAATTATTTTTTCACTTATAGGGGAATTTACTATGTGAACAAAGTAATATATTATTCTGGTATTTGGGGATTAAAAATAGAACATTGCAAAAAGATGTCATTGAATTACTGACAATTATTTTTTTAAGTGTTGATAAGATTTGATTTGTAGCAATTTCTATTATACTGCACAACAGTGTTCAATACGATTACCAAAATTAACACTACTACCTACAATTAATCATTAGGAAATAACTATTTCTGTGATTTTTTTTAAAATAATCCGTTTCTCTTTGTATATTGTTGGTTGGTATTAAGAATTCTGCCAATTGTCCCTCATCCTTTTTCTACTGTTATAATATGAGATGTAGTGTCCTCTTTTGCTATTTCTTTTTTTCTTTTTCCTGCTATAATTTATCTTTTCTACATAGTATTGCTCTTGGAGTACTGCAGCCCAACAATAAGTTCATAGCAATTTGGATGTTTTTCTTGAAGGTATATTTGAGTATTGTGAGATTTGTATTAAAAGGGATCAAAATAAATGCAAGTAATAATTTCTGGATCAAATGCAGATATGCCCATAATTGTTCAAATCCCATTTTTCAGGATTGCTAGTCATATATCTAATGTCCCAGGATTAAGACAAATCGCTCTTAATCCTGGGATAATAGGTGAGAACAGTCGTAACAGATGAAAAACCTAGGTGAATACAAAAAATGGTATATAAGTATATAAATATAATTTTATCCAAGTGGATCCTGCTCTTATGCTATTCTATTTGGGAAGGTGAGGCTACAGAACTTTTATAAAGCAGTGGACACTATCCAAATACCATACTATTATTAAAGCTGTTACTAGTACAGCAAAAGACTTCAGTTAGTTTCATGCTTGTGGAATTGATTCATGTGGAAGTTCCAAATCTGTATTATTATTTTTTCTCACTGATGATTTATGACATAAAATAACAGCTTGATTATCATGAATGTAAATATTTAAAAGCATATCTATTGTTTTATATTAGAAACACAGATAAGATAGTTATTTTAAGGTTAAAATAATTATTTTAAATTATTTGATTCAAATAGGATAATTTATGGTATCTTTTATTGAATGGCTGAGCAACCTGAATCCTCAGAGCTGCATGTGGTCCATAAATCTATTTGACTGCTCTTAGAGTCCATACATTTTCACAGATATAAAAGATGAACATGAAATAATATAAAGTAAGATTAAAGAAAATAATATGAAGTGAGACAGTAGAGAAGTCATAGGTTAATGATTTATGTGAGTCAAATGTGGCTGGATTCATATAGTAAACCATGGTTTAAGGAGCAATAAATTAATTTAAAACCAATGTTGAATTATTGGCTGACATTGTACCCTAGTTTAGTACAATATGTAAATAGGCCATAGGGCTCATTTTTTCTATTTTGATGAGAAAGTAATTAAAAGAGATGGTAAGCAACATCTAGTCATGCATAGTCACTCATCCACAAAATTGATTCTGATTCAATAGATCATTGTTAAACACTCTTTAACAGTTTAATGATTGACTACAACCATTGAATTTAAGTTTATGTGCTTGGAGACTGAGAAGGGCACATCCATTCTTCCAAGTATGGTTATAGTCTGTTTAAAACAGTTTAGCTGTGAATTAATCTGGCTTGTTTCAATAAAGAAGGTTTTAATATGTTAAACTATGATAAAGAAGATATCATAGTTTGGCATACTTAGCATAGATAAATTCCATTTGGAGTACTGTGTCCAGTTCTGGAGACCTCACTTAAAAAAAGATATTGATAAGATTGAGCAAGTGCAGAGACAAGGCAATAAAAATGGTGCAAGGTCAGAGGGAAAAAACATATTAGGAGAGATTGGAGGAACTGAATATGTAGACTAGAGGACAGAAAGGAAAGTTTGGGCATTATTAAAACCTTTAAATATATAAAGGTTGTAAATAAGATTCTAGAAGGCAGTATTTTCAATATTTTTAAAAAAATTCAACATGGGAGCATAACCTCAAACAGGCAGGAGACAAGTTCACAAGTAATATTAGAAAGTATTACTTCACAGAAAGTAATGAAAGGTTGGAGCCAACTTCCTGGGGAGGTAGTGGGTCAATTATCACTAACTGAGTTTAAACGTGGTTGGGATAAACATGTCCATTAGCCAACAAAAATTTTAAAAAATAAAGTAATTTTAAAAACTCAAAAGACAGACTTGATGGACCATGACTTTCTTTGCCATCCGTTTTCTGTGTTTCTAAATAAAAGTGAAAACTAATTGCTTTGTAAATACTGGGAAATATCTAAAATACTGGGAAAACTCACTTTAGCATCTTTCTAACAACAAGGTCCAATCTAGCATTTTGTTTCTCATAAACCAGATCTTTCTATGGTGAAAGGGGAAAAATAGAAGTGTACGTGTCTCCTGCTTTGTTCTGCATGTGGTATTTGGAGGTATACGGTTCCAATGTAGAAATATTAGAATGGTTATCCTTGATGGCCTAATCTTCCAATAGTACTTTGATATAACCTCTGAAACTTGATTATGTTTTAGACTAAACTAACTGTATTTTTGTACACTAAATTATATTGAGTCTTGATTTATTTGACATGGTAATCAAGGTGTATTAATCCATAGCCATGTTTTGTTGCTGCTTTAACTCATCCAGTTGCTACTATTTATGATGTGTGAATAAAAAATTTCCAGATAAACTACAAAATTAAGCTACAAAATTTCCAGCAACAGTTCTGTTTCTTTAAAAAGGAAAGGGAACTAGAGAAGGATTAACCTTCCTTTCTATCCTGCGTAATGATTAGTACATCTGTAAAATTGGACAGTGAAGAGAACTGTGGCTACTGTTCCCTTTTAAATTAAGGTGATTGGAACAGACATTTGGAGGCATGAGAAGAGAGGATAAAATTTTGATAGAGCAATTTGTGGTAATCTACTGGATGCCACATGGATAAATCTGGATAGATGCAATATTTGAAATGTCATGTAGGAACCAAGGATGCCTATTTCAGAATCACTTAGGCAATATATTGTATAGTGATCACAATTTTCTACTGTCATCAGCCAAGTAGTGAATGAACTATGTCATGATAGGAAATAGCTACCTATACCTTAATTTGCAAAAGTTCATTTAGTGATTTCAGCTTCACTGAAAAAAGTGATTTATGTCCATTTTTCACACTTACGACCATTGTAGCATCCCGATGATCCTGTGATCAAAATTCATATGCTTGGCAACTGACTCATTTATGGCAGTTGCAGTGTCTGGAGTCATGTGACTACCTTTCGTGACCTTCTGACAAGCAAAGTCAATGAGGAAGCCAGATTCACTTAACAGCTGTGTTACTAACTTTAACAACTGCAGTGATTCAATTTTATAGCAAGAAAAGTCATAAAATGGGGCAAAAGTCACTTAACAAATGTCTCGCTTAGCATCACAGATTTTGAGTCCAATTGTGATTATAAATCTAGGACTACCTGTATTTTTTGAAAACAATTCTAATTTCTATAATTGATATTAATGTTAATCTGGAATAAACCATTTAAATAATTGAATTATATTCTGAAGTAATGTTTGAGTATAGGACAAAAACTAATAATTTTCAGATCTCAAATTTTATTTTCTGTGACAGTGTTTCTTAAACTTTTTATTTTCAGGACTCCTTCCCACTTTTACAAATTATGGAAAATCCCAAAGGAATTTTTGTTTGTATTGGTTATTTTTATCAATATTTTCTGTATTAAAATTAAAATTCACAGTCATTGAGTATTTATTTATTCAATATGCAAAAGTAACAATATTAAACCTATTAAATATTAATCTTAATAAAATACATCTCAAGAAAAACCCTATATTTTGACAAAAAATGAAAAGAATATTGTTTTTAATTTTTGTAAATATCTTAAATATTTGCCAAATAATTTTGGTTTTCCATGGATCAAATTTTAAGAAACACTGCTCTATAAAATCATTTGACTTGATGTCTTCTTTCTCAGAGTTTGTATGTAAAGTTGTAGCTTAGTCTTCACATACCTTATTCAATAATAGCTTATTTAATATATGTGGGGTTTTCAAATATTCTGTGTTAAATTGGTAGAAGCATTAAATTTTGCCAAGTGCTTTTGTAGATAATTTAAAGCAGTGGTGAACCTTTTTTAACTGAATCATAAGGTTTGAATGGCAAGAAATGGAACTATTATTAAAATCAAGTGCATTTATTAAATTCAGTTAATATTATTCCCTATATGTTGAATATTTTTCCCAGTTTCTTACATTAAAATTGCAGTATGGCATTGACAGTTGAGATTTAGATCACCATATTTAGTTTTAGGGTCACAGATTGTACATCATTGATTAACGTGTCTTACTCATTCCAAAAGGGTTTATTTTAAATTTAGCTGTTTAGTTTAGTACTGATGCACTAGATATTAAACTAAACTTGTTAAGGATGCTGTTTGCTTTTCCATTTAAAGTTGAAGCCATAGATATTTAAATATTAAAAGTGATTAGTTTCTTGTTTTCTCTCATCAGAAAAAATCACTCACTGAAGACCCATTTGATAATGAAGAGCATGAAAGGCATAAAGTGGAAATCCTGGCTAAGAAATTTGAAACAAAATATGTGAGCAAATCTGTAGAAATTATTGCTATTGCTATTATCATGAATCCTGATAATTTTTAGTTGCTTCTATCATGCTTTAGGGACGCGGTGGCTCAGTGGGTTAGGACGCTGAGCTTGTCGATCGGAAGGTCGGCAGTTTGGCGGGTCGAATCCCGAGTGCCGCGTAACAGAGTGAGCGCCTGTTACTCGTCCCAGCTTCTGCCAACCTAGCAGTTCGAAAGCACGTAAAAATGCAAGTAGAAAAATAGGGACCACTACGGTGGGAAGGTAACAGCGTTCCGTGCGCCTTTGGCGTCTAGTCATGCCGGCCACATGACCACGGAGACGTCCTCGGACAAGCGCTGGCTCTTCGGCTTTGAAACGGAGATGAGCACCGGCCCCTAGAGTCGGAAACGACTAGCACGCATGTGCGGGGGAACCTTTACCTTTTAACATGCTTTAAGTGACAAATATAGCTTTTTTTAAAAAAATGTTTTAGTCATGATAACACATCCACTGTGTTAGCTGTCTAATCGTTCTGGTTTTATTCATTCCCCCAGAAGGCAGGGACTCTCTCTCCTGAAAGAAAAATAATTCTGTTATGTCTAAACCCAATTGCTGACTTTTTCTTAAAATAGCCTAAGCTAATTTCAGTTTCTGCATTCAGTCTTATTCATTATAAGAACATAAGAGTTGGATTCTCTGGTCAAATGCAAGTCTATTTATTTCTCTTGGTGAGATCCTTATTTGCCAGAGAAACCAAGCAGGGAAGATTGTTGAACTTTATTTTCCTGTTATCCTATAATGCTTATCTGCTTCATTTTTTGTGTGTGTGGGATTTTTTTCTCTCTCTAAGGTATCAATCTTATTTTATAGGGTGGAAAGATCCACAAACATCGGAAGGACCGAGCTCAAGATCTGATAGATATGGGCTCTGGTTATGATGTAAATGATCCTTTCATCGATAATTCAGAAGCTGTAAGTAAATCTTACATGCGTGTTGTATTTTCCTCTGAGGGATAAAATGTACAGTGGTATTTAGGTAGTGATCATTAATTGGTTCTGGGAGGTGCAATGAATACCAAACACATTTTTCCCATAAGGAATAATGTAGTGAGTCACAAGGCAGCTGACACTGACAAGTCTAGCTTGTTGATTGAGTACCAAAAAAAAAGAGTACCGGGACAAAATTTTAGTATCAAAATGTGTTGAGTATCAAATTCAGTGAGTTTCAAAGCAGTTGAGTACCAAGATACATCTGTATATCTGATATTGTGAGATGATTTCACTCAGATATTAGGCTTTCCTTTTCCAGTTTAGAGATAGGACTCCATCTGAAATGCTATAGGGTTTCCTGCCTGAGCAAAGGATTGGACCAGAAGACCTCTAAGGTCCCTTCCAACTATACTATTCTATTCTACTCTACTCTACTCTACTCTACTCTATTTATTATTTTTGGATGATTATTTAAAACGGTAATTTAAGACATGTGCATTGCAGTATTTACATTTGGACATTTTACATTAGGTATAGAATGATGGAATAGTCTGGGAGAAGAATCAGGGAATGCTCCATTTGCTTTGTAAATACTTTTAATTTCAGTGCATGCTTGATTGACTAACAGCAATTGTGTTTTAATTTTTAGTTGATGTGATTTTTATTCTTCATCTAGTATTAATGAAAAAACAGGAGTACATTTTATAATTTATAATTCAGATAACTGTTAAATATGTTGGGGAAGAAGCTTTAAAAATGTTTAAAATATAAAATAACTTATTTGATTAGCCAGATGTCTTATACTACAATCAGGCAAGATTATGTTCTCTTTAGCATAGGACACTTCATAGTAGAAGTTCATCTTTACAATATCAGTGAGATACACACACACACACACACACACACACACACACACACACAGAGACAGACACAGAGACACACACACACATACTTGCTACATGTCAATACTTACCTAAAGAGGAAAAAAATAAGGAAAAAAATGCATATATTTTAAATTATGTTACAAAGCTGTGATTATATTTGCCCACAAGTCCTAGTATTAATCAGTAAATGGCAGGCATTGAATATCATTTAAAAATGATTCTTGAAATTTCATTTTTGAAACAATATTTTCAGGTACCAATTTTAGCATTAATTAATGTTATCACTGAAAGCCTCCTAAATGCTGTTTAGATTAATTTATAAAAAATAAAAAATATAAAAAAGATGTACCACATTTTTTTCTATGTTATAAATCTTTACACAGTTTGATACTATTGTATTTTGAGGTTGATACAGCACTGAATTAGAAAATTATTGCAGAATACATCTTTGTGTCTTTACACTAATCAGAGTTCTGATGCATTCAAATAGTCTACTAGCCTTTTGTTGCATTGCAATAAAACAACTACATTGTTTTATAGTAATACATATTAGTAATTTAATTTTTAAATCTTTTATATTCTTTGTAGTATGATGAATTAGTTCCTGCATCCTTGACAACTATATATGGAGGCTTCTACATTAATACTGGAATTCTGCAATTCCGCCAAGCATCTGATTCTGAAGAGGAGGATTTTACAGGAAGCAAAAAGCATAAACCATCTAAAGTGAGTAGACTCACGAGGGGTGTACTTTAGGGTTTCAGATTCAACCCTCTGCTCAGTGCAGGAATCCAAATTATAGCTTTTCATTTGTAGGTGCTATTATTTTTTTTAATATCAAGATTTTGCTTTTATTTATTCAGTAAATTTATTTGCCACACATCTCACTTCAGTGCAATTCCGAGCTTCTTACAATCCTAAAAATTAAATAATTTATTAACCAGAATTAAAATACTCAATTATAGGTAGCCCTCGACTTATAACCACAATTAAGCCCAAAATTTCCATTGTTGAGTGAAATATTTGTTAAGTGAATTTTGCCTCATTTTACGATATTTCTTGCCTCAGTTGTTAAGTGAATCATAGCAGTTGATAAGTTAATAACCGGATTGTTAAGTGTATCTGGTTTCCCCATTGACTTTGCTCATCAGAAGGTCACAAAAGGTGATTGCATGATCTTGGGGTGCAGCAACAGTCATAAATATGAACCAGTTGCCAAGCATCTGAATTTTAACCACATGACCATGGAGATGCTCGAAAGGTCATAACTGTGCAAAACGGTCATAAGTTACTTTTTTCAACGCTGTTGTAACTTTGAATGGTCACTAAATGAATTGTAAATGGAGGACTATCTGTATTTAAGTTATTGTATGCTTTTTTCCCCTCTTTTCCTCCCTGCTCCCTGAACTTTTAGTTAGGTAAACTAAAAGATGGTGACGACCGCAGCATGAAGAAACGAAAGCGAAAAGAGGAAGAGGCAGAGAAGGAGAAAAAGCCTCGGAAAATTAAAGTTACTAAGCAGTTGGGGTAAGTTTGTTAGTACTTTCCTCTGACATAATACTTTTTGTTAAACTGATGATGTAAAAATGATGAATTATTTGCAATAGCATTTCTATTGTGAGTTATTTAATTCAGTAGAATAAACAGATCAAGTGCGGTACAATATATTTTTCATGACATGTTTTTTAAAATACTGATCAGAGTTTCTTAGATTTGTGTTCCAAAGCATATGGAAGTATGATACTACTATTTGAATCAATTTATTATAAGATGGGAAAGAAATATTTATAAATTATTTTGCAGTTTTCTAGACTCGAGTTCTTGGATTGAAGAAAGTTAGTTACAAATAATGTTCTGAAATAATTTAAAGTGAGATTATATTGTGTTTCTTTCACCACTTTACATTGTTTACTATTCATTGATTTAGTTTTATGCAATTTGCAATGTTCTAGTACTATCTAATACAAAGTTTTCTTATTTTTATTATTTGAAATCAAAATTGGACATTAATTCCATTCAGTTACTACTTATATTGTTTTATTTGCAGGGTAATAGCATTAAATTCACACAAATCTGAAAAGAAGAAGAAAAAATTATACAAGGATTCTTTTTCATTGGCTGCTATGATCCGAAAATTTCAGAAGGAGAAAGAAGCCTTAAAAAAAAAGGAGGTTAACCTGAATCCCTCAGTAGCAGCTACTTGTTCTACACCCAGTAAACTTCCTGTTGCTCCTGCCATTGTTGGTAATGACGTGTCCGACTTGAATCTCAGCCTTACAGATCCAGTCCTTTCTATTTTTGGCAGCACTAATGAACGTGAGCTCCTGCAGGAAGCTGAAAGTGCCCTGGAGATGATGGGAGACATTGATTTTGATAGGTTTCTTGATAGTACCTCTAATGGAAGCCCAGTATCTGAGCCTTTAGGAGAAAATGGAAATGTCACCCAGCCCCCCCACACTACTGAGATCCTGACACTGAAACAAGTGCCTGCCCTCCCAGAAGGTCTGCCAGGACATCTAGAAAAGCGTATTGAAGACCTTAGAATTGTAAGTGTATCTTTTTACTGGGCTTTTTAAACAACTATTAAAATCCATGTTATTTAAGGCAGTTTTTGCAATCACAATACTTGGCAAACTTAAGGATATATAGAGTACATACAGATTGAAATGAATGTTCAAATATTGGACTTCTGCTCCGATATTTCTTATTTCCTTTGAGAGACAGCATATTACAATCCCTAGTAGTGTTCATTGCTGATCTGTATGAAATCAGTGTGTGTATATATGTGTGTGTGTATATATATGTATATGTATGTATATATATGTGTATACACACACATATACATATACATAAATATACATACATAAACATACTACCAAAGATACAGGTTATCTAATCCGTCTATTTTTGTAAGGTAAAATTTCGATTAACACATGTTTTCATAGTTATGTGATCTGTATTTTCCTGTTTAATAAAAATATATTTGAAGGATATAACATTCCATTTTGTTGGGGGCTACTTTTATTCTGTTGTGAATGATTTTTAAATACACATTAACCTATCATGAACCATAAATATGCATGTCAACATAGCCTGAGATTTTAAAAAATATACTGTATGGTATATATATTTCAACTATAAAATGAGATTAGATTTTAGAAAACATTTGCTAGATATGAATGTGCAGTAAGTTCTTTTGTATGTTTAGTCTCCTAGTTATTCTTTGTAGAAAACATAATGCTTAAAATGTATTAATCTAATTTTAATTGCATATTCAAACACAATCAAAAAGTTTGAGTTTTCAAAATAAAATAGAACTAAAAAGATATCAAATATTTTGTATCCTATGCCAATATATTTAAATGAAACCAATTATTGTTGTTGTTGTTAGCTGTAAAGTCGTGTCCGACCCATCGCAACCCCATGGACAACATTCCTCCAGGCCTTCCTGTCCTCTACCATCTTCTGGAGTCCATTTAGGCTCATGCCTACTGCTTCAGTGACTCCATCCAGCCACCTCATTCTCTGTCGTCCCCTTCTTCTATTGCCCTCAATCTTTCCCAGCATTAGGCTCTTCTCCAGTGAGTCCTTCCTTCTCATTAGGTGGCCAAAGTATTTGAATTTAAACTTCAGGATCTGGCCTTCTAAAGAGCAGTCAGGGTTGATCTCCTCTAGGACTGACCGGTTTGATCGCCTTGCAGTCCAAGGGACTTGCAGGAGTCTTCTCCAGCACCATAGTTCAAAGGCCTCAATTCTTTGGTGCTCAGCCTTTCTTGTGGTCCAACTTTCACAGCCATACAACTGGGAAGACCATAGCCTTGACTATATGCACTTTTGTTGGCAGGGTGATGTCTCTGTTTTTTAGTGTGCTGTCTAAATTTGCCATGGCTTTCCTCCTGAGGAGCAAGCGTCTTTTAATTTCTTGGCTACAGTCCCCATCTGCAGTGATCTTGGAGCCTAGGAAAATAAAATCTGTCACTACCTCCATTTTCCCCCCATCTATTTGCCAGGAATTGAGAGGGCCGGATGCCATGATCTTGGTTTTCTAAATGTTCAGTTTCAACCCAAGTTTTGCACTCTCCTTCACTCATAACAAGAGGCTCTTTAGTTCCTCTTCACTTTCTGCCATTAGAGTGGTATCATCTGCATATCTCAGATTGTTGATATTTCCCCTGGCAATTTTAATTCCAACTTTTGATTCATCTAGCCCTGCCTTTCTCATGATGTGCTCTGCATATAAGTTAAATAGGCAGGGCGACAGTATACAGCCTTCCCGGAATCCTTTCCCAATTTTGAACCTATCAGTGGTTCCGTGTCCAGTTCTCACTGTTGCTTCTTGACCCACATATAGGTTTCTCAAGAGACAAATAAGGTGGTCTGGTACTGCCATCTCTTTAAGAACTTGCCACACTTTGTTGTGATCCACACAATCAAAGGCTTCAGCATAGTCAATGAAGCAGAAGTAGATGTTTTTCTGGAACTCCCTAGCTTTCTCCATGATCCAGCGTATGTTGGCAATTTGATCTCTAGTTCCTCTGCCTCTTCAAAATCCTGCCTGTACTTCTGGTAGTTCTCGATCCACATACTGCTGGAGTCTAGCTTGTAGGATTTTAAGCATAACTTTACTAGCATATGAAATGAGTGCAATGGTGCGATACTTTGAACATTCTTTGGCACTGCCTTTCTTTGCTATTGGAATGTAAAGTGATCTATTGAGTTTTCCAAATTTGCTGGCAAATTGACTGTAGCATTTTTACTGCATCGTCTTTTAAGATTTTGAATAGCTCAGCTGGAATACTGTCACCTCCACTAGCTTTGTTGTTGCTCACCTTTTTTAAGGCCCACTTCACATTCTAGGATGTCTGGCTCGAGGTCAGTGACCACCTCATCGTGGTTATCAGGAAAGTTAAGCTCATTCCCGTTTAGACTACTGCAATGCTCTCTACATGGGGCTGCCCTTGAGGACCACTCGGAGGCTTCAGCTGGTGCAGAATGAGGCCGTGCGAGTTGTGATGGGGGTTTCCCGATACTCCCATGTAACACCTCTACTCCGCGAGCTGCATTGGCTTCTGGTTGCCCTCCGGGTGAGATTCAAGGTGCTGGTGATGACCTATAAAGCCCTAAATGGCGAGGGTCCGGGATATCTGAGGGAACACCTGCTGCCGGCATCAAGCTCCTTTCGTCCAGTGCGCTCGCACAGGGAGGGTCTTTTCAGGGTGCCGCCGGTAAAAGATTGCCGGTGGGTAACACCCAGGGGGAGGGCCTTCTCAGTGGGTGCGCCTGCCCTCTGGAACCAGCTGCCTGTGGAGCTCAGAACTGCCCCCGACCTCCGTTCTTTCCGCTGGGACCTGAAGACCTGGCTCTTCGAGCTGTCTGGCCCAGGCTGAGAATCTTAATTTTAATTTTAATTGGGGTTTTTATTTGTTCAGGGATTGATATAATTTTTTAATTGTTTTTAACTTTTGTATTTTTTGTTTTTAATCACCCTGTAAACCGCCCTGAGTCCTTCGGGAAAGGGCGGTATATAAATACAATAAAATAAATAATAAATAATTCTTGTATAGTTCTTCTGTGTAATTTTGCCACCTCTTCTTAATCTCTTCTGCCTCTGTTAGGTCCCTGCCATTTTGGTCCTTTATCATGCCCATTGTTGCATGAAATGTTCCCTTCATCTCTCCAATTTTCTTGTAAAGATCTCTGGTCCTCCCTATTCTATTGTTTTCTTTTATTTCTTTGCACTGTTCATTTAAGAAGGCATTCTTACTCTTCTAGCTATTCTCTGGAATTCTGCATTCAATTGGGTGTATCTTTTTCTCCCTTGCCTTTCGCTTCCTTCCTTTCCTCAGCTATTTGTAAAGCTTCCTCAGACAGCCATTTTGCTTTCTTGCATTTCTTTTTCTTTGGGATGGTTTTGGTTGCTACCTCTTGTACAATGTTGCGAACCTCTGTCCATAGTTCTTTAGGCACTCTGTCTATGAGATCTAATTCCTTAAATCTATTTGTCACCTCTACTGTATATTCAACAGGGAGATGATTTAATTCATACCTGACTGGCCTAGCGCTTTTCCCTACTTTCTTCAGTTTAAGCATAAATTTTGTAACGAGAAGCTCATGGTCTGAGCCACAGTCAGCTTTTACTGACTGTATAGATCTTCTCCATCTTTGGCTGCAGAGCATATAGTCATCTGATTTCTGTGTTGACCGTCTGGTAATGTCCATGTGTAGAGCCGTCTCTTGAGTTGTTGGAAAAGAGTGTTTGCTATGACCATCGTATTCTCTTGACAAAATTCTATCAGCCTGTGCCCTGCTTCATTTTGTACTCCAAGGCCAAACTTGCCTGTTGTTCCGGTTATCTTTTTACTTCCTACTTTAGCATTCCAATCCCCCATGATGATAGGGACATCATTTTTTGGTGTTAGTTCTATAAGGTGCTGTAGGGCTTCATTGAATTTCATCCTCTTCAGCACTGGTGGTTGGGGCATAGACTTGGACTACTGTGATATTGAATGGTTTGCCTTGGATTCGAACTGAGATCATTCTGTCATTTTGGGGATTGTATCCCAGTATTGCTTTTCCTACTCTTTTATTGAGTATGAAGGCTACTCCATTTCTTCTGAGGGATTCTTGCCCTCAGTAATATACCTGATGGTCATCTGAATTAAATTCACCCATTCCTGTCCATTTTAGTTCGCTGATTCCTAAGATGTCGATGTTCAGTCTTGTCATCTCTTGTTTGACCACGTCCAGCTTGCCTTGATTCATGGATCTTACATTCCAGGCTCCTATGGAGAAAAAATCTTTACAGCATCGGACTTTCCTTTCACCACCAGATACATCCACAGTTGAGTGTCCTTTTGGCTTTGGCCCAGTCACTTCATTCTTTCTGGCTCTACTAGTACTAGCTCTCTGCTTTTCCCCAGTAGCATATTGGACGTCTTCCGACCTGAGGGGCTCATCTTCCAGCGTCATATCTTTTTGCCTTTTGGTACTGTCCATGGCAAAGATACTGGAGTGGGTTGCCATTTCCTTCTCCAGTGGATCACGTTTTGTCAGAACTCTCTGCTATGACCTGTCCGTCTTGGGTGGCATCGCTCATAGCTTCATTGAATTATGCAAGCCCCTTCGCCATGACAAGGCAGTAATCCATGAAGGGGATATATTTAAATGAAGCCAATTGTTGTTATTGCTTAAATAATAATTAAGCAATTTTACTGCTTAAATATAGTAATAATGTCTCTCAGTATTATAAATAGTAGTTGTGGTATTCTACAATAAATACTTGGTACAAAGTGAAGTAGCTTTTCTGAGATTGTGAAAATATCCTGTGATTACAATAGAGTACAACTTGCTAGCAGTTAAATTACTAAAATTCTGAGCTGAAGTGCATTTTTATTGTTGTCTCTAGGCTGCCAAGCTCTTTGATGAAGAAGGCAGAAAGAAATTCTTTACACAGGACATGAATAATATCTTGCTTGAGTAAGTGCTCATTTTGTTTTTCAGAAAAATATTTAGTGTAGTAGAATAAATGAGTTGCGCAATGAGTAGATTTCTAAACTAGCTGATAAAAATCATTAGAATAGTGTTTATTTGTTGAAGAGTATACTAGTCATATTTAGGTTTTGTATTTTTTATTCATAATAATTATATAATATTCTTACACTTGTTTAGCCATATTTATGGTTTGACATTAATTACACAATCCTTTAAAAAGAGCAGCAAAGAAAGCAGTGTCCCTTAAAACAACCAATTCTCAGATTTTTTTTCATAGAATGTGAACTTGCCTGAGAATAGGCAATAAGATGAGAGTTTTGTTCATGTGTTTCTTATTAGATATGAATTTGCTTTCTGTTCAACAGTATTGAGATGCAGCTACAAGAATTGAATCCTACTTTCCGCAGTGGCGTGTATTCCCATCTTGAAGCTTTTGTGCCATGCAATAAAGACACATTGATAAAGCGTTTGAAGAAATTGCATCTCAATGTCCAGGTATAGCTACCCAATTCAGATACATTTTAATCGAGACACATTGTAGATGGGTCAGAATTGGTTCCCTGTAGAATGAAGCATTACCTGCATGTCAAGGGTATGTGTGTGTGTGTAAGAATCTGCCTCAACTAGACTTCCCAAGAAAGTGGAACTGTTGAAACAGGCATCATTGAACTTTTTATTGAGAGTTAGTGATGGCAAGAGAGCAAAGCAAGGTCTGAAGATTCAGTGTACAAAAGTGTATGCCAAAATGTCAATTCAAAACTCCTCCCCCCAATGTCCAACTGTCCGGTTGAAATCCAGCCAATCTCACAGGTACCAAGCTGTTAAACGGGAACCAGGGGATGTAGCGTCTCTTTCAAGGACTCTTGGTTTCAGTCCCAGGCTCCGTTGTCCGGAGATAAGACAGATAAGATGTTTTAAGACAGATGTTTTCAGGTTGCATTCCTCATATGATGTTTTATGCATGCATTCATTTTGTGAAGCATGCAAGTCTTTCCAGGCCACTAAGTACTGCATGGATCCATGATGTTTGCATTAATCTAATGTCTTTAATTTCAAAGTGTTGCTCACCCTCTACCATAATGGGTTGAGGGTCAGGAGCAACAGCCATTCATAGTTTAGAGGTGATTTCAGGTTTCAACAAACTGCAGTGGAAAACAAGGTGGATTTGTCTCAAACTCTTAGGGAGTTCCAGCTCTACTGTAACAGGATTAATGATGCATTTAATGGGAAAAGAGCTGATGTATTTCGGTCCCAGTTTCTTCAATGGCTGCAGTGACTGTAAAAATCTAGTGGGAAGGTAAACTTTATTCTCCATATGAAAAGGTTTAGACTCCATTCTTTTCTTATCAGCCTGTGCCTTATAAGCCTCTCTGGCTTCATCTAAAGCTTTTCTAATGACTGGCCAGATGTTCTGCAACTGATGAATCCAGTCCTTAAGAGAAGGAATAGCAGGCTCGTTGGCAGGCAGTTCAGGCATAGGCATGAAACTCTGGCCATTAGCCATTTGAAAAGGAGTAAAGCCCATATTTCACTGCATTGTTATAAGCCACTTCAGCAAATGGCAACAAATCAGTCCAATTGTCCTTTTGATAATTAATAAAACAATGAAGGTATTATTCTAAAACTGAGTTTGTTCGTTCTGTCCCCCCATTCATTTGAGGATGATGACTAGATGACAGTCCCTGATCAGAACCTAACAGGTCCAGAAAAGCTTTCCAGAATTTAGAGGTGAATTGAAAACCTCTATCCAATATTATGCGTTTTGGGGGCACCATGGAGATGATAGACATGCTGCATAAATAACTTAGCCAAAGTTTTTGCAATTAGGATCTTCTGACACAGGATAAAATGAGCTTATTTGGAGAACAAATCAGTGACAACCCAAATGACACTATTTCCCGCACTTTTGGGTAGCTCCACAATGAAATCCATGGAGATCTCTCTCCAGGATGCTGAAGGGCTAGCCACTGGCTGCTGGAGGCTAGGCATTTTTCCCTGCCTCCGTTTAGCAGCATCACAGGTAAGGCAGCTGGCCACATAGCTTTCAATATCCTTTAAAGATGGCCACCAAAATTGTTTCTTAAGCAGGTGCAGAGTCTTTACAAACCCAAAGTGTCCTGCAATTTTAGAGTCGTGACAGGCCTGCATGATTCTCAGTCTCTGGTCTGCAGGCACATACAGTTTCCCTCCAACCCAGCCCAAACCAACTTGTATTGAACAGAGATTTTTATGGCTGCAGAACCACTCATCCTTTTCCAGCGCTTTCTTGAACTCCCCAACTGCCATGTCCAACGGGGTTTTCTTAGATTGCGCCTTCATGGTGGCTGGAGCCACCAGTTGTTGTGGGGAAAGCAGAGGCTTAACTTCCTCTGCTTTCACACTGTTATATTGTGGCATCCTTGACAAATTGTCTGCCAAGAGGTTCTTGCCTTCTGGAAGATAGTGGATGGAGAAATTAAAACAATGGAAGTGCTGGGCCCATCAGTCCAGACCTGAAAAGGGATTTTACCCCCTTGTAAGAAATGCCTCCAGGTCAAGAGCACCCATCTCACAACATAGGCTTCCTTCTCCCAAGCTGCCCATCGTTGTTCAGTCTCGGATAATGTTTTAGATATGTAGGCACAGGATTGTAACTGACCCTGCTGGTTCTTCTGCAGTAATATCGCCCCCACTGCTAAATTGCTAGCGTCTGCCTGAATCACAGACAGTGTTTCAGCACCAGTTCCGTGGAAAAAAGTCTTTAAAATTTCTTGAATGCAACTTGACATTCAGCAGTCCATTTTACTGGCTAGCCTTTGGTTTATCTCCTCCCTTAGTTTTCAGTAAGTTCGGATTGGAAGCACAATCTGAGCAAACGAAGGAATGAATTGCCTATAAAAGTTGGCAAACCCCAGAAAACTCTGTAACTGCTTCCTGCTGCAGGGAGGGGTCCACTCCATGACAGCCTGCACTTTCTCATGGTCCATCTCCACCCCCTCGTGTGAAATGTGATAGCCTAGATAATTCTATCTTTGTGGAAGATGTTCAGCTTTTGTCTCAGTGTAGATCAGAATATCGTCCAAATACACCAAAAACCCCTCGTCTAGGTGCCCATGGAGGACCTCATTGATCAGTTGCATGAAAACAGCAGGGGCTCCCTGCAGTCCAAAAGGAAGCACCCTGAATTGGAAGCAATCCAGGGGGCAGTTGAAAGCAGTCTTCCACTTGTCTCCCTCCTTAATCCTGATGCAATAGTATGCTTCCCACAGGTCTATCTTAGAAAAAACTTTCCCTTTCACCAGGGGAGCTAGCATGTCCCTCATCAGAGACAAGGGGTAAACATTTTCCACAGATACCACGTTAAAATATATGTAGTCTACGCAGAGGTGAAGAGACCCATCCTTCATCTCTCTGAATAGCATGGAGGCTGCTACCCAGGGTCTGGCAGGCTGAACCTTTTCATATGGAGAACAAAGTTTACCTTCCCACTAGATTTTTACAGTCACTTTTTCTGGAGAGACCAGGGATTTGGCTTTTAGGTCCTCAAAAGCTTCCACTAAGTCATGGCTCGCTTCAGGATCCCCTCCATCAAATCTGATTGCTTATCTGGCTCTTCATCGTCGGAAAGTAGCTCTGTCTTTTTCTTTCGGGTCTTCTTCTGACTTCCTCAGGTGAAAGTAACTCTTTGGGCTCTTTCCTCCCAGTCCTCCTTTTTCCTGGCACCCAATGATCATCTTGGCCTCAAGGAGTCTTCTAGGGCAGCAGCTTCCTCCACTCAGGTGGAGGTGCCTTCTCCGGGGTATATCTGGATGAGCGGTTCACTGCAGTCCTCGTTTCCAGCTTCTTCGCTGCCATGCAGAGACATATTTTGCACAACCTCCCTCAGTAGGGCAGACGCCTCTCCGGGTTGGGTACTATTGCAGACCTCACTTTATGTAAGGACCTGCCTCACCTAGACCTCCCAAGAAAGTGGAACTCTTGAAACAGGCATCATTTCAAAAGGAACTTTTTATTGAGAGTTAGTGATGGCAGGAGAGTAAATCAAGGTCTGAAGATTTAGCACATGTCAAAATGGCAATTCAAAATCCCTTCTCCCACTGTCCAACCGTTTGGTTGAAATCCAGCCAATCCACAGGTGCCAGGCTGCTATGAGAACCAAGGGATTTAGCGCCTCTTTCAAGGACTCTCGGTTTCGTTTCCTAACGGTCCCAGGTTCTGTTGTCTGGAGAGAAGACAGATGTTTTCGGGTCGCATTCCTCATACCCCGATGGAGGGCACCTCACACAGAACAAAGCAAAGCATCCCTTGCATCCCTCTCCCAGCAGAATGGCAGGCCCCGAAAATGAATACATAGGCAAAAGCAGGAAAGGAAGAAATAAGGGATTTGAAGGAAAATCTATTTGAGGGGCCCTGACATTGTGCCTCCGTGTGTGTGTATGATTATAAACAGTGCTTTTTTTGTAAAAGAAAAAGGTGCCGGAACTCACACATGTCATACAAACCACCTTGCCTACCCTACAAGGTTCCATCCAAAAAAGGTGCCGGAACTCCGTTCTGAGCATTCTATGAGAAAAAAAGCCCTGATTATAAAAGATTTGTATCCCATTCTTTTTTAAATAGGCTGACTTACTTTCCTGTTGTGCTGTAAACTAGATCGTGTAATTGCTTTGATGATTATTGTTCTGTTTTGAACTATTTTTATTTTTGTATTAATTTGTGAGTTACATTTCTAGTTCCAGGCTCTCACACAACTGAATCCCCATTAATTAGAAATTGCAGTCCTTCAGACACTTTCCAGAAGTAGCTTTTTCAACTATTTCTGATTTTTAACTATTAATTTAAGAAGTATTTAAGAATTGTTGTGGTACTTTTAAAAATGTTAAGTTTAAAAAAGATGACACAATTGTGAATAAATTAAAATCCAATCCTAATGCAATGCTATCATAATTAGACATGTCCATGATACTTTTTGGATTTGCTGGCTTGTTTTTATGCTAGATTTAAAAAAGTATATTTTAATTCAGGAACATTTTTTTAAAGTGGTATTAAGTCTTTTTTATTTCATTTAACTTATCTGATGGTCTGGAATTTTTTCCCCATAAATTTCAAAATTACGTTGTCTTTTTCAAAGGATAGGGGGAAAGATATAATGTCCTTTTTACTTTAAAAAGATCCAGAAGCGGTAGGAACATTGCAGGTGGGTAGATAGCCGGATGGATGGATGGATAGATAGATAGATAGATAGATAGATAGATAGATAGATAGATAGATAGATAGATAGATAGATAGATAGATAGATAGATGATAGATAGATAGATTAAAAAAACTGCCATTTTTGTTTAGCACACCAAGATCACAAGCAGAGTCTGGCCATTGGATTATTTCCCGCTTCCTTGGGTGTGCATGCCTAAAAACAAACTTCTTTTTTTTTTACTAGAGCCTTTCTCACTGTAACAAATTGGGAGCTGAGTGGCACCACTTCTTAATTAGCAGAAGTCAGCTTGATGAATAGATAAAACTTTTGCCAGGTGGCAATGTCTTTATATTTCATACTCCAAATCATACTCCAAATCTTCAGAGGAAACCAAGACAATTCTGGAAAGCAAAATATATCAGATGAATTCTAGGTGCCACTCTGCATTTTTAAATTTTTCAAATTTCTGTGTACATTCTTGGGTTCTGATTTTTACAATGCAGTTAATCCCATCTTGGCTATGGAAGATAAATAATGTAAAACAACTTTTTTGTATTGAATACAGGACTATACTGGCCAAATTAATTTACTCGTTATTTGTATCATCATGGTCTGAATCTTTGCTCTTGAATTTAGACCTAGCCGTCTGGACATGCCTATTTTCTTTTAATTGACTTGCTGCTATACAATTGCATTACTATGGTGTTTTAAATTATTATTTCACTTTTTAATTTTTTATTCTATTTTATAGATTGTGACCCTTTGTAAGTGACTAAACCATACATATTTCAAATAAATGAACAGCAGTGTAGGCACACTTTACATGACTTAAGTTTAATTTAATTTGTTTTGCTTACCTCCTGAAAGGGCTTTTCTACTGCAAACTTTATGTTTCTTTCTCTTCTTAACAAGTAATGTTTTTATTGTTGAAAATATACACAACTTTATTCTTCATAATGTGAGACTTTTAAAAATACCAATTGTTTTAGAGCCAAGTTAATTCAGAAAATGAAAAACATTGAAAGTTGTTCAAGGAGAAAGGGCTAGACAGCTTCAGAGATGCAGTGTGTGAATGCATTACATTGTTTGTATCACTGTTTTAATGGTAGTATCTTCTCAGGATGACCGCTTGAAGGAACCATTGCAAAAATTGAAGTTGGCTATCAGCTGTGTCATGCCTGAACAACTATTCAAATACCAGGAAGATTGCCAGGCACATAGTCAAGCCAAGAATGCCAAGTATGTAGGCAAACCAAACAGCTTTAGGTCAATGGGGGGAGAGGGGAAATGAAAAGGCAATTGTCCTATTTTATTAGAAATTATGAAGTTCCGAATGTGAGGAAATTAATGTGTGTGATTGCTATTTTTCTGCTTATATTATATATAGATTCTGCTTTTTTGCAGTACATTAATTCTGGGAATATAGTGGAGCATTTATGAGATGGATAAGTCTCTTGCCCTAAAAAGATACTAAACATCTGTCCATGTATTCACTTGGCCTTTTTTTGTCTGCTATCTTAGCAAAAACAACTTCAGAAACTGTTCCTATTACTCATGACAGGTTCTATTTATCTAGATACCTATTTTTTAGATTTTAGCTTTATCATTTTGTTTTTCCCCCCAACATACCCTGCTTGTCCAGTTAGTAGAGTTGTAATTGAAAATCTTTAGCATAAGTGGGGATGATAGTTGTTTAATTTCTGTTAGAAAAGCTGTAGCCTGAAGTTCAGCAAACAGTGGTGTTACAACTTAATTGGGGTATCGCATGTAAGAAAGAGCTGCTATTAGTGACCACCATTTTATTTAGTCCTACAGCTAGTTGCTGGATATACATTAGTGCTAGCAAATAATCCATTTGAAATTGTTCAAGGACCATTCCATTAAAATTGCCCTCCATTTTTAAGTTTTCAAGTTTCATTTATGTTCTTATTGTAGGAGTAAACTCTTATTAATCTGTGATTGCAACATATCAGGAATCTGATAGTGTATTTTCTAAATAAGAAATTAAGAAATTTGATTAACAGCTACGTTAATTGGAAAAGGTGAAACCAGACTCCTGATTTGTATTGACATACATACTAGCTGATAAGTAGTAATTATTTTTCTTTTTTATGAAACTTAATAGGTAGATGTGAATGTCTGACAAATCTTGTATCACTTATTAAATAGTTTTATAACTGTGAGACAGGACCAGATTGCTTTCCCATAGCTGAATTCTTAAGTTATTTTCAATGCAGTCATACAACTGACTCTTCTTGTCTCATGAAGGTCTTACAAATTGGTAGTTTTTTCATAATTCTTGCAATGAACTAAATGGAAATTGGCTCATTTCAGTGTCCAAAATATGTGTAGATATTCAGTAACTTTTAAGGTGATGGACTGCAAATATCAACTTCTATCTAGAATACCAGTGCATCAACTGCTATAGGAAAAGAAGTGGCAGAACCTAGGGTTGGAGTTAAAAGAGAGATCAGTCTATACTCCGTATGTGGCCACAAGTTAACTAAATCCAACCACCCTTGAATTCCTTTGGCCCTTATTTAACACTAAGCATACGTTAACCTTCGTTGAATAGATTACTGATCATAGCCATGATTAGCAATACATCAGTTTAATTGGACCTTCATAGAGACACATAGAGACCAGACAATTGCAAATAAGCAACCAGCAGATATCTGAGTCTCTCTGGCAATGTAATGATGGGGAAGTAAGCATATCTGTTTCTACTGTTTACAATACTGTGCTTACTTTTTTGCTCCAGAATGCAAGCAGAAGATGAGCGAGACAAGAATGGTTCAGAAGAGGAAGATGATGAGAAACCAGGAAAGAGGATTGCAGGTCCAAGAAAAAAATTCTACTGGGATGAGACAGTGAGGTATGATACTATATTGTTTGATACTCCACTAGAGGTATCATAAATTACCATAGCACAGCCTAATAAAATTTATTTCAGATCAGGAAAAAAAATTCTTGGACTTTTTTTCCTGAGATGGAGCATAGTCATAAATGTAAATCCACAATAGCTAATGCATGCAGTTCTGGAGTGGAAATAAACTGCATGGAGGTATAACAGAAATAAGACTTTTAATCTTGGCTAATGTGAAGCTCATCTTTCTTGCTAATTTACTTCTTCCTAAGTGCTATCTAATATTCACTCTGTATTTTCTGATACTTTT